>NC_133401.1:52777714-53087610 GCF_047511655.1 Castor canadensis | reverse complement strand
AGCCTAATAAAGAAGACAAAGCATTTCTGCCAGTTGAGTTGAGGATAGCTATACAGAAATATTCCTCGCATTCCTTTCATGTACATATGTGTTAGGACTCATGTTAATTCATCTCTAACTGATCTTTACACTGGTTACTGATCCCTTTCTCATGATAATCTCTGTCACTTTAAGGTTTCTGTATCAGTTCCTCTGGAGTGGAGACATCAAATGCTTTCATGTTTTGGGTTTTCTATCTGTTCATTTATCTCCAGTATGTGCTCTCTCCTTGCCATGTGATCCAAGTCCAACCACATTGCTGCATTTGCCCTAGATCTAAAGTCCACATATGAGGGAGAACATAAATTTTGGTCTTCTCAGTTTGGCTGACCTCGCTCAGAATGATGTTCTCCAGTTCCATCCATTTACTTGCAAATGATAAGATTTCACTCTTTTTCATGGCTGAGTAAAATTCCATTGTGTACAAGTGCCACATTTTCTTGATCCATTCATCAATAATGGGATAACTTGGTTGTTTCCATAACTTGGCTATTGTGAATATGGCTGCAATAAACATGGCTGTGCAGGTGCCTCTGGAGTAATCTGTGTTGCATTCCTTTGGGTATATCCCCAAGAGTGGGATTGCTGGGTCATATGGCAGGTCTATGTTTAGATTTTTAAGAAGTCTTTAAATAAATTTTTTTCCAGAGTAGTTGTACCAGCTTGCATTCCCACCAGCATTGTATGAGGGTTCATTTTTGCCCACATCCTTGCAAACACATGTTGTTGGTGGTATTTTTGATGATGGCTATTCTAACAGGAGTGAGGTGGAATCTTAGTGTGGGTTTGATTTGCATTTCCTTTATGGATAGAGATGGTGAGCATTTTTTATGTGTTTTTTGCCATTTGAAATTCTTCTTTTGAGAAAGTTCTGTTTAGTTCAGTTGCCCATTTCTTAATTGGTTCATTGATTTTAGGAGAGTTTAGTTTCTTAAGTTCCCTGTATATTCTGGTTATCAGTCCCTTGTCTGATGTATAGCTGCCAAATATTTTCTCCCACTCTGTGGGTGGTCTTTTCAGTTTAGAGACCATTTCTTTGATTGTGCAGAAGCTTTTTAATTTTATGAAGTCCATCCTTTCTCTGAGTTGCTGGGCTGCTGGAGTTCTATTGAGGAAGTCCTTGCCAATACCTCTTAGTTCCAGAATGTTTCCTGCTCCTTCCTGTACTAACTTCAGAGTTTCAGGTCCGATATTTAGGTCCTTGATCCATTTTGAGTTGATACTAGTACAGGGTGATAGACATGGATCTACTTTCAGTTTCTTGCAGATGGATAACCACTTTTCCCAGCAACATTTATAGAAGAGGCTCTCTTTCCTCCATCGTATATTTTTGGCACCTTTGTCAAAAGTGAGGTGGGTATAGCTGTGTAGATTCATATCCTGGTCCTCTATGCTGTTCCACTTGTCTTCATGTCTGTTTTTGCACCAATACCATGCATTTTTTATTGCTATTGCTTTGTAAAATAGTTTGAAGTCAGGTATTGTGATACCTCCAGCATTGCTCTTTCTGCTGAGCATTGCCTTGGCTATTCACTGTCTCTTCTGTTTCCAAATAAATTTTAGGGTATATTTTTCAATCTCTGTGATGAATGTCTTTGGGATTTTGATGGGAATTGCATTAAACATGTAGATTGCTTTTGGTAGTATAGCTATTTTTACTATGCTGATTCTACCTATCCATGATCACAGGAGATCTTTCCATCTTCTGTAGTCTTCCTCTATCTCTTTCTCCAGGGGTTTGCAATTCTCCTTGTAGAGGTCATTCACATCATTTGTTAAATTTACTCCTAGGTATTTGATTTTTTGGGGGACTATTGTGAATGGAATTGTTTCCATATATTCCTTCTCAGTTTGCTCATTGTTCATGTGTAGAAAAGCTAATTATTTTTGTAAGTTGATTTGATATCCTGCCACCTTACTGTAGCTATTTATGGTGTCTAACAGTTTTTGGATAGAGTCTTTTGGGTCTTTAAGGTATAGGATCATATCATCTGCAAATAAGCATATTTTGACAGCTTCTTTACCTATTTCTATTCCTTTTATTTCTTCTTCTTGCCTAATTGCTCTGGCTATAAATTCCAGTACTATGATGAATAAGAGTGGGGATAGTGGGCACCCTTTCTCATTCCTGATTTTAGAGGGAATGGTTTCAGTTTTTCACCATTAAGTATGATATTGGCTGTAAGTTTGTCATATATAGCCTTTACAATGTTGAGGTACATTCCTTCTATTCCCTCTTTTCTTAGAGCTTTTATCATGAAGTGGTGTTGGATCTTGTCGAAGGCTTCTTCTGTACCTATTGAGATGATCAAGTGGTTTTTGTCTTTCCTTCTATTGATGTGCTGTATTACATTAATAGATTTGCTCTTGTTGAACCTCCCCTGCATCCCTGGGATGAATCCAACTTGGTCATGGTGTATGATCTTTCTTATGTGCTGTTGGATTCAGTTTGCCATTATTTTATTAAGGATTTTTGCATCGATATTCATTAAGGAAACTAGTCTGTAGTTCTCCTTTTTGGAGGTGTCTTTGTCCTATTTTGGAATGAGAGTAATATTGGCTTCATAGAATGAGTTAGGCAGTGTTCCTTCTTTTCTATTTCATGGAGCAGCTTAAAGACAGTTGGTATTAGTTCTTCGTTAAACGTCTGATAGAATTCAGCAGTTAATCCATCAGGTCCTGGACTTTATTTTATGGGAGACTCTTTATTGCTGCTTCACATTCTTTTTGTGTTATAGATCTATTCAGGTGATTTATATCTTCTTGGTGTAGTGTTGGTTGGTTGTAAGTTTCTAGAAATCTGTCCATTTCTTCAAGATTTTCAAATTTATTAGAGTATAGTCTCTCAAAGTAGTCACTGATGATTTCTTGGATTTCCTTGGTGTTTGTTGTTATCTCCTCCTTTGCATTTCTAATTTTACTGATTTGGGTTCTTTCTCTCCTCATTTTAGTCAGTTTTGCCAGGGGTCTGTCAATCTTATTTATTTTTTCAAAGAACCAGTTTTTTATGTCATTGATTTTTCATATTTTTTTGTTTCTATTTCATTGATTTCAGCTCTTATTTTAATTATTTCTATCCTTCTGATTGTTTTGGAATTTGCTTGTTCTTGTTTTTCTAAGAGTTTGAGCTGTAGTGTTAAGTCATTGATTTGAGATTTTTCTGTCCCTTTCATATATGCATTCATGGCTATAAACTTTCCTCTTAGGACTGCCATTGTTGTGTCCCATAGGTTCGGGGAGGTTGTGTTTTCATTTTCCTTAACTTCCAGGAATCTTTAAAATTCCTCTTTTATTTCATTGATGACCAGTTCATCATTGAGCAATGTGTTGTTCAACTTCCAATTGTTTGCATGTTTTTTACTGCTGTTTTTGTTGTTGATTTCTAGATTTAATGTATTGTGGTCAGATAGAATTCATGGGAGTATTCTATGTTCTTATAATTGCTGAGGCTTGCTTTGTGACCAAGATATGATCAATTCTTGAGAAGGTTCCATGGGCCACTGAGAAGAATGTGTATTGTGCAGAAGTTGGATGAAATATTCTGTAGACATCAGCTAGGTCCATGTGATCTATGGTGTGATTTAGTTCTTGGGTTTCTTTATTGATATTTGTTTGTATGACCTACCCATTGGTGATAGGGGAATATTAAGGTCTCCTACTGTAACTGTTTTGGAGTTTGTATATGTTTTTAGGTCCTTCAGAGTATGTTTGATGAAATTGGGTATATTGACGTTGGGTGCATATAGGTTGATAATTGTTATTTCCTTTTGGTGTATTTCCCCTTTTATTAGTATGGAGTGTCCTTCTTTATCTCATTTGATCCATGTAGGTTTGAAGTCTACTTTGTCTGAGATAAGTATTGCTACCCCTGCCTGTTTTGGGGACCATTGGCTTGGTATATCTTCTTCCAGCCTTTCACTCTAAGCCAGTGCTTATTTTTGTAAATGAGGTGGGTCTCCTGTAGGCAGCAGATTGTTGAATCTTCCTTTTTAATCCAGTTTGCCAATTGATGTCTTTTAATGGGGGAATTTAGGCCATTAACATTCAGTGTTAGTATTGATAAATACGTGGCGCTCCCTGAAATCTAGTTGTCTTTGATGATTAAGGGTTTGATTGTGTGTAGCTGAACCCAAGTTACTCTTTGCTTTCTTTCCTTTTCTTCTCCTGTGGTTCAGTATTGCCTGCCCTTTCATGGTTTTGTTTCCTTTTATTTTCTTTGTGCAGAATTCCTTGGAGAATCTTTTGTACTGGTGGCTCAGTGGTTATAAATTGCTTTTGTTTCTGCTTATCAAAGGAAGACTTTTATAGTTCCATCTATTTTGAATGATAGTTTTTCTGGGTAGAGTATCATAGGGTTGAAATTATTTTCATTCAGTGCTTGGAATTCCCTATTCATGCTCTTCTTGCTTTTAATGTTTCTGTTGAGAAGTCTGCTGTGATTTTAATGGGTTTACTTTGTATGTTATTTGTTTTTTCTCTCTTACAGACTTCAATATTCTTTTTCCAGTCTCTGTATTTGTTTTAATGATAATATGTTGTTGGATAATTCTATTTTGGTGAGGTCTGTTTGGTGTTCTGGAGGCTTCCTGTACCTGAATGGGCATAATTTTCCTTTTGCTCGCACCTCTTCTCCTTCTTCAATGCCCATGATTCTCTGGTTTGGTCTTTTTATAGAGTCAGTGTGTTCTTGCATTTTCTTTTCACAGGTCTTAGTTTTTTAACTAACAGTATTTCAGTTTTTCCTTTAGATGCCATTTCATCTTCAAGTTCTGAGATTCTGTCTTCTGTTTATTCTATTCTGGTGGAATGGCCTTCATTTTGTTTTGTATTTCAGTTTCATTCTTTTTTTCTGAGGTTTTCCATATCATGTGTTACCTCCTCTTTAATATTGTCAATTTTTGACCTTAATTCATTTATCTCTCTGTTTATGGTGGTCTCAGTTTCAGTTTGGTGTTTATTTAGGGATTCTATGATTTCATTTATTTGTTTCTGGGTTTTCTCATATTCTTTGTTTTTGTTATCTTGTAATTTTTTGAATGCCTCCTGTACATTTTGTTGACCATGTCTAGTGACAACTCTATGAAATTCTCATTAATTACTTGTAGGAGTTCTTCTTTCAGGATGTTCTTGTTGGAGTCTGGATCTGGGTATCTGTTTTCTTCATTTCACTCTAAATCCTGTTCTACTTTATCTTTGGGGGGAGAATGGTTTCCATCCCTTTTTCTTCTTCCCTTGTTTCCACTAGGTACCATGTCTGTCCCTGGACTATGTGTAATTTAGTATTAGCTGGTTGGAATATTAATACTAACAAAACCAAGAGAGAAAGATAAAAAAGAGAAAGAGAAAGAAAGATAAAAGGAAGAGAGAAGAGAGGAAAAAAGAAAGAAAGAAAATTTTGAGAAAGAAAAGTGGTGGGTAATCAAACACCAAACCAGGCAGTCAAATCCTTAAAGAAGGGAGAAAAAAAAATGAGAAATGATGGGTGACCAAATAGAAAACCAAGCAGCCAAACCCTTAAAGAAGGGAGGAAAAAAATAATAATAACCACCGGTTCTGGAACAGTAGAATTGCAGGCAGTCTTAGTTGATCTATTACTCCTTTAGCATCCAGTCCTGTTTGTGTGTCTCTTAAGCACATTTGAAGCCCTCTAGTGGCAGCCCAAATGGGAGCCTGGTGGAGTGGTTATCTGGAAAGCCTGTAGAGCTGAGGCTTGGCTCTGCCTGAGGGGCAGGAATCCCAGCATGCTGGGGGATGTGGCTGTCTCACACCAAGCTGGTGCCCAACCCTGAGGGGTGGGGATCCTGGTGGGGCATGGCTCTGGTCATCCCATGTGGAGCTGGGGCCCAGCAGAGCCTGAGGGGCTGCAGGCTTGAGTGGTGGGGGTCCTGGTTAGGTGTGGATCTGGCAGAGCCCAATAGGTGGGGGTCCCAGTGGGGCATGGATCCAGTTTGGCCCACCCAAGAGGCAGGGGTCTTGGTGGGGCATGTATCCAGTGTGGAGCTAGGGTCTGGCATGGCCTGAGGGGCAGGGATCCTGGTGGTGGTGGTGTGTGGATCTGGTGCAAAGCTGTGGCCTGTCGCAACCAGTGGGGCAGAGAGCCCAGTCAGTGGAGCAGAGCAGCAGCTCTGCAGGCCTACAGTGTGGGGACTTGGCAGGCCGGCTGTTCATTTATTAGATTGTGGCATGGAGAAGCCTTCCAAGATCTAAGGGTTTAGGGTGCCATATGTTTGGCTCTCTCTGGTGCTTTACCTCAGCCAAGTGTGTCTCCAGCATCTCTGCAGGGTTCCTGGTTCAGGAGATCATGAGGTCTGTGGCTCTGTCTCAGTCACCATCTTGAAGTGTCCAATTTTACCATTTTAGTGTTTTTTAGTGTTTGAGAGTCACGCTTTACTTTCATTTTCATATTAGTAAATGTCATGAAAGTTTTGGTTTAGGGCAATTCAGATAATAGTGAAGAATAAAACCAGAGGTTTAGTTTTGTTATCCCAATGAAACTTTCAGTTCCACCTATTCCCTTGAGTGTGCACCAGCAAATACAATTCATTATGAGAAAGAAGTTTTCACCCCTCAGGTCAACTAAGATTTTCCAATATTATGAATTTCTAAAGCAAAGACTTTCAAAGCATGAATCTCAGAATTCTTAAGCTTGATGTAAAAGTGTTCTTTTCACTTTAAAATAAAGCTTAGAATTATATAAACAACTGAGAATTATGTAAATAACAAAATAACTTTTGTTACAAGTATTTCAATAATTTACTTCAAAATAAGAGACTGACTAAAAATGATTCTTCATTTTTACTTGAATCTTTTATTGGAGGAAGAAACCAACAAAAGTCACTTATACCCTGATGGATTCATGCAGTCAGTATGTTTTATCATCACTTGAGAGGTTGAGGTGCTACTCAATGCTGGTGTTCATTAGTTAATTTATTTGATTGAGTTCTTTTCTATGATGCTTCATCTGTTTTGTACATGGGTTCCTAGAATAAGTGAAGAAGATGATACTGGTGAGTGAAAATCACTTCTGTAATACATTCTTCTAAAATGATGAGATAATCTAATGTCCAGTTTCATTTTAACTTGACTTAAAACTGAGTTTGCTTTATGTCTAGCACTGCGATATAGTTCATGGTTTCCACAATATTTAATTGCTTTTCTCATGTTCCACAGAAACAGAGGCAGAAACTGTGCTTCTAACTGTAACAAATTGTTGGTAGACCACCCTCAAAATGTGATTGAGGCAGGCTAAATGAGGGATTCATAGAAGAAAAATTCATCTTAGATTAACCGTACTTTGGCTCAGGAACCATTCTCACTTGGCTGAGAACTGCCAAGTAGGAATCTCCTTATTCTCCTATTGCCTTTGGTTATCATAGGTTTTAAAAGCACCAGAAGAGCAGAACATATGCTCTTGGCTTCTGGCTTCCACCCAGGCCTCACCATGTTTCCCTTTGCATTGCCTTTTTGTAACATTAATAAACTCCACTTATACACACGTGTCCTGCCATGGGTTCTTCCACATAGCACAAGAATCTGGAAGTCTTCTGATCACAGACTGAACCAGTGCTGCTAACAAGATGAGAAGCTCAGGAGGGCATGTATTGTAATTTAAGAAAGTCATGGTAATAGCTGGTAAATGTTTTCTACTTTAACATATCATTGTGGCCATGTAAATTGCATTATACAGTCATTCTTATTCTCAGAAAATTGAGTGAACGTCCATAGCCTGTGAAGCAGTTGCTTAGACCTGTCTTTTATGTCACTGAGGACTAATGAGGGGTTTACATAGCTTCCTAGTCTCCACATAAAATCACAGGTCCTTGAGGTCCACAAATGGGAAAAGCATTTCAAGTTGTCTCATAATGAGGACTCTCACAAAGTTGATGCTTTAGCAAGAGTATATTTTAGTATTACAGAGTAATGTATGAGAAAAGGTGGCAGTGAGAGAGAAGGTAATTTTCTGTTCCACATGCAAGAAAGAACATTAAAGACTCAAAATGCTACTTCAGTACCTGGTGTCCTATTTTTTCCTGGGAATGGGGCATCCACATCACCAGAAGTATAGCAACCCTACCCATCACATAATGGCTCTGAGTACCCAAGATGTGTGCTGTTTATCATTGTAAAATATGTTACCTAGACCTTCCAGAAACACAGGGACAAAAGGTGTGTTTTAGCACTTTCCTTTGCTAGACAAATCTTTCCCTCTACCCATACAAGGAACCTTGCAGCTTGTTAGCATCTCAAAGACAAAACAGAAGTAGCTTCTTTATGTCCTTGTGTTCCTGTAACTTAGCATGTAAAAGGACATGGAGGGGGACTAGTCACTCTGGATTTTTAAATATTTATTTAAAAATATAATTTATCTGTCTCCTCATCTGTCTTTCCTGCCTTGTTTCCCTCTTAAATGACTTTGGTCCCTTTTAATATTAAAAGTGGTGGAGAGATGTGGCAGTCACTCTTTTATATCTGCTTCCTGCTGTGTTTGCACACTTGCCCACTTAGAAAGTGAAACAAAAAGTCATTTTCCTATCTCAAATTTATAAGGTGTCAAGAGAAATTCAGTAGACAGAAAAAATATTTGATGGACTCTTGAAGGACAGAGAGCCAGAGGTCAAGGAGACACTTATCCTTCTTAGGAAACACCCATCTGCATCTGAAAGGCATCTCCACCCTCAGCAATGCACAAAAAGGCTATAAAACCCAATCTGCACCCTGACCAATGGCACCACTGGTTTCCAGGTCCCCTGCATTCTCCACCATGCTGTTTTTCTCTTCTCTTCTCTATAAATAAAATCTTTCTGACCTCTGCTGTTGGAGTCCACCTGTGTGCTTTTATTCTCAGAGCAGGCACAAGAACCGTGAGTACCTGAAATTCCTGCATGTGTCATTCATGCATATTTGGTCACCACAAAGGGACAAGCTGTCATGTGAGGTTGGTATAGGTTGTGCCAAACTGGGAAAGGCTGCCTAGGAACGTGACCATGAGCATCTGGCACTCCAATGGAGTCTGTTTTCCAGAAGAGTGCCCTGAAAATGTAACTGTGGTGGAACTCTCAGGCTGACTTTCTCTCTCTCTCTCTGTTTTGTTAAGGAGGGTTTCTCCCCTGGGAAACTGATGAAAAGCTCCGAGCCCATTACAGACGTAAGGCAGGCAATCTGAGAGAACTCGGATGCCAGCCAGGTGTTTATACCAGACTGCCAATGCTACATGGGTGGAGCCAGACATCAGTGCACCAAGGCTTCTTTTTTTCCTCTCCTTAAATTCTAACTCTCTCTCTTTCAAGATCTGACCCACTTAAGAGGAGGTCTGAAAACAGCAGGTAGAAAGAAAAGTTTGTCTTCAAGCCAGAAAAGGTGTTCTGGCAGGGCATTCCTCGGTGTCACCCAAAGGCTGGAGATGCAACTTCCTGCCCTGCCCTGAGGTTCCAAAGGCATCTAAGTCTCAAACCCCTCCAGCCATGTCCAAGGCAAACAATCAGATCTCTTGTGCTTCTTTCATGGTGTCCATGGCCTGAGAGTGGAGGTCAACCCTTGCTTCCAGTACTCCAGTACTGCCCTTGGGCAGGATCAACCTGGACAGCAGTGGTAACCAATAATCCCTCATGCATTGAGCCTGGAAACTCTCTTTTCCCCAAATCTCAGTCTCTCCTTCCTCTCTCCCAGGTAGTTCAGGATGAGTATTCCTCTTCCCCTTTGCTCTAAAGAGCAGTGAGCTTCTTTCTTCAGGGAATTTGGGAAAAATCCCTGAAGGCACCAGAAAATGCTAATCTCCAATTTAGGCTTAAACTGTCTTCATCAAGCATCAGTTTAACTGGTTTTGCAGCCTATCCTCAGGGAAAGAAAAAAGTTAAAAGGCAGAGACCTCAGGTCTTCTCCATTTTTGCCCCTTACCAAGCAAAAGCCTTCAGATGCTCTCTCTCTTTTCATAAAAAGTATATATGTCTCACAGAATATATAGAGGGACAAAAGTCTACTTCATCAGGAGTCCCGATCCACACCTCTGCAGGAGTCCTACCTCTGGCCATGCAAGCCCTCTTGTTTACTTTGATAGAGTTATTCCAAGCAGGTAATAATAATACCAGTTATTAAACTGATAGAGGAGAACCAGGCCTACTTGGGTCACAGGGCAAACAGGCAAGTCAAAATAGATAAGAAATTGGTCAAAGGCCACTGGGGGGGGGGGGCTGCACAGAAATGCCTAAAAATCCTCCACAACCCTAGCTACAGGTGGCAGTGGCAGGAGCAAGGGAGAGAGGGGTGCCCTCTCCCACTAGAGTTTCTCCTCAGTTGGGGATGCTTAGATAAAAGGAGAAATCTCTGTTAAGCGGACCAATTTTCCCTTGTTTCCCTTTCTTTAGATGGGGAATTAAACCTCAAGGATCCAGGAAGGATCCCCTTGCCTTCTTATTCAAACATTGGAAAGATCTTGATCCAGAAAGTCTTCAACAAAAGCAACTCAAGTTTTACTGCACCCAGGCTTGGCCACATTGTCCTCTAGAAGATGAGGAAAGATGGTCAGAAGGAGGGAGCATTAATTATAATACCATTTTTCAATTAGATATGTTCTGTAAAAAAGAGGGAAAGTGGACTGAAGTTCCATAAGTTCAACTGAATTGCTGTACAAATGCAGACTAGATACCCAGACCATGGTAACCCTTTGCAAAAATCCCCCAAACTCCCTTGAACCAAAAAACACATCTGATGCATTTAGCTCCTCCTCTTCCTCCTTAACCAGCTACCTTACACACCAGACATCATCCCACAGGTCTCTAGCCCTCAACTTAATTTCTGGAGAGGATAGGGCTCACATTCCTTTTAAAGTGAGTGAACTTAAAGAAATAAAAAAGGATTAGAAAATTACCCAAAAACCCAAATCAATACATCCAGGTATTTAGAGAAGTCAGCCAAAACTTTGAACTGAGCTGGAAAGGTATAATGTTATTGCTATCTCAGACCCTTACTTCTCTAGAGAAACAGTGTGTTTCTCCAGGCAGTCACAGGCTGGAGACAATTATCACTTAGATAAAAGTGGCCTTACAGGCCTGTCTCAGACTGGGCCCTCACAGGAGGAGGAGAGGGAGGTAGAAAAAAGACAAAGACATTGGCTACCTAAAAGGGAACCTCGATTCCCAATTCCAACAGAAAATCAGACAGTACCTAGGTATGACCCTATGTGGGACCATGAAAATGGCAAGGATAAATGAAGCTGTAACCACTTCATCCACTGCATTCTTGAGGGTCTAAGGAGAGCCAAGGTAAAACCTCTTAATTACTCCCAAGTCATGTCTGTACAGCAAAGACCCTTAGAAGCCCCGGTAGCTCTCCTACAGAGACTTAAGGATGCTTTACAAAAGCATACTAACATTATACCAGAGTCACAGAAAGAGGAAATTTTCCTAAAAGATAAATTTCTAACACAGTCAGCACCAGATATGTGTAAAAAGCTTCAGAAACTGGTGGCTGAAGACACCAGAAATCTAGACTAACTGGTTAGTGTAGCCATGTCTGTATACTATAATAGCGACTTAGAAAAAGAAAAGGAGGACTTGGAAAAGGAAAAGAGAAAGGATAAATGGAAGAAAGCTCTGATCGCAGTGCTCAAAGATGCTTTCCTGGGGCAAAGTCCAAACACAAGGACATGCTTTCAATGTGGACGGGGAGGCCATTTTAGGAGGGAATGCCCCCAGAAAAAGATACTTCAGGGACCCTGCCCCATTTGTTGAGGAAAACATTGGAAGGCACACTGCTCCCAGTTCCCAGGGGAACCAAGACCAGAACCTCCCACCCAATGATGGATCCCTGGGCCTCTCATCCAGGCTCTATAATGACCATAAAAGCAGAGGAGCCCCAGGTTAAGCACAAGGTCAGCCACCTTATCAATACAGGAGCCAGCATCTCAACTATTCCTTTTTCTTTCAGACCCATGTCCTCCAAAAAATTACTGTTCAGGGCATATTAGACCACCCTTTAGTGTGTTATTTCACTCAGACTTTAGCCTGCTCCTGGGGAGATTTCCATTTCCCTCATTCCTTTTAATCATCCCAGAATCCCCTACTCCTCTGATACGGTGAGACCTACTATCTAAATTGGGGGTACAGCTCCTTTTACCCCGAGAAGAGTACTTTTGCTTCCCCCAATAGAGGAACATGTAGACCCCACAGTGTGAACAGATGGACACACTGTGGGGGACAGGCACGAACAGCTGCCCCAGTCCTAATTCGTCTCAAGGACCCCTCCTGGTTTCCTCCATCAAAAACAATATCCTTTAAAGCCAGAAGTTAAGGAGGAGCTAATTCCCATAATCAAAGACTTAAAGAGACAGAGACTGCTAATAAAATGTGCCAGCCCATATAATACTCCTATTATTGGTGTCAGGAAAGGACCTTACAAATGGAGGCTAGCCCAGGATATCTGCCTGATCAATGAAGCAGCAGTGCCTCTCCACCCTGTACTTCCAAATCCTTATATGCTTTTAGCCCAAATACCTCCAGGTACTGCTTACTACTCTGTCCTGGACTTAAAGGATGCCTTCTTTTGCATTTTCTTACACCATAAAGTCAATCTATCTTTGCCTTTGAGGACCCCACAAGAAAATCTGGACAGGTCACTTGGACTGTCCTCTCCCAGGGATTCAGAGACAGCCCTTACCTCTTTGGGTTATCTCTAACCCAAGACTTGGCACAGTTGCAATATCCACAAGCTACTCTACTACAATACGTAGATGATCTCCTGCTCTGTGGGCTAACTGAGCCTTTCATTTCACTAGCCATTGAATCCTTACTAAACTTCTTAGCAGATAGAGGATATAAAATCTCTAAAGAAAAAACCAAATTGTGTCTATCTAGGGTTACATATTTAGGTCTTGTCCTGGAGAAAGAAACGAGGGCTCTAGGAAAAGATAGAATCCTTCCAAGTTTCCTCTACCTGATGTTTCCTCTACCTGAAACTCTAAAGCAATTGAGGGCTTTTTGAGGGGTCACAGGATACTGTAGAATTTGTATCCTGGGATATGCAGACCTAGCCAGGCCCTTATGTCAAATCCTTAAGGAAGCACAGGATACCTAGCCCCTTATTGAATGGCATGAAATGTCTGAAAATGCATTCCACTAGTTAAAAAAGGCTCTTATGACAGTTCCCACCCTGGGTCTCCCAGTACAAGACAAGTTTCAATCACATGTCCATGAAAAGGTAGGACTGGCCTTCGGAGTGGTGACTCAACTCTGGGTCATCACTCACTCCCTAGCCAGTAAGCTACTTAAGCAAAGAATTAGATCAGGTAGCCAAGGGATGGCCAGGATGCCTTACAGCAGTGGCTACAGTAAGCCTTCTAGTGCCTGAAGCTCAAAAACTTATGCTAAACCACCCCCTAATGGTTTATACCCCACGTGACCAAGGGGGAATTTTAAACTCAAAAGGAGAACTTTGGCTATCTGACAGCCATCTATTTAAATACCAGGCCCAGCTTCTGGGAGGGACAGAAATAACTTTAAGGACCTGTCAGAGCCTAAATCCTGCACTCCTTCTACTGGAGGCTGAGGGAAACCCTGAACACTTGTGTGAGGAGATACTAGTGGAGAATTATGCTGCCTGACTTGACTTAAATGAACAGCCCTTAAAAAGCCCAGCAGTTCCTTTGTCAAGAATGGTGTCAGACATGCGGGGTTTGCAGTTGTGACAGAATTTGGCATCCTGAAATCCGATCCTCTTTCTCCCAATACAAGTGCTCAATTGGCAGAATTAGTGACACTAACAGAAGCCCTAAGGCTGTCGAAAGAACAGAGTCAACATCTATACAGATTCTAAGTATGCCTTCCTGATCCTGCATGCTCATACGGCCATCTGGAAGGAAAGATAAATGCTAACAAACAAGAACATATTCCCATAAAAATAAAAGAGAGATTACTCTAACAGTTTTAAGGATAACAGCATTAGTTGCAGCACTAGCTAGAATCAGCTATGGGGTGTTTTTCAAGCATGTAACTACAAAAATCCTAACCAAAGTAGTAGAGAACGCCTCAGACCAGTTAGGCCTTGGCATTAAGGACATGCAAAGGTCTTTTTTTGTCCCTTGCCTGTATGGTAATAGATCACCTCCTGGCTCTAGATTTTCTTTTGGCTAAACAAGGTGGGATATGTGCCATCACCAATACTTCCTGTTGCACATACATAAACACTTCAAGCATTGTAGAGGAACATGCAGATTACATTCTCCAACAGGCTAAGTGGCTCCAGGAACAATCTCTTGAAACTCAAGATTCTACATAGATATGAGACAAAATAAAATCCTGGCTCCCCTCCAGGATTTGATTCCTACCCTTTCTGGAGCCTATAGTTGCCATTAACCTCATTCTTGTGTTTAAGCCTTGCCTTTTAAACTTACTTGTCAAGTTTATTTCTTTTCGCCTAGAATCCATCAAACTATAAACGCCTCTGAGGGAGATGAAAATGACCTACTACCGTGGTTCCCCCAACAACCCCTCTCGTGGTCAGCCCTGATGCTGCGGGCCCGTCATACCCTCTGTCAGCAGGGAGCAATTACTAAACAAACTTCATGGTCCCTATTCCTAAGAGCAATTAGGGCAATCACTGAGAGGGGGCACTTGAAGGACTGAACCAAAGGTCAAGGAGACACTTCTCCCTGAGAAATGCCTGCCTGCATCTGAAAGGCATCTCTGCCCTCAGGCAATGCACAAAAAGGCTGTAAAACCCAACCCACTCCCTGACCCACAGGACCATCAGTTTCTAGGTCTCCCTGCATTATCCACTATGCAGTCTTTCTCTTCTCTACAAATAAAATCTTTCCCACCTCTGCTGTTGGAATCTACCTGTGCTTTCATTCTCAGAGAGGGCTCAAGAACCCTGAGCACCTGAAATTCCTGCACATGTCATCCATGCATCACTCTCAGGACCAGGACCTGGAGACATTAAGTTATTCTCTTTCCAAAATAATATCAAAGAGAAATTAGTAAAAGCCATACTTTAATGTAAAAAATTGCTTTTTCTGTAGATAATGCTAAGATTTTTAAGAAAAATCTTTTAAAAAATTAAGATTTTTCAAGTCTATAAGTTTAACATTGAAAACACTTGCCATAGAAATAGTAAAGTAGATTTATAGGTGTTATAAAGATTTCTACTGGTATCAAGCTGTTGTCTGTTTTAGGTAGTAATGATCAAGTCACAGTTACCTTTTAGGATAACCTTTTAGTTGACTACTAGGTGTCTTCTAGAGGGAGGAGGTTGTTCTTAAAGGGATTTAAGAAGATTTTTTCTTTTTAGTCTGAATGAATCTGACTGTTTTTGTTGTAAGAACTTAAATAAAATAGGTTTTTATTTTTGAAACATGAATTAAAAAAGCATATCCTTGGATGTGACATCATTTGATAGTTTTGGAAAGTAAACCGTAGGCTGGAGATCATTTTCCTCTTTGAATAAGAACATTATGCCCTCCCTTTTAGTTACATATAGAAGGAAAGGCTTATCTAAATTTAGAATTACTAGGGCTAGGGCTGATACTAGTTAAATGTTTAAGCTATAAGAGGCTTTTTGTTGTTTCTCAGTTTACTCCAGGTATTTATAAACAGGTCCTGGGTTGTCTCATAAAGGGGCTCTGTTATTACCCCCAAAGCAAGAATCAAGATCCTATAGAACTCAGCCATTTACAGATAAGTTGAGCTATTTATTAATGTTAATTTTTTGGTAGCCCTAGTTTGAAGAAGGTCCATCCTCTTTTTTAGGGGCAAAACATAAATTCTCTGGCATTAAAATGTGGTCTAGATAATTTCCCTTTAGTTGATATACCTATGCATTTTGAAGAGAGGCCCGTATCCTGCACACCCCAAGAACTTAAGGTCATCTATATAATGTAGTAAGGCTACACAGTTTGAAAAGGACTTTAAAACAATTTTAGAATCTGACATATTACATTGAGGTAGAGAGAACAAAGTTTCACATATCTACAGCATTAGATTTAATATTGTTACCCCTTGTAAATATAACCAAGATTATAATTAATAATTGATGCATCATGCTGGAATACATTCAATTGCTGAGAATGAAATCTATAATTATATTGCCTATCTGTCATATGCACGCACAGGACCCATTCTTTTTAATTCTCTTGGTTTTACTTTGGAAGGGCTGCCAGAAGTGGCTCCATTTTTTTGTTGGTTTAAATACAGGGTCTTAGTTGGTCTGGAATTCATTATGTAGCCCAGCCTGGCCTTCAACTCATGATCTTCCTGTTGAGGTCTCCCACTCATTCAGATTTCAGAAATGTGCCACAATGCCCAGCATGACTTTGTTTTTGAAACTTTCCTCATGCTTCTGAACAGTTTCCATCTGAAGATATCCATTGACCAATCACTCTGGTCTGCAGGATAAGAAACCCTAGATGTTCTGATGTGATCCTATATTGGAGTACAAGTATCAGATAGATTGAGAGTCAGCATCAATTAGAAAAAAACCCTCTTTTTCTGGCTAATTTAACCAAGTGAGAGATTTAGAAGAAATGGCCCTTTGTTGGCCTCACCTGGCATTTATTTATTTTTAAGTATGTTTAATTTTGCCTATACTGTAAGTATGTGGTAGCAGTATCAAAAATGCTAATCAAGTTGCACTTCTGTAAAATCTCAACAGAGAACAGTTAAAGTTTAATGAGTAAAATATAAAATAAAAGCAATGAGAGCAAACATTTAAACCAACAAACATTTGAGAAATAAGTGTTTGCTAGAATTTGATTGTAAATGCCTTATAGATGGATCCAAACTGCAATTGACAAAAACACTTAGAACAGCTATTGTTAGAATGTTTTTAAATGTTTAGCAATTGGCAAAACACTTTTTGCTGCATATAGCATTTTAGAATAATAATTATGAAGGTGAAGGCATTAATTAATGACATTAAATTCTCTTTATCTCTCAAATATAAATTTAAAATTCTTTTGATATAAAAATTATATAATATACATGTGATTAATAGAATAAAGCCCCATTTTAGTTCTACCTCTAGAGAAAAGAACATTAATGAATTACAATATGTTTTATTACATATGTACTTTATGAGTGACCAATGTTCAATCTGTAATTAATGTGCATTGAATTTAATTTTAGAGAGCATATACTTAGAGAACATAAGTACATTTAATATTTAAGACAGCAACAATTAGCATCACAGCTGCACAGATGTCACATAAATTTAGATTTTACCTTTTTGAACAGAATTTAGCATATTTGGCTAAGTACAATAATAGGTGTGCAGCACTAACAAAAATAACAGCTTTTAGATCACTTATAAGCTAAGGGAGCCAATGCCAGTGCCCCCAAATTGATTTGTTTTCCACTGAATGAGTGCTGACCACTCATATTAAACTCATATAATTTTAACCCTGTAAACATTTAAGTGAAGTTTAGACATATAGCCCACATATATTGGGGGTGTTAAAAGTATTAAAAATTGAAAAGACAGATACTCAAATGAACTGATTTAATTTGGACACAATTTTCTAAATAGTCAAAAGCCTGATGTAGATAGCATTCCACAAGTGATTAATTATCTTGGTAAAACATAAAATCTCCCCTATAATCAAGTTTTAAGCAAAGATTAGTAGGAGCAGAAACTTTTTAAGATGGAATTAGATGTTAGCTTTACATTAATTTACTAAATTTTTACTTTGGAATTCATTTAGATAACCTTTGAAATTATAGCCACTTAAATCACATACATGAACCTTTAATGAGTCCTACCTTTTATATAACTAAGATAGGCACATATAATTTGTTTTCTTTGGAACATTGAAGTTTTGTCCCATTTTATTTTGGAGCAAATCTTTATGACAAAACTTACCCACAAAATCCTTTGTTCAAAAGTCATTTTCTTCTACCTTCAATTTTTTTTCCTAAAACATATCCAATAACTCTTTATATCTTTTCTACTTGCTGATTAAAAATTGTACTGAAACTTTTGGAATTTAAATAAAACTGCTTTTTTAATAAAATAAGTACTTTAGTCTTATATTTAAGTGATGACTTGTGGAGAAAGCAATTATATTTCTCTAAATAATGATAAAAACACACTTGCAAATTGACCCAAATATTTTAAGAGTAGGATCTGATTATAACTTTACTAGAATGAAGCACATTAAGATTACTCATCCATGTATTTAAGCAATTCTATATAGGTTCATTTAAAAATATTTTTTACTTTAATCCTAAGTACTTAGCAATTACCTCTTGAATACCTCATTTTGGTTAAGCTTGAATATCATATCAACCTATACCAACAGTTTAAGAAACATTTTAAAGATGTTTACATACACATACACACATGGAAAAAATTTTTAAGTTAGGCATTCCAACAAATGTCAATTTAAGTGTTTATAACATGATCTGGAATTCCGGGAACAAATTAAGTTGTGCACAATGTTGTTATAGCACTCATTTTGTTAGACAGTTATCCTAGTGGCTAAAGCAAAAGTAAATCTCTAACAAGATGGTTGTTGCAGCTTTTAGACTATTAGCCACCATTAAGCCAATCATAAACACAAGACCAAGAGACATGCACAAAATGATATATAGAAACAATTAGAGTGCATTCTCAGAGAAACCTTTTAAATCCTAGATATATTTTAGGATTTTCCTTGCGGTGGCAAAACGTCTCAGGGCAGCAACAAGATAAGATCAGACTTTTTATACAAATAACAAGAGATCTCCTTAAATCCCCTGTTTTAATATGTAACATCTCTTACCTGCTAAAGAGCAATACAGAATCCAAATTTCCCTGTTAAAAAAATTGCAGAAACAAATAGGTTTGAAAAGTACACAAATGGCTCAAAATATCAAAGTTGAAATTGGAGTCTTTTAAGGTCCAATTTTGGGGCATTTTAATGTTAGATTTGGCTATACATTATTTCTCTTAATCCCTCCATTTTTTTTTTAAATTACCTTTTGTTAATGTCCTTCTTGCAGTAAGAAGGGCTCATAAAATCATAAGGGAGAATTACCAGGAGTCTGTCATTTTCTCCTATTTGTCTCAAATTGTGCCTGAAGAAGAAAGATAGAAGAAAATCAAGAAAGAAATTGAGGGGTTCATCATTTGCCTTGGCATTGGAGAAGTATTCTTTCCCCTCATCTGTATTTCCTTATTCAGAATAATTAATCTATACTCTTAAGGATGGATGTCTACTTACACCTTAATGAGTATGATTAATAAACCTGCCATGATTTCTTATGGAGACATCCCATCCTAATCATTACACTCTCAAGTCCTTATTGCTGGATCCTCAACTTCTCTGTAAGCTAGGAGGTCTACTTTCTAGGCAGATTGGAACACACAACTATATTCAAGGAGAGTATAACTTATAATGGCCTCTTTTAACATTAAAGCTTTAGGTTTGTCCCTACAGGGTGCATTTTAATAATATTTAATAATAATTTACCTTAGGCTACAGAAACTTTATTATTAGCCAAACATTGTAAAATAAGTTCAGGTAGCTGGGTACAGAGCTGGCATCCTATAGCCACATCTGGAAAATGGACACAGATTTCATGAGTCCATCCTCTTGATTTACATCAAATACTAGTTTTTCAAATTAGTATTTGCATATCAGGCAGGGAAAGGGGCAGGTTGTTGTGGTTAAAAAGATTGTATCACCATTGAACCTGGTATCAAATGGCTATTTTCATAAGCACAGAAAAAATAGAATGAACTAGTCCCTCAAGAGTTAATTTCAGTGATGGAGTCTCTCATAACCATAAAAAAACAAAATGCCTTATTGAATCCATAGCAGAATCCAAGAAGGGAGCTGTCCTTGTTGCCTTTTAGCCAGTGCTACAACCTGGAATACTAAGGTCCCAATGAGGCAGGATAAAATTTGGGAAAGTTTGGGACTTAGAAAACATGAGTTAATACTGTATTTCAGATTGAACAAGACTCACTTTCTCTGAGACTAATTTTCAATTGCAAATATACAGTTTATTCACGTGGTAACTCAAGGACAACTCAAACCATCCTCACCTGGCCCAGGGACCAACCATGACCCTCCCCACTCATTGGATTATTTTTTGGGAATCACCAGGTTCTTCCTTTCCCTTAGGTAAGCATAAGTTTTAAAAGGACCTGGAAAAGAGGAACACACCCTCTCTGCTTCCTGCTCCAACCTGTTCCCACCATGCTCCCTTTTGTAAATCCAATCTCTAACTTTTGACAACCTACATTTGCACCCATGTGTCCTTCCATGTGGGACACAAAGAATTTGGACATTTTCTGATCAGAGATTGCACCATTGCTGTTAACACCAATATTAAACGCATACAGCATTTGTAGGAGATAAAGAAAAGCTTAAACAGAAAATTGGTTTCCATCTTTGCTCTCTCCAGCCTGTGCTAACATAGGCTGAGGGGTGTGTCCTGAGGGCTTGGATCCTTAACCCTGCTGTTGTCTTGGTCAGGGCAGCATATAGTCGAGCCCAGAGTCATAACTTGCAGCAACCTGGACATGACCTGTTCCCTCTCCTTGCCTTGGCATGTGTGCAATGGGAGAAAAGGCCCATCTTGAAAGCAAGACTTAAAGGAGAAAACTGTTAGTAGAGAATTCAGGCTGATTTAGAGGTTTAGCACTGGATGGACAAAATCCAGGAGGTAGAAGCAGAGAAATAGCTCCAATCCTAAACCAAATTCAATTTAAATTCCCAATCACATTTTTAATCCCAGGAATTTATAAGTCACTCAAAAAGTTGAGCAAACTGACTGTGCAACTTGTGCAGGACTTTGCTGTCTTCCCTTTTCTCCTAGTCCATCTTTGCCTCTGTTGTCCTCACTTGGATGCCCATGTGGGAAATAACAAAAGTAAGGCCTTTTCTATCAAAGAAGTTAATGTATAACTACCATTGTGTAGATGTTAGCTAATCTCCCCAATTGCTGCCTACATGTTTTGTGAAACATTGCTTGACACTGCAAGTTTCTTGCATCAAACAAAGAGCTGTTTACCACCAGATGTCCTAATCTCAAACTGCTTGTTTACCATCTTAAAGTTTCATTCCTTTGAGTAAAATGTCAGCTTCTGTTCCCTATCTGTAGGGGACCTTGAGAAATCACTCTCTCACTGAGCAGTAAACCTTGAGTAATCACTCTCTTATTGAATTGTAAAATGTTACTATATCAGAAAACCTTGCCCTTATCCCAAATAATAGTTAACTGTGGAGAGTTGTACCCCAAGTGTGGACCAATCCATGTGAGGGACAGAAAATTGCATCAGGAATATAACCCTGGTGGACTTCCAACTCAGGTGTGTTGTGCCTATCAGAGTATAGTCTATGACTGCACCCTTCTGCAGAGATAAAACCCTTTTGTTTTTGCCTTGCTGAGTGATGCCTGAGTGTTTCTTTGATCACTATTTTGAAAGAGCTGTTAAAACAATTTGATGGCCCATGTGAGGACAAACTTTGTTGCCACAGGGATCATGAGGACCCCATTCTAGAGGTGACATGTCCCACTGTCTAGTTGTTGCAAACTTAGAGTGGGAACAATGAACCAAAGGTTGAGAATCACCCAGCAATGTGGGGAAGGGGCCTTTATAGCAAGCATCATAGCAGCCAGAGCAACTCTGTGCACAGATACCAAGGGAAGGATATTTCCTTGGTGGCAGGAACATCCTGAAGGTTGTATGGGTATGACTGGGAATTGTCTCAGGCACAAAGGCAAGTGGTGACTGGAGATAAATGGAGGCTTTGTGTAAAATTAAAGAAATCTCCCATATGGGGAGTGGGGAGTTGGACTTTTCCCAGGGAAGCCCATAACTGAGGTTAAGATGTGGGTAACAAAAATTCAGTTTCAAAGAGGGAGACTTACAAGAGAACAGATGTATCATCCACCATTCCACCAAACAGCTTTTTAGACATGGTTTTCTGAAAGTTCACTCACATTTTTTGCATGTGTCATTTTGTTTACAGCATTGGGCAAAATTTAATTTACTCCTGGAATTCCAGCTCATCTTATGTGCACTTAAATTGATTCATAGGCATACTTAATTTATAAAACTTTTGTGCATGTGTGTATGTGTTTGTTAACATCTTCAAAATTGTTCTTAAACTACTGTTTTCAGAATTATGTGATATTCATATTGAATATCTCTGCTATAAACTGCTTAAGTCTTATACATAGGAATGTATCAACTTCTTGAGTATGGTTCTTATTGTAGAGTCAATATAAAAATTCTTACTTCTATCTACTCTGTTCTACTGCTACTTTTAAGAAAACCAGTTTTCAAATTTATTTCATGCAGGTCTTACTAAGATGCAGACATTCAGGGATTAACATCTAACAGATAACTGGAACAAAATGGCCATTTAAACACACACATACTCCTGCCCACCACAGACTAGAGCAGGAAGCTTGGAATTTGGGTAATTAAAGAAATGACCTTAACCTGTTTCATTCTGTAATAAATAAAATCTGTGATTTAATCCTCTTTTAAAACACATGGGTTTATTAATTAATGGGGTTTGTAGTGCAAATATGAGGTTCTAAGCAAAAAGGTTTTATGTGCTATTTTCAACAAATAAAAAAATAAAAAAGGTTAAAAATACTTTTGGATTAAAAAAGGATTATATAAAAAATTTGTCCTCAAAATTAAAAATCAAATAAGGGCAACCCCCCCAAAAGTTACAGTGTTAGCTATCATAAAATGCAGAGTAGATTGTCACAAAAACATAGAATTTATAAATACTTATGTGAATTATTAAGTTGACTGAAATCTAAAAGTTGCATTAAAAGTTTTGTAATTTTAAAATTTAATATACTGATATTAAACTAGTACCTAATTCCCTAAGCTCAT
This sequence comes from Castor canadensis, assembly GCF_047511655.1. Classification (NCBI taxonomy): domain Eukaryota; kingdom Metazoa; phylum Chordata; class Mammalia; order Rodentia; family Castoridae; genus Castor; species Castor canadensis. The sequence goes on along the minus strand of NC_133401.1, from coordinate 53,064,741 downwards.
AACAGCAAGGCTGTTGTATAAATATTGTTCTACTTTTGATAACATTTACAAGATCAAAACTATCTCAAAGAAAATGGTTTTGTTTTGTTATAATAACTATGAAAAAATTTTTGGTGCTATAGCTTGGTACAAAGAAATTTACTTTGTAAAGCAAAGTAAAATAAAGCCATCGTACATGCTCTAGGAAGGAAAAAATTCAAAAGGAGCTCTACACTAGATGTCTTAAGACCTCAAGTTTTTCATTGGAGTTAACAGGGCAAAGATAGTCCTTAAAAAAATGGGCTATATGTCATTAACTCTCAAACACTGGCTGTGCATCATCAACTCCTTCCACACACAAGTTGGGGAGAGGGAATTTTGGCCTGGGATGGCCAGATTGCACCTATAATTTTAGGGCAGCCCTGTTGATGACAGTTTTGTGGGGTCTTGCTGTATGTCAGAAGCCATCTGTTAATGTCAGCAATCTGGGATATGATCCTTTACCAACAACCAAGCCATGATTTTCAGTCATCAGGTTTCCTAACTCCATACATAGTCCTCATGAATATATATTTACCTGTGCTCTCTGTTGATTTTTATCAGGGTTTTCACTACAGAGGTAACTGAGTCATAACTAAATAAAAATTCATTTAAGAGTTAGTTTATATCAAGTCTTCTAGATAATTTCATAATAGTGGTTAAGAAACTATTGTCTTGGGTGATTCTAATGCAATTGTTGATATATATGTATCTGTGACTAGACTATTTGAGTTCACTGACACTGTCCCCTCAATTAATGGGAAATCTAAGGTTTTACTCCAAGAGTAACCACTAAATTAATCTTTATATATAATTCTATAGAGCTTTGCTGCTGTTACTGGCTCCTATATATTAAATATATTTGTGTTTTCCAAATATATCAAGTCTTCTAAAATACAAATTTTAGATAAATACTCTGTAAACAGTAAAAATACCTATACTGTTCTGTTAGTTGCTAAATTGTTCCATCAGAATTTTCATTATGATTTTTAATATCCTAACTCAGAGCAAATTCATCTCCTATGGGGGTTATCTCACAAAGATTTGCTTTTTCATCATTTGTGGATGTATAGATGATATGCTTCTGATGTGAGGGTCTATGATTTGTTTGTGGCCATCTGTTACCCTGAGAATTAATAAGGTGACTTGATCTGCCGTCTTTGTGGTTTCTTGGTTTTGGTATCTGTTTTGGTTATCATTGTGGTATTTGCCCTGCACATTTTGATTATATTACAACACACCTGCTTCGAAGATGTAGAAATTTCTAATTTCTTCTCTGTCTTTGCTCAGCTTTTCAACCTTATCTGGTACAATAGCATTGATACTACTATAGTCATGAATTTTTTTCCTTCGGTATTAGCTATTTTTCAAATCATAAGGATCCTTTTCTCTTAGTATAAGCTTTTCATCCATTTTGAGAGTCAAATCAACAGGTGGGAAATATGCAGCATTCTTCATCTGTGGAAGTTACATATTAGTTGATTTACTGTGTGAAGAGTCAAGGTAGTCTACATATGTCTTCTTTTCACAGGAGAAATGTGTTGCTTCAGTGATATGTACTATAGTCATGTCAATGCTGAATCCCTTCAATTACAGTCTAAACAATGGAAGCATTAAAAGTGCTTTGAACAGGCTCTCAATCTAGAAATCTGATCTTCGGACCTGTATCATCTCATAGACATGTAGATTGGAAAATGCAACAAATGAAAACATGTAGTTTTGTAAAGCTTTCCTCTCATTTATTTTATAGCATAAAGGATTTGGTTTCTAATTGTGTTTTTAGTACAATTTTCATTTCCAGGTTTGAAAAAAACATGGTATGGGGAACTTATATTGCTTTCAGTATGGGAAAATGATAAATTTCTTCTCACAGATAACCGTGATGGTTGCAAAAAAAAAGTGACTTAAATAAATGCCACTGAATTGTGCAATAAAAATTGGTTAGAATGATAAATATATTTTTTATTCATTTATTCATATGTGCATACATTTTTGGACCATTTCTCCCCCCCGCCCCGCTCCCTCCCTGTAAGCTCCACTCCTTTCACTTCCAGGCAGAACCTGTTCTGCCCCCTTCTCCAATTTTATTGAAGAGAAGAAATAAGCAATAATAAGAAAGACATAGTGATTTTGCTAGTTGAGATAAGAATAACTATACAGAGATTCCTAGCATTGCTTCAATGCACATGTGTACTACAACCCGAATTGATTCATCTCTACCCGACCTCTTCACTACTTCCCGGTCACCTTCCCATATTGACCTCTGTCATTTTAAGGTTACTATATTAGCTTCTCTACAGTGGGCACATCAAACACTTTAGAATGATAAATATGTTGCTATGATTATTTTCCAGAAAAAATGGATATTAAAAACAGGTGAATCTTTAAGATGAAAAGTAACCAGATGGTTCACATAAATAATACACACAAGCTTCAACCTGAGCAGAGGCATAATTCAAAACCTTTGTGGAAGTTTAATTTTTCTTATTCTCCCTCCATTACTATTTGAAAGTCTTATAACTTTGGCAAACTGTAAGTCTGTGTTTTGAGCGCCAAGTCATGTAATAGTCTATAGTTATCTAGTATCACCATCCTTCAGTTTAGTGGCTCTATTCCAGAAGGTTTCATACCTGAATCTTCCTCCATGATTTTTCAAGAAGTTCCCATATGACACTACCTTTAAATCAATCCTAAGGTCATAGCCTTATTCTTCTTTGAGCAATAGGTAGGGGAAAACATTGTATCTGCAGTCCTTGATCATGACTAAGAAGCACCCCAGTATAAAGCCATAATGGTGAAGGAGAATTTTTTTTTGTAAGAAGTACTATTGGAAGCATTGTTTTCTCATTGTCAGGAAAACATGCAGCTTGTACATGCAGCTTGTCTGTTGGGAGGACATGGAATTGAAATTTTCAGATTAAAGTACTTAGAAATTTGTGTTCTGGGTATGATCAGGCCCCAGAAATCTCACTAAAATTTGATTCTCCTCCAACCCTGGTTCCACTTTCCATAGACTTCTCACCCATGAAATCAGTAAATGGATCATTAAAAGTGGTTCTATAATCATTTCCAAAGGATTTTGGAAGAGTTGAGGAGGAGAAGTGATTTATATACCCAAAAACTTTGGCTTGTGAGTGAAGGCTTCCCAAAAGATGGGCTCCGATTCATGTGTTCTTTGTAAACTTTTTCATTTCATGCATTTAATGCTACCAAAGTGATAAACTCCTAAAGTTATTACTTTACTAAGAAAGAATAAACATACCATTTAATGTAACTTGTACCAGGCTGTCAAGGAGAAAAAAGAGAAATCATGGTTTTGTCCAACACTGGACCTCTTGCCAGGAGATTCCTTTCAAGTTGTCTATGAGATAATCCGGTTATTTTTGTGTCATTAAAGGGGAAAATTCTCACTTGCTACCTCTATTCATCTTTGGTGGACTTCAGCTAGTGGTTGTCACCTGCTGTATCCAATGGAGGAATGTTAGCTATAGAGCACAAGCAAAGACCACAGGAGGGCAGAAACACAGTAGTATAGTAAAGCTCTCTCTTTTGCCCCATTTAAAGATCTCCTTACAACTGTCTGTATCTTCCTCTATTCTTGTAGAAATTTTTAAATCATCATGATGATTTAAATGTGAGGTTCTTTCTGACTGCAGAAGAGCAAAGCCAGCACAGGGTGTGTTATGAGGGGAACCATAGAACAATTTCCAGACAGTGAAATGGAACTTATGGGTGTGTAATAGAGACTCTGCTCCATGATAAAGAAGGAATCATTGCAAAAATATCTTCCTGTACAAAAGACTTGGTTGTCATTGAGTATTTCCAGCAACATATTCTTCACATTGTTAAAACTCCCATTTCATTTTTAGAAGCACTATACTGAGTCTGCACCCTTAGGCTGAAACATTCTTTTATTTTATTCAGGCATGATAGAGAAGCAATCTACAAATGATCTAAAACAAATGCAAGTTTTTTGGATTCATAGAAATAATTAGGCAGCTTAGGCCATGTTTTAAGGGTAACAAGGTTGAGAGAATCTTGAGGATATTAGACTGTGTTCTATTAATTTTAGGATAACCATATAAGGAGTATTTCAGATCTACCCTAGATGCATGAGAGGTATTAAAGGTGCCACATTCCAGTCCAGCATCTGCTGCAAATCCAAATGAGTGAGTGTGTGTGTGTGTGTGTGTGTGTGTGTGTGTGTGTGTGCAGACACACTTTCCCCACTTTTGGAAGGAATGAGTAGGAAAAGGGCTACCCTTTTCCTGGGTGTCTCTGTGCATAAACTTATTCATGGCAATAAAAGATACAGGCACCGATGGAGTACTCTTTCCAAGTCTCTACAGCCCCACCATGTATAGAAGATATAGGCAACATAGGATTTTCCACAAGTCTTCCAATTTTCTTCTACTTTTCTACTATTTCCCCCTCTATTTTCTGGTACAATTGGACTGAAGACATTGGAACCTTAACATATTTCATTTGTCCACTTTCCATATCCAGATCTCTATAGGGTCCATTATAGATGATCTCAGCCTCTGAGATGGGAGGCTGGCTTTTGGTGGTAGGGGGAAAAGGCATTCACCTCATAGAGTACAATCAGCTGTATTTTATAGCCTTCCCTGACTGGAACAAAACCCCTCCACTGTCAGGTGGTCTTTTATTAGACCCCCAGAACAGATGGTTGTAGTCAGATGTAGTCAATGAAAAAAGATTAGCATCTTCTGTGCAAAACACAATGTTATATATTTTTCTTAGGAAAAGACCATTTTGAATATTTGTAATTTTATAATATCTTAGCTTTTTATAATTATATTATGCATACCTATATAAAATTAAACTATATTTTCACACTTAAAATTCAACTAGGTTTCTGATCTAATGAGATGAAAACAGCAAACTGGCAGGTTGGAATTTCATAGATAGATCTTGTATATTGAAAGGAGAATGTGAAGGGGGTGAATATTATCTAAGTGTAATATATACATACATATGAATGAAAATATCTTAATGTAACCAACTAATAACTGTTGAAAATGAAGGGGAGGACTGTTAAGAAAGAGAAATAAAGAGGGGGTGAATTGATCAAACTGCACTATATGCATATATGTAAACATCACAATTAAATTGTGCTAACAAAAATTAATTAAAAATGCCCAATGCTTTATGTGTGCAAGCTGCTTCAAATGAAGAGAGCAGAAAAAATGAAGAGAATTGTAGGATGTTCACTGATCTTCAAGGGTCAGTGAATCAGTCATTCTGAATTGATCTCTAATAGAGACTTTTTCCTTAAGGATATGAACTACTGGGATCAGATAGATAGCAACATTTCCGGGATAATTAGGAGCTTTGGATATTGAAACCCTGGGGTGTATAGAAATTATAGGAGTCAACCAGGAAAAACCTCACGCAAAGTTCTTCCCAATTAGGAAACAACATCTGCACCTTTCTTCAGAGGTCGTCCTTCTTGCTCAGTAGCTCATTGACTCACTCAGTGTGTCTGACCTTCTGGACAATAGAGCTTCTGTCTTCCACACCCTGGTGAGATGCTGAGCATCATTCTCAGTAAAGCTAACTGGATAACGTAAAATCTGAAAATTAATGATTTAAATTCTTGTAAGGTGTTTTGCTACAGTTGCATCCAAGGGAAGCTGTAATAAAAGGACATCAATTATATGATGAGATACAGATCCCCAAGAGGCAGGTGCATGATGGTCAACCTTCTTGACACCTTCCTATTTATATTTCCCACAGTTCTCATTCTGTCAATCTTTTATTTTTTAAGCAGTACTATGGATTTAACTCAGGGTCTTGTGCTTGGTAGGCAGGAACTCTACCACTTGAGATACTCTGCTAACCCTCTGTCCAACTATTTATACCATATCACTTACATTTTTGCTGATAGACAACCAGTGCTAATTCTGTCAAACATCTACTCTCCCTGTACAGTAGCAAGGATGATTTTCTTCCTAGACAGAAAACTGTTCTTCCTGGAACATGGCAATTCTAATATAATTCTGACACTTCCTAGAGTTCTTCTGATGGTGGTGGGGGCTGTTTTGGTCAATGTATATAATTTATAGTGTGACTATGGCAAGATAACACACACTAGGTGTCTTCATAACAGAAATTTGTTTTCTCACAGTCCTGGAGGCTAGATGTTTTCAGTCTGAGCATCATAGTGGTTGGTTTCTTGAAGTCTGTCTTTTTGGCTTATACACATGATTGTGTCTTAATTTCCTCTTCTGATGAGAATTGTGCCCATATCAAAAGAGAAATCACTCTAATGACCATATTCTAAATAAATTACCTTTTCAAAGGTAATGCAGTCATACTTTTAAATATTGGGGGATAATATTTCAACATATGAGTTTTGAAGTATGCAGAATTCAGCTCATTAAATTTACTTCATCTCTTATTTTCCTTACTATTTCTTGATCCATCATTCCACACAGAGCTTTTGTCCTATCCTTGTAGCAGGGTAAGGTTGCTGAGAAATGTTGCAGAGATGCTGAAACTTCAGCCAGCAACTTACTTTTCCTGTGTTTAAATTTCTAAAAGTACCAAACGTTTTAAATAGTGCAATTTGCAATAGGAATGGTTAACCGCCCATTTTCTCTTTCCAGAAATAAGATATGTTGACATCCTTTTATGATTACTTCATGTCTTTAATTGAAGTAACCAAATAAGAAGAATACAGAATTCACCACCTTGTTATTTTCCTTCATTACTCATCTCCTCCTCCCAAGGGCATGTCATTTTTAATATGATGATGCTTTCCAAGAATGGTTCAAATTTGTGTATATATTCATAGACAAAAGGCATTAACCATAGCACCTATCATTTAGAGAATGGAGAAATAAATTACATTGTGAAAATAAAAAGGAATATTCTGTAGTTAGTATTATGAAGTAAAACTGGACATACAAACATTAATTAATATTAAAATTAAGTAAATACTAAGTATATCATTTGGAAATGGCACATAAGGTGATTCATGTTTATTAAAAAGCTTTAAAATGTTGCGTAATGCAAATTTCATTTGGAAGAATAATAAAAGAGAAAGCAAAAAATATGGAAACATAATGTATTATAGTTATCATGGTGGGTTCTCTGATGAAGGAAGACAAATTGAGTTTGAACAGATATGTAAAACAAGGGACTTCTAATATAACACTATTATTTACTGCAATGTAATTTCCTGAAGCTAGGAGGATGAAGAGTGCTATTTTTTTTACTGTTGACTTATGGTTGCTAGACTTCATAATTTTCTGTACATTCAATGATATTCAGATAATCTATAATGAGAATTTATGTACCTGTGAAGGAGCAAAATATTTAAAATATTTGCATGGTAAAAAGACTTTATTGTTATAATTTACTCACATAGGCATTCTTAATTTTGTGAAACATTTGTCCATTTTGTGTACTATTTCACTTGTTTTCATTCCTAATTTATTGGGACAAATAAATATTGGTATCATTGGTAATTCTTTCCTTCCTTTAATCATAATTTAATCATAAATTATTGTTATGCCTATATGCCAACATAATTTGTTTCCTTTGAAGTTGTATACATTCTGTTTTGTACATGTGTAAATACTATATTTTGATAAAAGTTTTTATCATATTTCTAAGTTTCCATAGCACAACACTTTTTATAATCTCTATTGTATATATAGAAGCCCTTGAAGACAAAATATAATTTGAAAATATTTCTTAAGTAGAAGATAAATTGAAATTACCTATAAATATGACTGAAATATCAACCCATAATGACAAAAACTATTCTTTTAAAAAATATTTTATTGGCATATATTAGTTGTACATTGTGGTTTCATTGTGACATTTACATATATGTTTAAAATGTACCTTAATTAGATTTGCTACCTTCATCCTTCTTTCATACTACTCACAATTTCTTAAAACAGGTTTTATTGTTCTTTTTCATAAAGTATATAAAGTACATCCACATTATTCACTCTCCATTCACTCTCTTCCCTCTCACGCATACCTACCCTCAGACAGGACTTATTTTCACTTCCTGTCCTTAATTCTTTAAGTGTGTTATTAATTATTCAGAGGGTTTTCACCATGGTATTTCACTCATCCATAAATTATACTTTAATCAAATTAACCCCCTTTATTATTATCTCTCTTTATGTCTTTATGCCTTTATTACTCAAAAGCTTTCAGTGTGTTGCATTATGCTTTTCTGATAAACCAGGATGCCCACACAATTTTTCCATAGCATCCATAGAGTTTTCATCATTTAATGTAGAGTTTTTCTCCCTCCTTTACCCTTGACTCAACTGCATCTAAGGGGCCAAAAGTTTTGTGAGCTATTATTCTTGGAAGACACACACACCCAAACACACACACACACACACACACACACACACACTGGATAGGAAATATCAGTATGAGACTGGTTGTTTTTGCTCTATTTGTTTCTCTTGATTGAACCTATGAGGTTTTTTACTCAAAATGTATTGAGATGTATTCATTCAATGATTTATATATTTAAGTTATGGAGTAGGTAGGTCAGACAATTGTCAATTGTGAAATGATCATCACACTGCAGCTAATAAGTGAATCTATCATGGCATTATGTTTAGGCAAATGAGGAAACCCCCATGTTTTATATCCAAGTTTGTTTGTAAAATTAATGCAAGAGCCTCAACTAAATTGTAAGTTTTAAAGGCTAATATTATACAACAGAATGATCACTGGCATATGTACTATTCTCTTCCCAAACAGAGAAAAAACAATGTCCTCTACAGACACTCCTGTTAGGATGCAGATTGTCTAAATCAGACTTCTAAGTATCTGATATTGGAAGATAAAAAATAATGGCTTTATTTGATCCTGTTCATGCTTACTTACTTAATAATTTCTTTCATATTATATGTATTTTCACTACTTCACTCAATTAGCTATTTTTGTTTCCAATGTAATTTTGTTTTTGTGTAATTTAATTTTGTTTACTTTGTAATTTAATGACATGCACCTATCTCACTAAGGGAAGAAGTTCCCTTGGATGAGACAGAGAATCTCTTTAACATTGTTATCCTATCTATAAATAATTGATAAGTCATATTATTTGCATTTCCAGGGAAAGTCTACTGAACTTCAAATTTAAAATCAAGATTTTCTAATTTTTTGCTCAGGAACCCATGGATCATAGCTCTCTACCTATCACAAATAACTTCACATATAGATGTAGAAGAAGATGTACCTTTAAAGCAAAATAAAACTGGTGTTCTTTTCAGAAAGAAACACTTCAACTTATAAAGGGAAATTATGAAACCTGATAGATTTTTTTAGGAATGAAATTCTGTAGGATTTAGAGGCATTAGCAGAGATTGGTCTAGTGTCAAATTCACACTAACACAATCTACGCCCTTAGTCAGTATTTAAAAAACATTAACTACACACATAGTCTCCATGGCATGTCCTTATAGGTCTTTGGGACTGATGGTATGAAGTACGTCATCTGAAATCTGAGGAGCTCTCTAAATGATTCTGAAGCCTGCCAAACTTGGAGGCAACTACTCTAGAAGAGAGACTTCATATATACATTCAACATGTTGTAATTCCTTTTCAAGGCACAGAATAATTCTGAAGGAAAAGCTGTATCTTATTTTTCTTTCAGTTTCATCACCTGGTAATGTGTGGCAAAGCACTGACATTGAATAAAGAGTGTAGAAAATAGAGGAAGAATGAGAGAGAGGAATGTATGGAGATAATAAGGAGGGAAACCTTTTAAAAATTCTCTTTGATTCACCTTATGTACAAACAGAGGGTTTTTTTTTAAGCAATCATACTCAGTCTTAGAAATATCAATTTCTTCTAGAGTATTTGTTAATATTTACTCTTCTGGGCCTTATCCCCAGTAGTGATCATCAGTAAGACTATAGCAGATAGCAGAAGTTTCATTTCTACCCAATTCTAATGTAATCCATTGCTTCTCATCCAGAAACAATTCATTTTATTTTATTTTGATCCAATCATTTCCATAAATTTCACCAACAACATGCAACCCAGAAACCAAACAACTATATCAGAAATCCTCCTCCTGGGACTAACACATGATTCAGAACTGTGGCCCCTCATCTTCAGCCTCTTCCTGTCCATATACCAGGTCACCATCCTGGGAAACCTACTGATCACGCTGGTCATCAGCTCTGACTCCCATCTCCACACACTCATGTACTTCTTCTCTAATCAGTCTTTTGATGACATCTGTTTGAGCACCCCCATGGTCACAAAGATGCTCACAAATATTTAAACACAAGATGAAAGAATCTCTTACACAAGTTGCCTCACTCAGCTCTACTTTGCTATAGTTTTTTCATACTTAGAAAACTTTCTCCCTGAAGTGATAGCCTATGACAATTATGTGGCCATTTGTCAACCTCTAAGGTACACAGTCATCATGAGCACATGCCTCTGTTTTATACTGGTTTTGTTCTCTCTGTTTACTAGCATTGTGGTGCACTGTTCCACAGTCTGTTGCTATTGCAGTTGTCCTTCTGCACAAAGCTGGAAATCCACCATTTCTTCTGTGGAATAGCTGAGGTTATTAAGCTCTCCTATTCTGATACCCTCATTGATAACATACTGATATATGTTGCGTTATGTGTATTTGGTGGTGTTCTAGTCTCTGGAGTTATTTTCTCTTATGTTCACACTGTATCTTCTGTCTGAAGGATGACATCATCACAAGGATAGTAAAACCTTTTCTACTTGTGGCTCTCACTTACCAGTAATTTCCCTGCTCTATGGAACAATTTTGTGGTGTATATTAGTTCTGCAGTTAGTTACACACCCAGGAAGATGGTAGTGGCTTCTGTAGTGTATTCTGTGATCCCTCAAAGGTTAAACACCTTTATCTACTGTTTCAAGGACAAAGACATGAAAATTGCCTTGAGAAATCTCATCAATAGGATTTCTTATCCTCTATGAGGTATTACTTGTTTTGGACTTGCTGATCCCTTAGAGTAATTGAAAGTATATTTCTAGTAAGCTAAAATACCTCCCTCTTCTGTCAGATATATTTTCCTAAGATAATGAGGAAGCATAGTGACCAAGTATTTTAACTTCACTTGGAGCATGTTTTAACGTCACTTGAAGAATGACTTTTCTTCTTTTTTTTGACTTTCATTATAATTTTATTTTTGATCCAGGGATTATTTAGAACCATACTTATTAATTTCCACATATATGGAGTTTTTCTAGTATCTTTTTGTAATTGACATATTTTTATCTTCAGTGTGGTCAGAGAGCATACATTCAATGACTTAATTCCTTGAAACTTGGTGAAATTTTCTTTATAACACAGCATACAATCATTTTTTCATAGATATTTAAAGCATAGATATTATTGCAGTTGCTAAACACTCCGTCTTGCCTACAAGTTACTTGTTAATACTATTGCTAATGTCTTCTGTGTTCTTACTATTATTGTCTGCTTATTAACAATGACACATTATGATAAAGCAACCACGACTGAAATAATATTTTTGTATCTTTCTCCATTTACTTCTGTCCAGTTTTGCTTCATGTCAGTTAGACAATGTCTTAGGTAGTTGTGAATCTGGTATTGTATTTTATTCATGAACCATACTTCTTTAGCAATTAGTTCCATATTAATAAAATAACATCCATTTTCTTTTCTTTGGCATTTGTAAAGTCTTAACTCTTATTTTTATTGCAATATTTCTGTATTCATAGATAGATTCTCATAAACATCATACAAGGTTTTTTTTTTGACCAGTTTGAAGATCTTTGATTATAATTGCCTCATGGAATTATATGCAATGCCTTCTATATTTTGTTTTATAATCTTATTAAGTATTTTTTCATTACTCTGATTTGGTCTCCATCCATTTTTCTTCTCCATTTTTTTTTTTACATTTCAAGGAAATACTTGCATGCTAACTATATCTTTATTTTTTTATGGTTTTATTATTCATATGTGCATACAAGGCTTGGGTCATTTCTCCCCCTGCCCCCATTCCCTCCCTTACCACCCATCCCACCCCCTCCCTCTCCCCCCCCACCCCCTCAATACCCAGCAGAAACTATTTTGCCCTTATTTCTAATTTTGTTGTAGAGAGAGTATAAGCAATAATAGGAAGGAACAAGGGTTTTTGCTGGTTGAGATAAGGATAGCTATACAGGGAGTTGACTCACATTAATTTCCTGTGCATGTGTGTACCTTCTAGGTTAATTCTTTTTTTTTTTATCTAATCTTTTCTCTAGTTCCTGGTCCCCTTTTCCTATTGGCCTCAGTTGCTTTTAAGGTATCTGCTTTAGTTTCTCTGCATTAGGGCAACAAATGTTAGCTAATTTTTTAGGTGTCTTACCTATCCTCACTCCTCCCTTGTGTGCTCTCACTTTTATCATGTGCTCATCCTTTTTCAGGAGGAGATTCGTAGTGACAATTCCAAATAAGCTTATATTGTATATTGGTTACATCACTCCCACTGTCTTTCTGTCAACCTTCTTTACTCCCCACTTTGAGCAATTCCAAGAGGTGTATTTGTTCTATTTTATATAAGTATATGAAGTCCACCAAACATATACCTTCACTTTAATCTTCATTCACCTTCTCCCTTCCCACAAGTCCCAGCACAAAGTACCTATTTTACAGTATTGTCTTTCATTGTTATTTAAGTCTATGTTCAAAGGGGTTTCTCAAGTATCCCTGCTGTGAGTATACATTACTTTATTCCATTCAACTTTTTCCCTTACTCTCCCTTACCCCTTTCCCAACCATCGCCCATTTTCAACAGTTTTCAATACATATCTTTGTATCATCTACCTTCACAGATGTTATGTTCTACAATATTGTTGGTGTGCCAGCATTCTCTTTCCCTGTCCCTCTTTCCCCAAGTTCCACAAAGTACTTCCACTATTACAAACATATTCTTCATGTGAATTTGTATATGATCTTGCTTGCTTTTGTGTAAATGTTTATCTTTTGGCTCTGTTTTCCATGTATGAGAAAAAACATGTGGTCTTTGTATTTCTGAGCCTGACTTACTTCAATGGCATCCACTTACTTTCAAACCACACGTCATTGTTCCTTATGGCTGAGTAATACAACATTTTGTTGATCCATTCATTAGTTGTAGATCACCTGGCTTATATCCATAGCTTGGTTATTGTAAATAGTGTTGCAATGAACACTGGTGTACAGGTGTCTCTATTGCCTCCTGACTTATGTTCTTTTTGGTATATGCCAAGGAGCAGTATCACTGGATCATATGGCAGTTCTATCTTTAGCTTTTTGAGGGATCTCCACATTGCTTTCCATAATGATTGTACTAATTTTCATTTTCACTAAAAGTACATAAGAGTTCCTATTTCACTGCATCCTTGCCAGCACTTGTTGTTCTTGCTCTTGAATATGGACATACTAATTAAACTGTACTAATTTTAGTGCAGTTTTGAATTGCATCTCTTTTGTACCCAGGAAATTTGAATAATTCTTATCTTTACTGGCCATTTGTACTTCTTCATTTGAGAATTTCCTGTTTTAATCCATTTGCTCATTTCTTTATCAGAATGTTGATTCTTTGGCGGTTGAATTTTTGGAGTTCTCCATAGATTGTGGATAATAATCCCTTTTAAGACGAATAGTTGGCAAAGATTTTCTCCCAACTTTTTATGTCTTTTTCTGTTAAGTTTGACCCTTTAATCCTATACAATTTCTTCACTCAGGTTTTAAAGAAAGAAATCCTGAAGCAAGCATTCTTATTTTAGCAAATTTTATTCTGCTGTATTTTGTAAATGTCAAGTTGAACAAAAAGTGGTCTGAGGAACTACTTAGTAAGGTTTAACTCACATTTAATCTTCTGTCTGATCTCATATATTTTGGGAGTCTTATAGCTACATGCATTTCATGTTAGACATCAAACCTGCCTATTGTTTTTGTTCAGTTTTGTGATATTCAACAAATCATTTCTGTCTCTAAGTGGTATGTATACCATGACCCTGACTCTATGAAGCAGAGCAAAATCTGACTTGGAGTTTGTATTTACTGATGTTAGTGATCAGTCTCTAAAGAATGACATTTGTTCTATTGGTATTGGATTAAACAAGTCTATTGTATATCTTGAAACTAGCTTCTTGCTAAAGTGTCAACAGCCTAGCTGTGAGAAATCAATGTGGTAGTTTGCAGAGAAACTAAGAATATATTTGGAGACAATGTCACAGATATAAGATTTATTGAATGTTATTTGCTACTAGTAGAGCAAGCAGCATTGCTAGAGAGTCCAGCGGCAACAGATGGGATAGGAAACTACTGGTGTCCCATGGAAAGTGCTGATAACAATCCCAGTTGAGTATCCAATGCCAACTGGATGGATAGGAATCTCCCCAGAGGGTCTCATGTCAGTGGGCCAGACAAAGCACATTTGTTTTCTCTACTGGGTTTTATTTGCATTGCACTGTTCACTGCAGAGAGTTGAGTTAGACTATGTTAGACTGCATGAACTTTCTTTGTCCTTTTCCGAGCAGCATTCCAAGGAGTATCTGAGTTAGTACCACGAAGAAGATGGATTCCTTCTGTAAATAGCTGCAGCTTGCTCAGTCCCTAGTGTGCTTTTGGGTGTCAGTGCTATATCAACAGTTCACTTTTGGCTCCCCTGACTCAATTCTATTGCTCCCTTGGCTTGTTTGTAGCATTGGGAACACAAAGTGCCATGCCACTTGATGTCCTCCTTTTCTCAGATATCCTACAGCCTGATTTCAAAGGTCATGTCATGTGGACTGACCTTTCATACTCAAAGTAAAGAATTACTGAGGCATTCCCATGAAAATTATATCCATATCATGCCATATTAGCATGCACTCTAGTGAATTTAATTATTCACAAAATTTGCATAATTAGGTTATTTCAGTCTCTTGAGATGTTTTTTGTGATATTATTGGGACTTCATGTGTGAAGATGTCTACAGTTCTCTTGAGAAAAAAGAACCTTGACCCTACAATACTGATATAATAAAGAGAATTATTATTCACTGCAAAGACTTCAAAAGAAGGAATGTAGTTTCATGGATTAAGGATTCATTTAGTATTAAAAGAGGGGGCCTCTTCCTAAAACTCATTATGCTCAGAGTTACCAGGTCATTGTAACTGATACAGGTGTTGTTCGTGGACCTGATGCTAGACAGTAACCTGCTTGCCTTTCCCTTGGTCCATTGAGAATAGAGATCTCCATGTTGTCATGTATGAGACATATTTGTGTCAGGTTGAATTGTGTTCCTCTAAATGATTCTTCCACCCACTAATCCCTCCACTTGTGAATATGAGTCTAAATGATAATAGAGCAAAGAATATTCATGCTAGTAAATGACTTTTACAGAGAATGATCTTATCCCATAATATAAGTGGACCTCACTTATTCACACGAGATAAATAGAGATGTTGGATTAATACAGCCAGTTTTTGATGGATTTTTTGTATAACTTAGCCTCCAAATGAAGTTAAGGACACTAATGCATTTTTATCACCACTTTTCATATGTTTTCACAACAAATTATATGAATATATTTATTTTTGGCATTGATAAAATTTCAATGTAATAAACACTTTCTGTGTCTTAGTTGCTATTTTCATCATTGCACTTCTGAGACTCCACCATGTTTTTTGGGTTTATCAGGTATTCTTTTATTTCCAATACTATTTTTGCCTGATGCATACTGAAAAAAATAGTCTTTCTGATAATGAAAAAATTCATAGTTATTTTTCTGTTATTGTGCATAAAGCTGACTGAACATTCTCTTTCTTATCTTTCAGAAAATATAAAATTGTTTGACTCTTTGGGAAAATCATGTGTGAATTTCCTCTTTTGTTTAGTTTCAGTGATTTTTTAAAAAACTGGCTAAAATTATTCACCTGCCCACTAGGTGATCCAAGTGTTCATATCATTAAACTTTTTCACTTTCTATGATAGTCTCTCAGGTATGAAGTATTTTTCATTATTTTTCTCTTATTTTCCACTTTGAAACTATGTGTTTAAGATATTTAAATTGAGGTGTCAATTCATGACTCATGTGTTGGGCTCATTTGTCCTCGTGTTTAATGGATCCACACAAGTGTTGGCTTTAGTATGGATTAATGTTAATATTTTCCATAATGATTGTAATGTAAATGATCTTACAGAATTGTAAAGGATTTAGAGTTTTGCCTTTGAGTTTCAGGTCATGTAACACTGGGTTTTTTGTTTTGTTCATTGGTTTTTTGCCTTTCAGGCATTGCTTTCAATCCCCAGTTCAGCAATAAATATGCTATCTAATTATGTACAGATTTGTTTCATCCCCCTTTTATGAGCAATAGGGATGTTACATCTCTCCATGCACTAATTTCTTATGTTTTCATTACTGTAGTACAGCAGACTGTAGCACAGGTTTTGCTTGCATCAGTTTTCCAGCAAATGACAACACTTTCATTCTTCTTTTAGCTAAGAAATAGTCCTTTGTACTTATATTCCACATTTTCTTTATCCATTCATGATTATGGTCACTTTGGTTGATTCCATACATAATTATTTTATTCAATGCTTCAATAAATAAGGATGTACAGTTATCTCTGTTGTAAGCTTCCTTTTGTACCTTTGGTTATATGCCAAGGAGGTGAAGAGCAGGATGATATGGTAGTTATATTTTTAGTATTTTTGAGTAATGTCATAGTGCTGGTACTAATTTACATTCCCAAAAACAGTGTGTAAGTGTTCCTTTCCCCTTATATCCTCACCAGTGTTTGCTACTATTTTGCTTGATGGTAACCATTCTGACTGGAGTGAGCCTAATCTAAATTATGCTTTTTATCTGCCAGTGTACTTTTGATTTACATTTCCCTGATGCCTAAAGATGTTGAAAAGTCTTCATGAATTTATAAGCCATTTGTACTTGTTTTGACAATTGTCTGTTCAGATTATTTGTCCTTTCATGAGTTGAATTCCTATTCAGTGAATTTCCAACTCATAATATTTTTCACTTAAAATGGGCTTACCAGGATTTAGACAATCACAAGTCCAGAGCCATATTTAAATGCATTTCTGAAAATTGACATCACAGTACACCCTTTACTCCCCATGTCAGTCTCAGTCTAAATATCTGATGCCTCTTCTGAATCCTTGAATAACCTATAAGCTGCCACAATGGCTGACTACTGAGCATCTGGACCCTGCTCTAGAATCCATCTCCACAGCTGAAACCTTCCTTCTTAGTGACAAAAATGACCATCATGGCAGTTGCCTCCTTCTCTGATTTCACCACTATGTCCTCCTCCTCTGCTTTCCCCACTGTTTCCTCCTACTATAGTTCCTAATCCTCCTCCTCCTCCTCTTCCTCCTCTTCTTTCTTCTCTGTCTTCTCGACCCCTACTTCTACCTGAAATGGGGGAAGAAGTTCTGCAGGAGAAAGTCTTTGGGGAAGAAAAGTTCTAGAGGGCAGGGGACTGAAGTAGCAGGTCCAGGGTGAGCAAATCTAGGGGTGGAAAAGAACTATTCCTACCAGCAGGAGCAGGCCTTTTTTTCTATACACTGAATTAGGATGCTTTTCTCCATCAGGCATGTTTTTTAAAGAATAAAGGGACCCTGGAAAGAAGAGAAAAGCATCAATGGCAAGAAGCCAAATGATTCAGAAAAGGAAGCATCTGCATCCAAGGAAGTGCCCTCTATGTTCCTAGCCGTTTGCATGAGCTTGATTGCATGTGTTATTCAAGTTCTGGGAGAGCACTCAGCTGAGACTCAGGATTGCTACATTGGGAAAAGGGTTGAAGGCTCCCATAGAAAGTATTATACAAGCTTTTTGACAAGTCAACACCATCATACAGAGTGATTGGTAGAGAGTGGACCTCCTTATGTTTTTGCCTAGTATGGCTTCCAACCTTGATCCAATTTATTTCAGCCTCCCAAGATATGACTTACAGGAATGAGCAACATGCATCCAAGTGGGGATCTTTCCTTCTTAAAACAGAATGAGACAGAGATTTTATGGCTGACAAAATCTTCATTAGTTTTATTAGAACTTTCAGAAGTCAGTGCATATAAACTTCTTTTCCACTAATATGTCCATGCCCAAAACCAGACAAGAACATTGAGATCACAGAAATAGTAAGTCAATCCATTTTTGCTAAAGAAAAGCAAATGTGTCATTAGAAGATGTGACTGACTGATACAAGGCACTAAAATATCTGTGGGATATTAGGCACAGACCCCTTATATCATGATGGCCATATAGTGTAAGATGGACAAATAGTCATGACCCATTATAACTATCAGTACACTGTGATGCCCTTGAAATAGAAAAAGTACACATAAGTTAGACAGCAAGGAAAAGAAATGGACTTATTCCTGGTTGGAATGTTCACCAGTGTCTTGGAGACTGTGTTGGTTCCTAGGCACATACCCAACAAAAAGTGGTGGGCAAGAAAACCTGTGTAGGACTGTAGAGTTGGGAGTTACTTCTGATGGCCAGGTTGATTAGTAATTTTCACAATACTGTGAACATCTACTAATCTAATGGAGTACTTTTCAGGTGACTTTTTTATATCTTTTGTGTGCTTTCTGTTCAGAGCATTTTAATAATTCTGGTCTGGATTAAGTGTTTAATGAATTTTCAGTTTACTATATTTTCAATTTATGGTGGAATAAGCAAGATATAAAATATTCCCACATTAAGCACCATCTTTAGTTTTATTCTTTGAAAATAAACAACAGTGCTGCTCCCCCACCACCACACCTAACCAGAGGAGTACTTGATGCCTGCTCTTGACACTAGTCATTCCTGCAGACACCATGTTGGCTTGAGGATCACCATATGACACCTTCTGGATCCATCTTCAGAGCTGGGGTTGTTGCCTTGCTACTAAGTTCCCCTCCATTGAAATCTTCATTCCTGACCACTTCACTCTCCACAGGATGCAGATGCTGTCCTCCTGGTTGCCAAAACCATCAACTCTGATGCTTGAGCTGTGCTGCCCAAAGGCCATGCCATGTTTCCTAAGCCAACCCAATCCCACACATCCAATTAGTTGTGAACTGCAATAATTGAGACATATGACCGGGCTATTCTCTTTACAAACTTGCAGCCAAAGAGGCATGACTTGGTCTGACAACTCAGTGGGGTGCCTGCTTTTTCAGGAAAGACATCCAGTCTAGGGAACACGGGGACTCAGGAAGGGGAGCAGAACTTTTGTCAAGAAGATGCAGGCAAGGAAACAGCTGCATCCATGACAATTCCCTCCAAGATCCTAGCAGCCTGCTTGAGCCTAGCCACAAGCACCATTCTAATGCTAAGAGAGCTCTCATCTGACATTCCCAGGACTGTTATTTTGGAGAAGAGTTGAATTCCCCTGGAGATTATCTTCTCAACATTTGAAGGATTTGTATCATCACCCTTTCCTATGTGACACTCCTGTGTGATTTGGGGGCAAATAACCCACATTCCTACCTGCTTTTAATCTCCTGTATAATGAGTTACTTGGAACACTTTATCTCTTTGAAGGCAACCACTTCCAAGAGTGACTATTCAACTGGAAGTAGAAAATTGCCACAAAGCTCTAACTAGAGTGGAAGATTTTAACTATTGCATGTTCAAGAGAGGAAGGGTTGCTGGGTTGTCTGAGATTAATTTCATTCATTTGGAAAAGTTCTTACCTCAAAATTTTCTGGACTGATAGTCATTGAGGAAGTTAGTGATCAAAGGATTAATTATTCAATATGGCAGGCTCTGCTGTGGTCCCCTCTATAAACAGGAGAAAGGATCCTGTGGATTTTTGGACCCACATCTCAGACTAGCAGATATCAAACAACTTTTTTATGGTACCTTAAGAGGCAGGCTTGACAGGCAGAACTCTTATTATAAGGAGGTGTATCACCAGATACTGTGAGAGTATCAGCCTCTGTAAATGAGCACATGGGATCCTTTGGAACATGAACTCCTTCCCATGTGACTGTTCTTGAGTCATGTTCCCTATTCTCTGAGATTATGCTCACTCTGTCTTTGTGACAGGTTAATAAGGTTCATGGAGCCAATGCACAGGCTGCCTTGGACTGCCATAGGAGTCTACCTGTGTGTCCAGCCCCTGTGGGAGCCAATAATGAAGGATATTCTTTTACCTTGGTGGACTTTATGTTCTGGACAAAAGACCAAAAGCATAGCACAGAGAAACTCAACAACCTATATCTCTTCCCTGAATCCCCTTTCATAATGGGTGTAGGAAAGAAGACATAGGGTGGTAGCTCTCAAAGCACTACTGGGCCTGGTCCATGAATCTCTGAAAGACTTGGCAAGAATACCTGGGAAAATGAGACAACTAGTATCATCCCGATGTATGTGAACCCCAAGCATGGTGAGTGAGTAGAAGAGATGTTCATGATGTGAGAAGTACTGCTGCTCCTGAGGATTTATATACTTTGCCTTTCTGACTCATTGGATGTTCAGGCCATACTCTCATGTGACTTGTAGCTGTTGGTTAAAGCCCCCTGAGATTGGAATCACAGGGTGTTACATGAAGATAAAGTTGTTCTTGCCATAGGTTACGTTGTATTTGATTGGACCATTTCCTTATGTTCCTGTGAGCAGGCTGGACAACAGAGATAGCCAGTCTAATGCACAGCAGATATTTTTTTCAAGTCCTTTATCATGACCACATATCATAACCAGAGGACGCTGTGCAGAACCTGGTCAAGACTCTTGAGGAGGCCTAATAGTAACAAACTTGAGATCTTGGTCCTTGGAAAAGGAGGAGACATTTCAAATCCAATTGTTTGTTTTCTAATACCATTGCTGGGGAAACCCTTCTTTTGCCCAAATTTTTCTCCTCTGCTTTCATGAGTGCTTCCCTAGGGAGTATCTGTTCCACGAATTGAGTCTTGAGTATACATGAGCACTCATCTCCCAGTTATGGACTGCACAATATGAACAGTGTTGCTGCTATTGTGACATTGGGACTCAATTAAATTGTCCATTGAGAAACAAGGTTCCATAAAAGGCTGATATCATGAATCAATTTCATTGGAGAGTTCTAAGTAAATAAAGAGCCAAACATACAAAATGTCTACAGCAACATGGGCCTTGTGCAATGAATACTTGTGGTGGTATTTGGTGACAGTGACTTAAGCCAGAGTGGCCTCAAAGGAATGGAATGTACATGAGGTTGACACTGGACTTAGAGGATACATTTATTTACTTTCAATATTTCATCTGAGGCAAGCCATAGCATTCTATCAAGTAACAAAACAGAGCAGGACATTGATTCCATTTATGAGAGGAAAAAAAAAGGGAGATGTGACAGTGAGAATGACATCAATCAACATGATGATCAACACTTCCAAGCCTTTCTAGCAATTGACAAATCATCTTTATGTGTAAATAATACTCCTCTATGCAAAATAGCAAAGTATTAGGACAATCTATTGTATGAACAAACAGTATGAGCACACAATTGTTTGAATTTTATCCTATATAGATATATGTGGAATCTGTGCAAGAGGAACACCAGCAATCAATTTTGGCTCCTTCAGTACTGTTCCATAATAAAGATATACAACAGTTACATCATAGCCAAAAGTCCCTTGAGCTACACCTCTGTAATCAACAGAAAGAAGGTTTTATCTCTCCCATTTACCAATCTTCCCAGATGGGTAGAATAATACATGGCATAGAGTAAGGACTTTGTGAATATTTGTTGAATGATTCAATCACATATCAATGGCAACAAATGAGAGAGTTTAGTATTTCAGGGCCACCCAAACAAATCTCATCTGGAACTCAGTGTTTATTTCTTAAAACAAAATGAGATAGATAATGTTTAGCTGACAAAACCTTTAGCAATCACCTTGGCAGCTGTCACAACTCTGGTTACATAGCTGAAGGATGCACAAAAATAGATATATAAGTACTTCAAATGAAGCCAGATGTACAGATCTGATTACTCATGTTTCTTTGATGTCCCTTATGATAATCATTCCTGAAATCTCTGGAAGCTTCTTCTTCCCATCTACCTCTATAATCTCTTGTGTGCATATAATAGGAAAATACGTGGAACACATAGGGAGGGAGAACTGTACATCAACATCCACATGGTTTCAGGTTACCTGCATACTGAATCCCCCATGGAAAACTCAAATATTCTTAAATTCTGGTTTTGACACACCAGATTATCCACCAGAACACATGATTCTTCACCATCCCAGCCTTTCTTATGGAGAACAACAGCAAGACCAAGTCTCGAACTGTGTTTGTTCACCCGTCTAGAATTTGTCTCCCTGGGAATAAAAGTAATAAAAGCAAACTACATGCATGATTTACTCAAAGACATTCTGAGTGAAAATTTCTAGGGGTTAAAGCTGTGTCTCCATAAAAGAGTATTTTCTTAACAAGCTCTTGTCCCTGGGTTTAATTGCCAGCCCTCTTAAAAGAAAACATGAAGCTGGAACTGCTGAAGAATGCTTCTAATCCAAGGTACTCACGAGGAGGATTCAGGAGATCTCATGTTCCAGGCCATCCTGGGAAAAGGTACAAGATCTTGAACTCAAGATACTCCTATATTTGTCAACTGAGTAGCCTGTATTACAGACATGGAACACCATGCATGGATCTACTTCATAGTTTTGAATGGTGAAAATGTTAACAATCTACTCTAAAAATGGCAAATACAGTAGGCTGATTATATATTGTGATATTGTGAAATGCCACAGGGAACATGGATTGGTATACATCTATATTGTATGCTGACATTGATCCATTGAGATACATGCCCAGGAGTGATATTGCTGAATTGCTGCCAAAAATGATAAAAATTGGAGTTGTGCTATTGAGTAATTAGTTAATTCATTATTTACTTATTTTTCAGTGGCAGTACCCCAGGCTTTGAACTTGTCAAACAATCCACAGCTTGAGCTACGAAAGAGCTGTGTTTCCTGAGGATGTTTTGGCAATCCAGTTTCAATATTTCTTGGTCCTACCTGGACTCAATCCTCCTATCATATGTATGGCTCCTGCTGCAACTGGGATGACAGGTCAATACCACCACACACAGCCACTGGTTGAGAGGGGACCACCTTATGTTTTTTGCCTAGCATTGCTTCCAACCATGATCCACCTTACTTCAACCTCCAGAGGATAGGAGTTACAGAAATGAGCAAGTTGATCCACATTGTGTTGTTTACTTCTTCTTCTTAAAACAGAATGCGACAGAGGTTTTATGGTTCAAAAATCTTCAGTTTTATTGGAACCTTCAGAATCTCAATGAGTGTAAACTTCTTTTCCACTAATACATACATGAACAAAACACAGACAAGTAACTTGGCCTGTTTTTGATACAGGAAAGCAAATTGGTCATCAGAAGATGTAAGTGACTGAGATGAGGCAGAAAAACACCCATAAGCCATTAGGCTCAGAACCCTTATGTCATGATGGCCCAAAGTGTAAGAAGGACAAACGGCCATGACCCCAAATAGCTATTAAAACATTGTCCATGAGGCCATGAAAATGGAAAAAGTACATTTGAGTCAGACAGCAAGGAAAAGAGATGCTCCTGGTCTGAATGTTCTCCAGCATCTTGGAGACAGAGTTGATGGTCAGGCAGATCCAATGAAAGGTGGCTGGGGAAGAAAATGTAATGAAGTTGGGAGTCTCTTCTGATGGCCAGGTTGATGAGTAGGTTCCACAGGACTGAGATCGTATACACTGGAGCACTTTTCAGGTATTTATTTGCAATCTTTACATCTATTGTTTGGTCTCTGTTAACAACATTTACACAATATTGCACTTGATTAAATGTTCAATGAGTTTTCAGCTCACAATATTTTCAATTTATGATGGGCTAAGCAGACATAAACCCATCCCAAACTAAGCACCATCTTTAACTTTATTCTTTGAAAATTAGCAACAATGCTAGTTGTCCCCTCATTACACTCACATAGCAGAGAACTTTATGCCTCCATTTGGCACTGGCCATTCCCACAGACCCCACTTTTTCCTCAGTATCACTATATGAAGCCCACTCCTGTCCAACCTCAGAACTGGGTATTGCAGCCTAGTTCACCCTGTTGAAATGTTCTCTCCTGAAGCCTTCTCTGTTACTTAGGATGCAGTTGCTTTTCCCACTGGTACTAACACATTCCACCCTGATGCTTCAGCTGTGCCCCTGAAGTACATGGCATCATAATCTCCCCATCCAATGATGCCTGAACTGGGGCAATTGGGGAAAATGAGGTGGCTGGACTCTTTACAAAGTTGTAGTCTAAGACGTACAGCTGGCCTGTCCACAACAAAATGGGATGGGCCAATCATTCAAGGGAGACAACTTGTCAGGGTCAGGAACCCTAGAAGGGAAGCAAAAGAGCATCACTAGAACATCATCAAGTATACAGCCAAAGAGGCAGCTGATTCTATAGCAATGCCCTCCAGGCTCCTAGCAGGCTTCTTGAGCCTCACTACAAGTTTTGTTCAAGTGCCTGGAGAGCTTTTGGAGTGCCTGCCTAGCAAGTGCAAGTTCAACCTCCAGTATCAACAAACATAAATAAATGAATAGATAAAAAGTCATGATTTATATCAAATAAGGTGAATGTACTTAACTGAACACTTTGATAAGTTTTGAAATACAGTCATAATAATTAGCATATCTATCATTCTTCAAAGTCCCAGGTGAGACTCCTGGGATTTGTATTTTGTAAAAGAGTTGGATGCTCCTGCAGACTGTCTTCACATTTGAAGGAGTCTTCAAATTTCACCCTTTTCTGTGCGACACTGTTGTATGATTTGGGTGCGATCTGTACCTATATTCCTGCTTATTTCTAATCTCCTGTATAATGAGGCACTTTGAGCACTTCATCTCTTTCTATAAAACCAAACACAACAATGATTATTTAAGTCAAAGTAGAAAATTTCCACAAAACTCTAACTGGTTTTCTGGAATGTCTGTGTATCATTGTATCTGTCTTGGAGGTCTTACCTCAAAATCTCTACAAGGAATG
Source organism: Castor canadensis (assembly GCF_047511655.1). NCBI lineage: Eukaryota > Metazoa > Chordata > Mammalia > Rodentia > Castoridae > Castor > Castor canadensis. Next base: position 53,039,720 of record NC_133401.1, on the reverse strand, counting down.
TGCCACTGAGGAAGTTGGAGATCAAAGGATCAATTATTCAAAATGGTAATCTTGCTGTAGTCCTTTATGAGCAAGGAGGGAAGAAGTCTTTGGAACTTTGGACCCACATCTCAGACCAGCAGATATCAGACATTTTTTTATGATATCCTAAGACATGAGCTTGACAGATGGAAATATAAGTAATAGCAAATTGTATTCCAGCATTTCACCATTCATTTCCATGTGTGTGTCCAGCTTATATGGGTAGTCAGTTCAGATGGAGCTTACTTTGGTACCGTTTATGTTCTGGCCAAAAGACCAAAAGCACTGTAACAAAAACAGCTCAATGCCCCTCCCTCCCACCCCCGCACCATGTCTTTCCAGAATCCCCTCTCAATATGGTTGAGAAAAGAAGGCTGAGGTTTGGCAGCTCTCACAATACTAACCGGCCTGTTCCAAGATACAGTGAAAGGCATAGCAACATATCCTGGGAAGATGAGACAGCAAGTAGAAGCCACACATACCTGAAGAACCAAGCAGAGTGAATGAATAAGAAGATGCTGGTGATTGAGGAGCACTGGGGCTCCTGAGGTTTTATACTCTTTGCCTGCTCTAAATCATTGGTTGTTCAGGCAAGACTCTCATATTTCAGCTGTGTAGTGAACTTTGATGTTGGTCACACCTCCCTGGGATTGGACCAACAGGGTATAACATTAAGTTTAGCAGGTTCTTGCAATAGGCAAACTTGTGTGTGACTGAACCATCTCTTAAGCAATTGTGAGCAGACTGGTCAGCAGCAAGGGCCAATCCCGTGCACAGCAGACATGTTTCATAAAACTTTAGGCGTGTAGTAATTTCATAACCAGAGGGCTGTGTGTAGAATCATGTCACAACTCTGGAGGAAACCTCAAACAATCAAACTTGAGATCTCAGTCCATGGTAAAGAACATTCAAATCTCCATGTTAAAGTCCATGGTAAATATCTTTCAACTCTCAGAGTTTGGCTTCTGATAGTATTGCTGTGGAAACCCTAAAACTTTAGAATCTGCCCTCTTTGCCCAAACTTCTTTCCTTTGGCTTCATGAGTGGTCTGCTAGGAATAAACTATCTATTCCAACCATTTTATCATATGGGTGCTTGTGGCCCCAGATCTAAGACATGAACTATAAAATATGAACAGTAATGCAACTGATGTGACAGTTGGATCTCTGCATTGTGTGCCTTTCTGAGAATGGCTTATGTCAATCAATATGACCACCAGATCCATACATTTTGTAGGAATTGACACATTACTGTTACTTTATGGTTAATTAATAGTCCTGTGCATAAAAATAGCAAATCCACAGGAAAGTTAATTGTGTGAAAACAGTACTTTCACACAATATTGGAATTTTTCTCTAGATAGGCATTTATGGTATCAGTGTAAGAGGATCACCATGAAAGAATATTGGCTCCTTCAATACTGCTCCATAATAAGAATATAGTACAGTTACATCACCCCCAAAAGTTCCATAATCTACCAACTTGTAGTTATCAGAAATAGTTTTTTGTTTCTCATGTTTACCAACTTCCTCAATGTATAGCAGAATACTTGGCATAGAGTAGTCATTTGCTGGATGTCTTTGAATGAGTGAATGAAACATATATCAATGCCAAAAATGAGAAAATTTGAGCTGCCAGGACTGTTAGAACAAATCTCTCTTGTAGTTTGGTGTTTAGTTATTAAAATGAAACTAGATCCAGTGTTCAGCTGACATAATCCTTAGCAAATTCCTTGGCATGTGCCATGTCTCTGGTTGCACAGCTGAGGGAAAGAAAAACAGATTCATATGTGCTTCAGATGAAGCTAGATATAGATATGGGTTTCCTCAAATTTCTAGGCGGTCCCTGGCTGTAATCATTCCAATAACTTCCAGGAAGTCCAAAATAACTATAATTGCTTGTGTGCATATGGCAAAAAAAATGGTGGCAACATATACAGAGGGAGAACTGAATCAATGTCAACATGGTTTTTGGTTACTCAAATATTCATAATTCTGTGTGTATTTCACCAGGATATCTACCAGCACTTATGTATCCTCATCTTCCCATCCTGTGTTCATTCTTACAGAGAATGAGAGTAATACCAAGTCTTGAGGACTTCTTTACCTGAGAAACTCAGATTCTTTTCAACTGAAATAAGAGCATCAAGAACAAATTGCATGAATTGTTATTCAAAGCCATTTTGCACAACTATTTCTAGTGGCTGAGGATGGGTCTCCATAGAAGAGCATACATCTAGAATCTTATGGCCACGGGTTTAATCATCAGCAACGTTAAAAAAAAGAAGCTGGAGCTGCTGGAGAACATATCTAATCCCAGCTACTCAGGAAGAGAAGTCAGAAGGATCTCACATTCCAGTTCACCATGGGAAAAACTACATGAACTTGAACTCAGGATACTCCTGGCTTTCTCACCTGAGTAGCCTGTATTACAGACATGAAACACCCTGCTGGACTCTACTTAAAACTTCCGAATGGTGAGAAGCACCATAACACAGAAGCAGCGCAACAGCCCCTATTTATTCCCCAATCTCACCTAAATATGAGTGTAGCAAAGAAGACAAAAGGGTGCTTCCTTCCACCATGGTAATGGGCCAGTCCATGAACCTATGAAAGATATCTAAAGGCCACATGGGAAGATGAAACAGCCAATATCACCCACACTTATCTGAAGAACTGGGCATGGTGAATGAGCAAAGGAGATGCTGGTGATGTGAGTAGCACAGGAGCTTCAGCAGTTTCATACAATTTGTTTTCTTTGACTCATCACTTGTGTAGATAAGAAACTCATGTTTCAGCTGTATAATAACATTAGCATTGGTCAAAACTCCATGTGATTAGAACCACAAGGTGTTATACTAGGTTTAAGTGGTTCTTGAATAAATCCCATGTGCATGACAAAAACAATATTTTATGCACCTGTGAGTAGGCTAGTCAGAAAGCATGGCCAACCTAATGACTAGCAGAACTTTTACTCAAAACTTTAGGCATGTGCTACTTTTCAAAACCAGAAGGCTGTATGAAGAATCAGGCCAAGACTCTTGAGGAGGACTAAGAAAATCAAACTTGAGATCTCAGTCCCTGGTAAAGTATCAGGATATTTCAAATCCTACTCTTTAGCTTCTGATAACATTGCTGTGCCAACCCAAAAACCTGAAAAATCTCCCAAGAGTATTCTCTTATTGTTTTATATGTGCTTTGATGGGGATTTTTTTTTTCATAATAATGGGTCATTAGGTTGCATGAACCCCAGTTCCCAGTTATGGACTGTACTTTGTAAATAGGAGAGTAGCTGATGTGACACTGGGATTTCCTTTCATTGTCCACTGAGATGCAAGGTGTTGGAGATGGCTGATAATCAACAATCAATTTCATTGCAGAGTCTCAAGATAAAGAGTCAAAAATATGCAAGGTCTGTCCCAGCATGGGCCTTGGGCACCAAATACTTGTGTTGGTAAATGGTGACATTGGCTTTAGTAGCTGTGGTTTCCATGAAATTGAATGTAATTGAGGTTGGGAATGGACTTAGTGGCTCCAGTTATTGTCTGTCAGCTGTGTCATTCTGGGCATGTTCTTAGCATTTGTCAAGTACCTGCACAGAGCAGACAATTAATTACAAATATGAGAGAAAACATTTGAGTTGTGACTTTGTGATAATCACTTAAATCAATCAGTATAATGATCACAAGTTCCGTGCATTTTCTACCAATTGACACATCATTTTATTTATGGCTGATTAATAGACCACTTGCATAAAAATAGAAAATTCACAGGGAAATTAACTGGGTAAACATTTACACAGTTTACACAATTCTTGGAATTTTTTCTAGACAGACATTTATGGAATCTGTATAAGAGGACACCATCAAAAAATTTTTGCTCCTTTAGCAGTGTTACATAATAAGGATATACAACATTTATTTCACTCACAAAAGTCCCTTGATCTATGTCCTTATTTTGAACAGAAATAGGTTTTTGTTTCTTACATTTACCCAGCTGGCCAATTGTGTAGTATAATTCCTGAAATAGAGTAGACACTGGTGAATACTTGTTGAATGAATGAATGAATGAAACATATATTCATGCCAAAATATGAAAGAATTTGATATGCTAGGGCTATGAGAAGAAATCTTGCCTAGAGCTTGGTGTTTATTTGCTAAAATGGAGCTAGACTGAGATTGGTCATCTGAGAAATCCTCAGCAATTTCAGTGGCAGCTGCAACAGATCTGGTTGCAGAGCTGAGGGAGGGACAAAAATAAATTCACAAATCCTTCACCTCAAACCAGATACAGAGATGGGTCTTCTCAAATTTCTTACCCTGGTGATAATCATTCCTGAAATCTCAGGAATTTCCTACTCTCTATCAAATATGTCTGTAACCTTTTGCTTATGGCAAGAAAAAGTCAGAAATATGTATGAAAGGATATGTGAACATAAATGACAACATGGTTTTAGGTTAACCCCCCAAATGGCCAGAAGAGTCATTGAATCCCCCTGACATACTCAAATAGTCTTACATTGTGTTTGATTTACCAAAATAACCAACAATATATAAGTTTCCTCATTTCCCAAGTCTATATGTATTCTTACAGGGAATGAGTGCAAGAACAAGGCTAGAGGACTGCTTAAGAAAGTCGAATATATTTCCCTTATAGAAAAGAAGGAAAAGATAAATTGCATGCATTGTATTTCAAAGCCATTATCCATGAATCTTTCTAGTAGCCTAAGCTGTGTCTCCATAGGTGAGCACTCACTTAACATTCTTATGTCCCTGTATTTAATTCCAAGCATATTTAAAAGAAAAATGAAACTGTAACTGCTGGAAAATACTTGTAATCCCAGCTTCTCAGTTGGAAATGTCAGGAGGATTTCAAAATTGAGGCCACAATGGGAATAAATATCCCTGAACTCAAGATATTCCTGCCTTTGTCACCAGAGTAGCTTTTACTACAGACATGCAACAACATGCCTTGCACTACTTTACACCTTTTGAATGGTGAGAACGTTAAAAATCTACTCAAAAAATAGCAGTAGGCTGCTTCCATATTTTGGCTATTATGAAGTGTCAACATGAGTATGAGTGTGTAAGTATCTATACTATAAGCTGATGTTCATTTCTTGAGATATATGCCCAGGAGTGATATTGGTAATTTTCTTATAGACCTATTCTAAGTTTCTTAAGGAACATCCATAATGCTTTCCATACTTGTGGAACAAATTGAAATTCCAACCAGCAGTGTATGAGGGTTTCTTTTCATTACAAATTCTCTAAAATTTGTTGTTGTTTATTTTCTTGATGATTGCCAGTCTGACTGGGTCAAATTGGAAATTAGATGTAGTATTACTTGCATTTCCTTGATAGCTAAAGGTGTTGAGAAATTTTCATGTATTTATTTTCTTCCTTTCTTAGTTATTTTGAGAAGTGTTACTTCATACAAGTTTGGCACTTACTTATTTTACTCATTTTCAACTAACAATATTTTCAATCATCATGCACTGATCTGTAAGTAAATACACTTAATGTCAAGAAAATGATTGCCATTACTTTGGAAAATTTATACCACATGTAAGTGAGTCTTTTTCTGATCATGTAGTATGCATATGCCAGTTTGGGAATTTTGTTTTACATTGGCTTTTGTGAAATGTGTGCAAAAAGAACATCATTCACAAATGTTGGCTCAACAAAAATGCTACTCTACAACCAGAATATTTGAAATGACCATTACCAAAAGTCTACTGTGTCCTAATGCTTTGTAAACACAAGAGATGGATTTTGTTCTTTTGTTTTTAAACTAAATCCAAGGCCTACATTAATTTCTGACAAGTAGACACTTGTTAAATAGTTATCTAAGGAATGAGTGAATGAAACATATATTATTGCTATCAAATATTGGAATTTGAAATTTTGTTATTAATTGATTAATTAATGATTTACTTACTCACTTAGGGTAGTATCTGGTGCATGGAACTCACAGGCTCATGGCCTCAAAGGAAAACAGTATATCTGAAATATTTCCATTTTGGGGTTGACTTAATTGAAAAAGAACAAAGAAGAACATAAAGTGCAAGTGGATAATGGACTTGGATCACATTTTTAATTTTTTTCTGGCAATCATCAAATGACTGATTGCAACTCATAATTTTTAAAACTTTGTCATCTTTTCTTTTTCCTTTTTTAATTTTATTATTCTTAGGGTCTTCTATTTGTTTATTTTCTTTTTTTGAGTTAGGGGATGTTATTGAAGCCCAAGCTTCCTTCAAACTGGTTTAGTAGCCCAGGCTGATATCAAAGCCCAGACTTCCTGTCTACCCCTTCAAAGTGTTAAGATTACAAACATCTGCCACCATATCCAGTGCCCATTAAAATTAGAAATCATACATGAGAATTATTTTACCCTTCTAAATAACTCTGTAAGATTTTTTTATATTTTATAAATCAATTGTGCTTATACAAATTAAAAGACTGTCTAGTGATATGTTGGAAAGAAATTAAATGTTTAGTATATCATATATGAAGTGATTCACACACTATAAAAGTAATTGAAAAAAAGAAGTAAAAGGTGAAAATCTCTTTACCTTGTTATTGACTCCCTGGTGTATGAATTAGATCAATACAGTAGGAATGGTAGTATATAGACAAACACAAAATTCATACCCATTTTATCTGACCCAATGATCATGTATTTGTACATCTGTACTCTTTATGAACACAGCAATCTAGGAGCTTTTTGAGCACACAATTTGAACTGCTCTTAGGACTTTCCAATTTGCTGAACTAGGCAAGTTAAGCAGAGGACAGAGGAGATAAGATGACTTAATGAATCCCTGAAAGGATTCCATCTTGTTATCATTCTGCATGCGCCATGGATGTCCTGAGAGTATTTCTTGTAGGTCATAAATACCCCTTTTATAGTATTTGGGGAGTCCAAAGTTGAAGAAATAGAAAAAAATCACTGGATGAAATTACACTTGAGTGCTCAAACTAGCTTCTTTATTTCCATTTTATTTATATCAATGACCACTGGTCCCATTATTTTTGGGCATAAAACATAGCAACAAACCATAGCAGATACTCATGGCACAGATAATAACCTTATGAATAGAACATCAATAGCTCATAATTAAGATAAAAGATCGAAAATTGTATTGCATGAAACTAAAATCTTCTTCACAGCAAAGAAAAGTCACTAGACTGATGAAACAGCCTATAGAATGGAAGAAAGTCTCTGCAAGCTATACATCTGAGAAGGGATTAATGATCAGAATATACAGTGAACTCAAAAATCATATTCTACAAAGAATCAAACATCTACCAGATAAATTGTCAAATGAGCTGAACAGACAATTTTCAAAAGAACTACAAATGGTGAACAAATGTATGAAGAAATGCTCAAAATTCTTGGCTATAAAGGTAATGTAAATCAAAATGACATTGAGATTTCACCTTATTCCAGTCAGAATGGCTATCATATGTAACACATACAACAATAAATGCTGGTGGGGCTTTGTGGAAAATAAAAACACTTACACAATGTTGATAAGAATGCAAAGTAGTGCAATACCTATAGAAAGCAGTATAGAGTTTTGACAAAAATCTAAAAACAGAAATACTATACAACCCACCAATACCATTCCAGGGCACATGCCCAAAGGATGTATGCAGGATAGGTTTTGACCATTCACACACCTGATTGGCAGTATTATTCACAATAGCCAGGTTTGTAAACAGCCCAGATGCCCCACAACTGATGAATCAATCAACAATGTGGTATACATACACAGTGGAGAATTATACAGCTATGAAATTATCATATTTGCAGGCAAATGGATGCAACTGGAGAACAAAATGTTAAGAAAATTAAGACAGGCTACAAAGAGGTCAAAGTTGCATATTTTCTCCTGCATGTAAGAGCCAGACTTATAAGTTAAGTGAATGTGTGTATGTGTGATAGAATGAGAGACAGAGAAGTAGGGAGGGAGAGAGAGTGTGAGAAAGAGAGACAGAAAGAAATCATGACTGTTTTAGTGACTCTGAGGGGACTACTACAGGGAAGGAGGAGATAAAAAAGAATATTAGGGAATGAAAAGTACTGAAACATCTGTGTGTGAAGATAATATAATGCAATGTACTGTAGGTTGTTGAATAACAGGGGAGCAGGGTAATAAAGAGTTAGTAATAAAGTAATAAAGGTGGGTTAATCTGATTAAAGCATGATATAGATATATACATGTCTGCAATACCAAGGTAAAACCCTTTTGAAATACAAATATATGTATAGAAATGAGGGATAGGAAATTAAAACAGGTCCTGTGGGGGTGGGCTAAAGTGGGAGGTGGGGAGATCATGAGGAAAGAGTGAAGAAGGGCAGATATAGTGGGTCTATTTTGTATTCATATCTGAAAATACAACAGGGAAACCTGTTGAAATTGCTCTAAGAACAGGTTTAGATGTGGGCAAGATCATTGGAGGGGGTGAATCTAATTAAAATATATTGTAAGTGCATATGTAAATGTCACAATATATCCCCACTTACAACTATTATATGCTAACAAAAAGGAGAAGGAAATATTTTCAGCAAACTTTAGGCTCATTTAAATTACTTAATATTTTGTTTATAAATTTCAATATTATTATTTTATTTTAGAAAATGAAAAAACTAAAGTTGCTATTGTCCTTTTAATATATTATTATATGTTCTGTTACATAAATTATAGTGTCATTTAGTTCATAAATTTTAGATAATGGAACATTTCAGAATATTAAGTAATTTAATTGTTATTTAGACAAGAAATTAAACTCATTTGGGTAAGAATGGGCCTATGTTCATTAAGGAGTTTGGACTATAATTCTCTTTTTTGGATGTATCCTTTTTGGTTTGGGGATGAGTGTATTACTGTCTTCATAAAATGAGTTAGGGAGTTATCCTTCCCTTTCTATTTTGTGAAAAAGTTTAGGTATTATTGTTATTAGTTCTTCTTTAAAGATCTGGTGGAATTCAACAGAGAATCCATCACGTCTTGGACTTTTTTTTTTTTTGGAGACCATTACTGCTTCAATTTCATTCCATGTTATAGATCTGCTTAGGTGATTAACATCCTCTTGGTTCAGTTTTGGAAAGTCATATGTAACTAGAAATTTGTCTATTTCTTCTACATTTTCCAAATTATTTGAATATAGGTTTTCAAAGTAGTCCCTAATGATTCCCTGGATTTCTTTGGTGTTTGTTGTTATCTCCCCTTTTTCATTTCCGATTATATTAATTTTTGGCCAGGGGTTTCTCAAACTTGTTTAGTTTTTCAAAGAACCAGCTTTTTGGTTCATAGATTCTTTGTGTGGTTTTTTTTGGTCTCTATTTTGTTGATTTGGCCCTTATTTTTATTATTTCTCTCCATCTGCTTATTTGGGGTTTAGCTAGTTCTTGTTTTCTAGGATATTGAGATGTAGCTTTATGGTATTTATTTGAGATATTTCTGTGTTTTTAATATAGGCATTCATGACTATAAACTTTCTTTTTAGGAATGCCTTTGCTATGTCCCATAAGTTCTGACGGGTTGTGTTTTCATTTTCATTAAAATTCATGAACTTTTTGTTTTCCTCTCTTATTTCTTCCATGATCCACTGATCATTAAGCAATGTATTTTTCAGTCACAAATTGGTTGCATATTCTCTGCTGCTGCTTTTTTGTGACTTCTAGATTTATTGTACTGTGATTAGTTAGTATGCAGTGTGTTATTTCAATTTTCTTATGTTTGTTGAGACTTGCTCTGTGTCTGAACTTATTTTTAGTAGATTGTTTATTAAGGCTTCATTCTCAATGATTGTTACAGATCTGCTGGTAAGTTTTATATTCTACTGATTTAATTTAGCTAGACAGTATGCATCAAGAAATTTAACCATTTTAGTTGAGTTTGCAGTTTATAAGAATGTATATTTTCCTAATTCTACTGTAGCTTTAAGGGTTCTTATAGGGAAATGACTATGGTGTTATATACATTAAGGTGCATCAGAATCAAATCTATTGACTTAAACATGCATTTTGCTTAAAAAAAAGGAAGAGACAGTAATAAAGAAGAGAGAAACTCTCTAGAATTTCAAATACACTCTGTAATAAAAAGAGCATTCCTATTGTCCATTTCTGGAGGCCATTCTGTCACTGACTGATACTCATCTTCTGAGCAAAAGATTCATGAATGGAAGGGGAAGCAAGAACGAATGTCAAGTCAACAGAACCCAACATTCCTCACTTATATTAGGTCCCATATTGAATAATTACTTAAATTTTTTTCTTTTATTAACATTTTTCCAAGATTTCTCATAGAATTTTGATCACTCTTGTAAAGAATTACAAGGTAGTAGGTTCTATATTCCTTATAACTCCATGAGCTAAGCAATGATCTTATTAAGTGCTGAAAAGTAGATGAATATTTATGATTTTTCTAGATTTGAACTTTTTTTATGAATATGGTTAGGATTTGACCCTGGCCAGGGTGGTAAAATTGAAATTCATTTAAACACTGTACTATTGTAATAAATTTAGTTAGCTGTGTGATTCAAATGAAAGTATATTTAATAATATTAATTTTTTGGTATTTCATTTTAGATTAGAGGTTTTGTATTTTATACTTTTAAAAATTAATTTCCATTTATGTACCAATACTTTAATATGATAAGTTCCAAAATAAGTACATGTTTACATATGTTTAAAAAAAAGGCTTAGGCCTGTAGTGAACTCCAGCAGGACAAGTTGTGTTCACAGAGTTTACAAACCACCTTATATTGGTATGTTAATAAATGTAAGAGTTTGCTTTTATATCAGAAACAAAATCATATGTCTACCATGAATCTATGATCACTGTGCTGTGCACAAAAATATGGGACATGCAATACCAATATATGGTAAATATATAGGGAAGAAATGAAGTATATTTAATTTCAAATCATGAAACAATGCTATTAAGTACAGAATATATAAAAGTAAAAGACACATGCAAGATTTATAAAAAGATATTGTAATTTAAGTCACATAGTGAAATTTCTAGGTGAACTATATGCTTGTTTTTTAGATTTAAGTAATTGAGAATTAGTTTGGTAATATTTCTATTTCCTTAAAATTTACTAATTATTTTTATTCTACACATTTATGGGATTCATGGAGATACTTCAGAAGAGGTAGAATATATCAAGATTAAAATATGGGAGTTATGGGGAAAAACTGAAACCATTTCCCTTAAAGTCAGCAATGAGGCAAGGGTGTCCACTCTCTCCAGCCCTATTCCACATAGACTTGGAATTCCTAACCAGAGCAATAACACAGGAAGGAGAAATAAAAGGAATTCAAACAGGCAAGGAAGAAGTCAAACTATCTCTTGTCACAGACATCATGATCCTATATCTAAATGACCTGAAAAACTCCACCAAGAAATACCTAGACACCATAAGCAGCTTCAGTGAAGTAGCAGGATTCAAAATCAATTTATAAAACTCAGTACCCTTTCTATACACCAACAATGAACAGATTGAGAAAGAATATAGGAAAACAATTCCATTTACAATAGCCACAAAAAAATATAATACATAGGAATAAACTTAACAAAGTATATAAATGAACTCTACAAGGAAAAGTACAAACAATTTATGAAAGAAGATGGAAAGATCCCCCATGCTCATGGATTGGTAGAATCAATATAGTAAAAATGCTTGTACTACTAAAGCAATCTCCATAGTCAATGCAAAATCCCAATGACATATATCACAGAGATTGAAGAATCTACCCTAAAGTTCATTTGGAAGCACAAAAGATCACAAATAGCCAAGCCAATAATTACTAAAAAAAGCAACACTGGAGGTGTCACAACACCCAACTTCAAACCATACTATACAGCCATGGCAATAAAAATAGCATGATACTGGCTTAAAAACAGATATAAAGACAAGTGGAACAGAAGACCAGATATGAATCCATGCAGCTATGCCCACATAATTTTCCACAAAGGCATGAAAAACATAGGATGGAGAAAAAGCATGCTTCAACAAATGTTGTTGGGAAAAATGGATATCTGACTGCAGAAAATGAAGCTACATCCATGTGGTCACCCTGTGCAATTGTCAACTCAAAGTGGATTAAGGACCTTAGTAGACCTGAAACATTGAAGCTAGTATAGGAAAGAGCAAGGAATACATTGGAAGCAACAGGCATAGGCAAAGACGTTTTCAGCAGAACTCAATTGGTTCAGAAATTAAGAGAAAGGATCAACAATTGGGACTACATGAAATTAAAAAGCTTCTGCACAGCAAAAGAAATGGTTTCTAAATTGAAGAGACCACTGACAGAATGGGAGAAAATCTTTGCCAGCTATACATCAGACAAAGGACATATAACTAGAATATACAGGGAGCTCAAAAAACAAAACTCCCCCAAAACCAATGTGCCAGGGAAGAAATGAGCAAATGAACTGAACAGAGTCTTTTCAAGGGAAGAAGGCAAAATGGCTAAAAAACACATGAATAAATGTTGACCATCCCTGGCCATAAAGGAAATGTTAATGAAAACCACATGAAGATTCCACCTAACACCTGTTTTAAATGGCTACCATCAAGAACACAAACAACAACAAATGTTGGTGAGGATGTAGGGAAAAAAGAATCCTCATACACTGCTGGTGAGAATGTAAGCTAGTACAACCGCTATGAAAACAGTATGGGGGTTCCTTAAAAAATTAAAAATAGATCTGCCATATGATCCAGCAATACCACTCCTAATGATATACTCAAAGGAATGTGAGCAACCTTATAACAAACACACATGCACACCTGTTTTTCAGGACTATTCACGATAGCTAAGCTATGAAAACAATGAAGATGACCCTCTACTGACAAATGTACTAAGACAATGTGGTAGTTACATGCAATGGAATTTTACTCAGATACAAAGAACAATGAAATTTTGTCATTTACAGGTAAGTGGTTGCAACTGGGGAACATCATCTTAAGTGAAGTTAGCCATATTCAAAAGGCCAAAACCCACAAGTTCTCACTCATATGTGAAATATAGATATAATACAAATGCAACAATGTTATGAAACACTGATCACTCTAAAGGGAGGTTCTGAACAGGAGGGGAAGGGTAAAAGAAGGAAACTAAGAAAATAAATGTGGGTGATACACTCTCTATACAAGAATATTATAGAAATCTTAAACCAACTGAAACCATCACAAGAAAGGAACTAAGGTAGAATGTAGATAATTAGAGGAGATAAACCAGTTGGGGATATAACACATATATAAGTGGAAATATCACAAGGAAACTCCCTGTGGAGTTGTCTTTATCTCAAACTAGCAAAAGTGTCATGTTTCTCTTTTTCTTTTTTCTCTTTTCTCTTCTGCAAAATCAGAAAACAGGAGGGCAAAACAGGTCCTACACAGAGAGAAGGGTTGGCACATGTGGGAGGGTTAGGTGGCAGCAAAAGTGGATAGAAGAGTGAACATGGTGCAAAAATTGTATGCAAATGCAAAAATGGTACCTGTTGAAACTTGTCTAGGAATCAGGAGGTGGGAGGGGAGATAAAAGTGATTGGTGGAAGGGGTAAATTCAAGTATGATATAGTTAATACAATGTAAGAACCATTGTAAATGCCACAATGTACCAACACCCAGCACAAAAAAGAAAAAAATAAATTAATTAAATTAAGTAAAAGAGTTTGCATTTCCATAAAATTTGGATTCTGAGGTAAGAAGAGGAAAATGGAAATATAATAGAGATCATAAACATGTTTAAGTACAATGTACACATGTATCAAATCTTTGCAATGAATTCACCCCATACTATTTACATATGCATATTCAAAAATAAAACTTCAAATGAAAAAATGATTAAAATGCAATAATTGTACATATTTATGATATAGAGTGTGACATTTCAATACATGTACAGAATATTGACCAATCAAATCAGCACAATGTTTCCAACTCTGTGTCATTGTTTAGTGTTTGGAGCTTTGAGCTCTTCTCTTCAAGATATTTAAAAATATAATAGGATATTGTTAACTACAGTCAGTCAGCTGTTTTTTAGAACACTGGAACTTATTCTTCTATTTAATTGTCTTTGTGCACCTGTTATCAAAATTTCCTTCATCAGTCCTTCCCTAACCATCTCATTTTCTGCAAATCGTAATTTATACTCAGATTGATATTTTTAAACATCATACATGTGACAGAATGTGTAATATTCTTATTTCTATGGCTAATGTAAAATTTTACCTGAAGTTCATGATTTTATGCATTAACTCCAAAGGATGGAGTATCATTTTATTGCTAAATAGTATTTTAATTCATACATACACACCACATTTTCATTATCTGTTTCTTCTTTTGGGGATCTGTAGGTTGATTATAATCTTAGCTCTTATAATTAATGCTACAGTAAACATGCTTGCAGAGGCACCTCTTTGATATGCTTTTTTTCATGTCCTTTCAAAGCCCAATCAGGAACTAAATAGCCCAATCTTATAGAGATCTGGTTTTAGTTTTTGAGGAACCTCCATACTGTTCTCTGTAATTTGCCTGAAATAGTGTCTCTGAAATAATTCTGTGCAACCTTCCTGACAACAGTGGAATAATAGTAGAACTCACAAACAAAAGAAATAGTAGAAAATATTGTAATACCTGGAGACTGAATAACACCTTGTGTGATGACCAGTTAGTCATCAAAGAAGCAAGGTAGGAAATTTAAATTTCCTTGTATACATGCAAATGTCACAAGTAAACTACCTGTGTAGCTATCTTAAACAAGCAAAAATGTCATTTTTTCTACAAAGTCAAAGAACAGGAGGGCAGGACACATCTTACTCAGGGAGGGAGGGTTGGTACCAGCAGTAGAAGGGAGGAGACAGAAAGTGTTTAAAAGTATGAATATGGTGCAAATACTGTATACACATGTATATAAATGTAAAAATGATACTTATTGAAACTAATCCAGGAATGGGGAGAGTGAGATAAAGAAGAATGGTGGAGGGGGTGAATTCAAGTGTGATATAGTTGATACATTGTACAACCTTTGTAAATCTCACAATGTGCCCCTATCCAGCACAACAATAAAAAATTCCAAGAATGTAATGAAAATGAAAATGCAACCTACCAGAACCTATTTGGTACAGTAAAGGCACTGTTTAGGGGAAAGTTTAGAGCCATGATTGCCTATATTATAAATACACAGAGGGAATGCAGAGTGACTCAAGTGGTAGTATGTCTGCCTAGGACTGTGAGGCTCTGAGTTCAAACCCCAATACTGCCAAGAAAATAAAAACATTAAAAACACAAACATCTCAAATAAATGAGCTAATGCTGCATCTTAAACTTCTAGGAAAACAAGAACACTCTAAACTCAAAACCAGCAGAAGGAGAGAGATCATAAAAATCACAGCCAAAACCAAGAAAATGAACCTCCCCAAAAAACCTATGTAATCAAGAAAATGAAAAGTTAATTTTTCAAAAACGTAAATATAATCATTAATCCCATAACAGAACTGACTACAAGGAAGACAGAAAAGACCTGAATTAATAAATTTAGAGACAAAAGAGGAAATATCACAACAAACACGAATGAAATCTAGAGAATCATTAAGGAATATTTTGAAAACCTGTATGCAAATTGAAAAATTGAGAATAAAGATAAATTTCTAGATGCATGTGACCAACCAAAATTGAACCATGAAGATATAAACTGCCTAAGTAGATCTATAAAAAGTTATTAAGTTCAAGCAGCAATAGTTTCCCAAAATAATCCCCAGGACCTGATGAGTTTACTGCTGAATTCTATCAGACTTTAAAAGGAGAAATCATACCAACATGCATTAAAATCTTCCATGAAATAGACAGGGAAGAAACATGACTACACTATTTCTGTGAAGTCACTGTTATACTCATCTCCAAATCAGACAAGGAAACAAACAAAAATCTTATAGGCAACTTTGTTAAATGAACAAAATGAACAAACTTTGAACAAAATACTGGCAAAACAAATTCAACAATATATCAAAAAAATCATACACCGTGATCAATTAATTTCATTGCAGGAATGCAAGAATGGTTCAATATATGCAAATCAGAAATGTAGTATACCATACAATTTAATTCAAGATATAAACAGAAAAAGGACAAAAAAATCACATGAATATCTCAAAAGATGCAGAAAAATCCTTTGACAAAATTCCACATCCTTTCTTGAGAAAAGCTGATGAGCTAGGAACAGAAAGAACATTAATCAACATAATAAAGGATTTATACAATAAAACTATATCCCACATCATTCTAAATATAGTAAACTTAAGTGATTTCTTCTACATTCTAGAATGAGACAAGAGTGTCCACTGTCTCCATTGTTATTTAACATATTTTTTTTGTAATTCCTAGTCCTGGTAATAAGAAGTTTAAAGAAAATAAAAGTAATCTAAATAGGAAATGAAGAAATTAAACTATTCTTATCTGCAAATGACATAAACTTATACATTAAATATCCTAAAATCTCCACCAAAAGCCTCCTAGACATCATAAAGATGTTTACCCAGGTGGCAAGATGAAAAATAATTAGACAAGAATTAGTAGTTTTTCTATATACCCATAATGATCAAAAGGACGAAGAATTTAGGAAAACAATTCCATTTACATTAACCTCAAGAAAATCTGTAGGATTAGTCTTAACAGAAGTTGAAAGACCTCTACAATAAAAATAATCCACTAAAGAAAGAAATTGAAAACATCAGCATGCGGAAAGATCTCCTGCTGCACACAGATCCCTAGAATTAATACTAAAACAACAATACTATCAAAATTCATCCATATCTTTAAGGAAATTCCCATTAAAATTCCAATGATGCTCTTTACAGAGATTGAAAAATCAACCTTAAATTTCACATGGAAGCACAAAAGACCATGAATAGCCAATGCAATACTGACCAAAAAGAACACCACTGGTAGTGGTGACTTCAAACTATACTACAGAGCCATAGCAATGAAAATAGCATGGTACTGGCCAAAAATAGACATGAAGAACAATGGAAAAGATTAGAAGCCACCGGCATAAACAAAAACAACTGCAGCACCCAAAACATACCATGGAGAAAAGATATCCTCTTCAACAAATGTTGCCAAGAAAACTGGATAAATAGAAGCCTGAAACTATGTTCATGTCTTTAACCATGTACAAATATCAATTCAAATGGATCAAAGCCCTTAATATAAGGCCTAAAAGTTTGAAACTAAAGGAAGAATAAGTAGGGAATACACTGGAAAATACAGGCTTACATAATAAGTTCCTAAATAAAACTCATAAGAGTCAGCAATTGAGAGAATGGGTTGACAAATGGGATTACATTAAACTAAAAGGCTTCTGGAGAGTAAAGCAAATTGTTACAGAACTGACTCAGCCCATGGATTGGGAGAAAATGTTTGCCAGCTATGCATCTGACAAAAGATTAATAACTAGAATTCGAAGGAAGCTCAAAAAACTGAACTCTCAAAGAATCATTGACCCAAGGAATAAATAAGCAAATAACTGAGCAGAAGTCTTCAAAGGAAGAAGTACAAACGGCCCCAAAGAAACCACATGAAAAATGCAGAACATCCCTGGCTGTAAAGGAAATGCTAATCAAAACTGCATTTAGATTCCACCTCACTACTATGGCTTTCATCAAGAACAAATGCAGGTGAGAATGTGGGGAAAAGGAATCCTCATACACTGTTGGAGGTAATGTAAACTAGTACAACCACTATGGAAAGTAGTATCAAATCTCCTCAAAAATATAAAAATAGAAGTACTATATGGTGCAATAACATCCCTATTAGACATATATCTGAAAGAATGCAAGTCAGGATACAATGAAGACATGGGCACACTCACGTTTATTACACCATTATTCACAACAACCAACTATGCATGCAGTCCAGATGCTCTGCATCTAAGGAATGGATTAAGAAAAATGTGATATATACACAATGGAATTGTATTCAATCACAAGAAGAATGAAGTTTAGTCATTCACAGGTTAATGGATAGAACTGGATGTCATCATGTTAAGTGAAGTTATCCAGTTTCAGAAAGACAAGGTCTCATGTTTTTTCTCCTATGTGGAAAATATGTCCAAATATAAATAAAAGTTGTATATGTGGAATCTATCTATCTAAACTATAGTCTATTATATATCTATAATCTATTTCAGTACTATTCAGTCTATTATTTTTTCCTTTTACTCCTGCATTACTCTTCTCTAACAGTAGCAATTTTGAAAATATGGTGTATATGTCACTTACATATATCTATATGCCATATATATGTGTGATTATCTATATGCCATATATATATATGATTATCTATTTGCCATATATAGGTAGATATATAAGACTCACCCAAGTGCACCCTGACTGTATCTCTGACACTTGATCACAAAAACTCAATCTGATATTGTATTTATAAAAAGTATCTCTCAAAAACCAATGTGTTAAAGTCTTGGCTGCAGCTTTGCATTTTGGAAAGCTAGAGGAAATGTTCAGATGTTGGACCTAGTGGGAGAATTTAAGATCATTATAAGCACACTCTACGTATTTCATTATTCTCTCTTTTTACTTTCTGGTTGTGCTCTGCCAAGTTCTGTTACCTGACTACTAGTCCCATAGAAGAAATCTTCTGGTCATGGTCAGGAACCTCTAAAACTCTAGACAAATAGAAGCATTCCTCTTGGCAATTGATTATCTCAGGTATTCTCATAGTGCTAGAAGAACTAGCAGAAATTTGTTAGTAAAACACAGATCATGACTGCCATTACTATACCTGATAATGTAAAAGAGCCTCTGGAATTGGTTTATAGGAAGGCTTTGGGGAAATTGGAAGGTCCACAGTACAGAATGCAGCAAATTGGGCTGAATGAGTGATTTCTGGTGGGAAGTCAAAAGACCAGAATTTAAAGGCAATGAGGTTTTATATGGAAATGATGGTTCTTGGATTGTTACAAAGGACTAATTTTGTTACAGTACTATTACTATTCAACTGCATTTTGTCCTACCCTGAACACTTGTGGAATGATGAGTTTAAAGGTGATAGACTATTTAATTTGTTGTGATTGTCAGGGAAAAAATTATTCAGGTTCTTAGAAGTTGCTGCATTTAGCTAGGTTTGCAGTAAGAAATAAGAGCAAAAAGGAATAGGGCAGAAATATGAAAAAGGTGTCAGTTTAGCCAGAAATGTAATTCATATGAATTTGCATACATGAAGTCATTATTACCTTTACTAAAGAAATTAGCATTATTCATAAAAGTCAACCACTTTCCACTAGGTCAGCAGGAAGTATGTCTTGATTACATCTCAGTAATTGGCTTAAAACCTCATCCATCCAGGCTAAATGATTTAAAGAAAATTTATTACAATACTTTTCAGGTCCCAGTGTTTTGAGAAGGTAGCCCATGGGCACCTGGTTGTCTAGGATGCCTAGAGAACCATGGTTGGTATGATGTTAAGAGGTCTGTATAGGAATAACTCAAGTGGCCTCAGGTACATCTCACACTGGTAGCAAATTTTTTGTTACAAATATCATTCTAGATTTGAAGGCACACAAGTTATGGTCATGGAAGCCTCCATTTAGATTTGAATGGAAAACCTTGGCAATCAGATAGTATGCCACAGGGCAGGAGACTCTGCAAGCAGCCCTTCCTATCAATATCTGGGGTTGTGATAGTGAAGCTGAAGCTGCAAAGGAGACCGGAAGCAGAAGACGTGCCAAGAATGTAGAATGTGCAGGTCAAGCAGACCAAGCTAGGTCAAGTCATGCCCATGTGAGCTGCAACCAGAAAAGGCATAGAGATGTGGCTACTCTAGACCTTGGAAAACACATGCTTTACCACACTTGCCCCATTACCAGACATGGAGCTGTGGGAATTAGTGTGTGCCTTACTGAGTATTGGACCTGATCCCTTCATTCTGTCCTCTATTCTTCCCTTTTGAAATGGGAATCATTATTCTATACTATTTTATCTTGGAACTGTATAAATTTCTTTTTGACTTTTCCAGGGTGTCTTGTCCATTTTTTGTGGTTGTAACAAAAAACATTTGTTTGAGTAAGTAATAATGAAGTTTATTTGGCTCATGATTCCTGTGTGAGAGGGGTCCAAACAGCATGGTAACAATGACTTGGAGATACCCCTCTGGCCATGTCACATGGTAGAGAAGCAAGAAGGGAACCAATTGTATGCAGATGGGGATACACATTTGGTGTGGTCTTATAAAAACTCACTCTCAAGAACTAGTCAGATCACAAAAGAACTACTTCAGTCCTTTCAAGAGGTGGTGCTTCATGGCCTAATTATCTCACTTATAGGCCCATGACCTCAATTCTGCCACATTGGGAAATGAAACCTCAAAATGAGCATTGTTGGGAAAACCTTCAAAGCAAAGCAGTAGGACTGTCTTAGGAGAGATGAGCATGTTTATCTTATATTCTTTTGTTTTTTCTGGTAGAAGAGCTTTTGAGAATTATGCCAGATTCAGTTTTTACTTTCTGTCATACTATTTGAAGAGCTTCCCATACTTGAAAGTGATCAACCTGTAATTTTTCTTGGCTAAAGTCATCTTTAAATTCAATTTAGAAATATGCTTTCTGTCTTCTTGACACATTTGGAAGTAAACTGATAAGAAGTAAAGAGAATAAATGGAGAAAAAAGAAAACAGACGGCCTGGAGTGGGAAAAAGTAGAAGAGAAAAGAAACTAGAGTGTGGAACTACGAAAAGGACAAGATTAGTAGGTATATTTAGCGAGAGGAAGAAAGGAGGTAAAACAGAAGGGACAGAGATGGCTTGTCCTACCTAAAGAATTTCATAAAAACAGAATGGGGTTATTAATATTTTATTATAATAATCAATATTTTATTATTATATGAAGTATGTATATTCTTATTTTATAATATATAATGCATTATACATAACCAAAATTAAACATTTTAAGGATGTGAATATTGCTATTAACAATTTGAAAATCTATCTTTCCTTATTATTTTGAAAATATGAAAATGTAGATATACCTTTCAAGATTTTCCAGAAATACTGCCAAAATGAATTTCATCAGTTAAAAGCATATACAATGAATTTGAAAGAAGACAGCACCATTTACAAGTCTCATTATGTGCACCCAACATAGAAATTCAACAATAGAAAAAGATATCAATAGGAATTTCTCACGAATTTCAAATTTAAAAATATGTTTTCAAATAATTGATAATGAGGATAAAGAAAAACTTTAAAATTACAATATGTATGTATAGCTTTATTTATTTTAAATTTTGCTTAACCTAGCCTCTGTATTGGGTGATAAAGTTTGGCTTCAAGAAACCTCCCTATAGAGGAAACCATATTCCAATGTGTACATAAATTATGACCTAAGCAACTAAGTATCACACAATCACTGGTTACCAACTGATCAGCCCATATTCATATAAGGCAGATGACACATCAATTCCATATAAGAAATGTCTAGTGTAGCCAATTTGATTGTTTCTCTCATTTTACTTTCTGTGACTATAAATATAACCTGAAGATGTGATAGGGTGGGACATTTTGAAACAAATTTATCTGGTATGTTCCTTAGTTCAAGAACCTTTCTCATACTGAAAAAATTTCATCAAATATAAATCATGTCAGATTTTTCTTTAATCATAATAATTAGTGACAAAGAAAATGTAGAATACCATATACTATGTCTTAATTCTTATCAAGTATGTCATATTAAGAGTTGCGAACTACAGTATAACTTTTTTTAAAAAGAAAAATATGTTTATGTCTACATAAGGAGAAAATTTTGTACTTGTTCAACAATACCTCCACACATAAAACCCACAGATCAGGATCTGGCTCATGGGAATTCCTGTCACTGAATCCAGAGTGTCTACCTCCCAAGTGGAGGGAAGGAAACTGCAAAATATGTTCGCAGGGAGAATTTATAAAAGTTTTCATTCCATGCAGGCAGTTTTGCATTTCATGTTCAAGTTTGTCTCTCAAGATACTATCTACTAGTTTGCACAAAGCTTTTGACTTCCCACGCTCCGCCCCTCTCCTGCTATGGCCCAACCCAGGGCCTGCCTTCGCTGCAGCTTCTCTATGCTTGCATGCAGTGTGTGGTACAGTAGGAAATGAATGGATCTGGGGGCTTCACTTAGGAAAATAAGTTTTGGATTTTCTGTTACACGTACCCTCTTTGTATTCCCAGAACTCCTGTCGTGCATTGTCTGGGCTTTGAGGGTAAGTTCAGACCCTGGAGACTTAAAAACACCGCTCCCGCCCTGTAGCCAAAGGTAAAAGCACCATCATCATGGGGACTCCGGAGGCCTGCTGCTCCATTATAGGTCCGGTCCAGGTCGCTCAACTGTTCTCCAACGTAACCCTTCTGCCTTCTGTCCATGCAGAGCCAGCTGTGTCATTTTATTCAGAACCCTTCCTTTCCTCAGCCTTCCTGGAGTGGCTCATTTCCCAGGGTTTGTTCAGGAGCATGGCTGAAATTTGCAGGGCAGAGTCAGTCCAGCCCAGATCCCCCTACAGCAGCAGTTTATCTGGGTTTCAAAAACACAGCAATGGGTTCTAGGGTGGGGGGAATAGCATTTTATAAAACTGCTTGTTGGTCATTGCATCCCATAAGCCCTCCTGTTGCCATAGCAACAAAAGGCTGTTACCATGGGCATGGAGGATTGTCCTTTGGACACATTGTGTTCTTCCCAGGGTATGCGCTTGTGTGGCAGGAAAGTTGGTATGTTGAGTCTAAGCATTAAACACTTTGTTTTCAACACTAAGGATTCACTTCCCAAGACTAACCTGACCCGAAAGCCAAGAGGAAGGGAGGAAAGAAACAGGAATCAGCTTAGCTATATTCTTGATTAGTGGTTGTGCCTTTGTTCTGCAATGCTATTTTGTAGGCTTGATAACCTTCTGTGTCTCTGAAGTATACTACCTGGCATATTTGCCTTAGTGTAGCAGGGAGGAGGGCCAGAAAAGAAACAGGCTGTTTTCTGACCAGACAAGGGGAAGGGATGGTAAAGCAGAGAGATAAAACTTAAAGAATTGAAACATGAAGGCCACATAGCACTGGGAAAAGGAAATAGCCAAAAAAGTCACATGCAGCCACATGTGGGTTGAGCTTTGCTTTTTGCTTCTGTAACCTGTTTGCAAGGGTAACTAAGGTGAGACCTCTTTGTTTTCAGGGTTCGGCCTTTGGACACGAGTCTGTGTGGGCACAATAAAATGTTGCTTATTGCCAAACTGTCTCAGTGTCCTGTATCTCAGCTTGAGATTCCCACAACATTTCCTGGGGGCTTGTTTGCCAGGATTGCGGAGACAGTGAGTTATCACCTCCCTTGTCACCGGGGTGCATCCCCCAGACCACCAGCAGAAGATCCCACCAGGTGCCAACATACAGCTTGATCTGAAGGGGTGATTCATCCTCCCAGCAGTGAGGATGAGGGCCTCAGATACACAACAGAATGTAGTGAGGTGCAGGAACCAACTTGGAAGCACCGCTCATCAAATTGGTAAGAACCTGGGTTCAAATTTGGACCTGCCCCAGGAGGCAGCAGGAGAGACTGATCACCTCCCAGACACTACTAGTAACTGCCTTTTGGGGTGAACCCTTATCTCTCAGGTTCAGTGACTGGGACAGGTACTGTGCTATGCAAAAGTGTGTAAGATACCTCCAAGAGTCAACAGGGGTCTGAACTTTTCCTGAGAAATATTCACAACTGAGGTTAAGGGATGGAAAACAAAAGTTTCAGTTCCAAAAGGGGCAGACTCCCAAGAGAACAGACGCATCATCCACCGTTCCACTGGATAGTCCTCTGCATATAATTTAAACATGTCTTTATGTTATTGAGAGTGCACTATAATTGTGTGTGTGTGTGTGTGTGTGTGTGTGTGTGAATTTGTTTAAAGCACTGGGAAACATTTAATTTGCTCCTGGAATTCCAGCTTATTTTATGCGCATTTACTTGACATTTTTTCCTGGCATACTTAATTTATAAAACTTATGTGTTTGTGTATATGTAAACATCTTCAAAATGGTTCTTAAACTGCTGTTATAAGGTTAATGTGATATACAAGGTAACAAAAATCCAGGGTGTTTATTTTAAAGATCTCTGTTACAAACTGCTTAAGGTTTTTACATTTAAATATGTAAACATTTTGAAGATGATTCTTATTATAAAGTAAGTGTAAAAATTATTACTCTGTTCTGCTGCTACTTAGAAAAATCAGGTTTTCAAACTTATTTCAATCAGGTCTCACTAAGATGCAGGCATTCGGGGGTTAACACCCTGGCATAGAGCAGAGGAGGAAAACAAAAGGGAGACCACTACCTGCAACAGGAATCTTAAAAATGACCTTAGCCTGTTTCATTCTGTCATAAATAAAATGTGGGATTTAATTCTCTCTTATAATACATGGGTCTGTTAACAAAGGATACAAAATAAGTTGTCATAAAGGTACAGCGTAAGTTGTTATAGAAGATGGAGCTTATAAGTGCTGATGTAAATGATTGACTTGACTAAAATCCAGTTACATTAAAGGTTTGTTAGGTCAAAATTTAATGCACTAATGTTAAACTAAAAATTCTCTAAGCTCATAACAACAAGACTATCTTAAAAATATTTTTCTTGATAACATTTACAAAAACTACCTTAAAATGGTTTTTGTTTTGTTAAAATAACTGTCAAAAATTTTTGGTGCTATATGTTAATCCAAAAATTTATCAAAAAAACAAGAGTTTATTAAAACACAGAAAAGCAGAGTTGACTGAGCACAGGGAGTACTGCTGCACTGATGTGATGGTTAAGACAAATTTACTTATATAAAGCAAAAAAAAAAAAAAGCTAAGCCAAAGTGCACCCTCCAGATAGGATAAAAAAATAAAAACTCAAAAAGAAGCACTACACTGGAGGTCAGGACATTCAGTTTTTATTGGAATCAACAGAGTGGAGATGTTAGTCCTACTCCTTCCACATGGCATGCAGAAGGAATTTTTGGCCTATGATGTTCAGATGGGACCTGTTATTTTAGGGAGGCTCCACTGACTACAGGTTGATGGGATCCTGCTGTATGTCATGAGCCATCTGTTAATGTCAACAATCTGGGATATGATCCCCTTTTAAACATCTGAGCCATGATTCTTGGCCATTAGGTTTCCTAACTTCACACTTAGTCCCCATAAATATTTACCTGTGTTCTTTGATGATTTTGTCAGGATTTTAACTACTAAGGTAACTGAGTCATGTTCATTAAAGAGTTGGTTTATGTTGGTATTAACAATGAGGATGGCCATGTTAGGACTGGACCCCTTCCCCTCTTGCAGATGGCTTACTAGAAACTCCCCACTCAGCCCCAAAGATTGACAAAGAGATAATTGTTAACCTTTATCTCCCTGGATGGATGCCAAGGACAGTTGGGCAGACCATGACCTAACTACAACTTATCTTTCTTGGTTTCCCAGAAACAGTATCCCTTAGTGACCTTCCTGGTACTTTTCCAATAGCCCACTATATCTTGCCCAAGACTATGTATGGCAATGGGCTCTAGCTCTCTTGCTGGGGTCCTCCTTTACAGGGATCCTGCCTAAACAATAAACCTTGTACTGGTGTTTGAACCAACTCTCTGCCTCTTCCATGCCTCTTATTTTCTAACAGTTTATATAAAATTTTCTAGATGACCTCATAGTTAAACAACTGCTATCTTGGGTGAGTCTAATACAGTTGGTACCCTATATGTGTCTGTGACTGGGCTATTTGGGTTTACTAAACTGTTCTTCCCCCCACAACTCATAAAAATCTAAGGTTTTACTTCAAGAACAACAACTAAACTAATATATATATATAACCTGTATAGAACTATTCCTGGTTCCTTACACTAAATATGTTTATGTTTTTCAAGAATATCAAGCCTTCTAAAATATAAAATTTAGATAAACACAGTAACAAAAAGTTAGTGGTACTGATCTTCTGTTCTGTTAGTTGCTAAATTGTCCATCAAAATTTTAACCATAGGTCTTTTAAGTTTTTGTCATTACAGTTCTGATCCTTTTGGTCATTTACAATCAAGTCCACAAAAAATGACTCTGATAAATTCTTATGTGTCAACCAGGTTAGCTTTTTAGACATCTGCTTTTGTTGGATTTTGTTTTGTATTGTCCTTGTCTAAAAGCCCATTGCCTAAGGGCCACTCCTTCTAAGACTCTCTGTTGCTTAAATTTGGCCAAAAGGGTCTAGTTGGCACTGACTCCCACTTGATCTGCTCATTATTTCCCCTCTGACATGGTACCAAAACCAACCAAACAAACAAAATCCAGGAAAGAACAAATCTTCGTGATGAAGAAAGACAATGATCAATTAAGAAAGATCTTCAGCCTATGGCCTTAACACCCTAAATGTGCCCAATCTCATCTGGTCTCAGAAGCTAGGCAGGGTTGGGCTTGATTAGTTCTTGAATGGGAGACAAATCTTCAAAAGAGATTGCTCAGAGACAAACAGTTTGGAGACAAGGGGGAATGCCATCAGAGTTCAAATGGAGTCACTTTTCCCAGACCTCTAAAAAATAACCAAGGCTGAGAGGACTGAGGAAGTGATTCTTATACATGTGGGGCCATCTGGCATTAAAACCCTTCGAGGGTCTTCTACTTACAGACAAAATGACTATTTTTACTGGCTCTAAACATGACCTTAGATATTTAAAGATGGTAGCTTTAACTTTTTTAAACAATGAATTTTCTTGGACATATATACTGGTAGTATATTTTTGCCATGGTAATTCCATTCAATTAAAAAGAAAAAAGAAAGATACTGTCTGGGTAAAAGAATAAAATGTCCAACCAGTAAATCCCATCAGAGGGGCCCTTTTGTTATTGTCTTATCTATCCCACTACAGTTAAAGTAGCAAAGATTGCTCCTTGGATCCACCACAGTGAAATCAAGCCAGCTTCTCTTGAGTAGGAGTGCATCTCTGATCCAGCATCACCATGAAAGATCACCTCCAAAACCTGA
The DNA here is from genome assembly GCF_047511655.1 of Castor canadensis. Taxonomy (NCBI): domain Eukaryota; kingdom Metazoa; phylum Chordata; class Mammalia; order Rodentia; family Castoridae; genus Castor; species Castor canadensis. Next base: position 53,012,654 of record NC_133401.1, on the reverse strand, counting down.
GTGCCCTCCCTTGGCAGGACTCTGCTTCCCAGGAAACAACAGGGGACCAAGAATGGCAGGACAACAGCCCTGTTCTAGTTACTGCAGGAAGCTGACTAATCTATGCAGTACCAAAGCTTATGGAGTCAACCATACAATGGGACAAACGGACTGTTTTCCACACCAGTTATTTCAGTGTAATGTATTGTCACTACTTGTCTGTATCCGTTGTTGTAGTTTTCCCCCTAGTCTTTGCCATAGGTTTGGCAGAAACTGCCCCCACAGATTGGAATCATGGTGAAAGGCTTTTATTAGCTCTTTTCCATCTCTTTTGGGCAGGATGCATAATTACTGTTTATTGTTACTGATATGGTCTCCCTTCATGGTCCCAGAGCCCTTATCCTTTGACCTATGTATGCATACTACTCCAGCAGGAAATGTTGTCACTAGGACTTTGCTTTTCCATTGGGCTCTGTCATTGTGTCATGCACTCACAATCATGCCACCTATCTAGTGTGCTCCCATGATAATCAGCATATTTGCTTTAACCCCATTTAATGCCCATGGGAGCAATGGTTAGAGATCCAGAGCATCTGCAACCCTGGGAGCCTTGTCAGCCACACCCAGGTGTTTAACCCTGATAAGCCAGTGTCAATGCTCTTTAATGCGTGTGCAGCCATAGACCAAGGTGGGTATGGAGGTAAAGGCTGTGGCTATGGGGACCTAACTTGGGAGAGAGCCTATGCATCCAATGATAAGTATATTTGTAGGGGAGACAACTCTTGGCCATGTGATGATGTAGGTTCTTTTTTTTTTTCTTTTTGTGATGTAGGTTCTTATTATTGCCCTTATGGAGTTGTGTTTAATGGGCTATATGGCAAAGGACAAAACACACAGCCCTCCTTCACAAGGGGACAGCTGTCCCAAACTGTACTCCTGGTACCTGTAATCCTGTAAATTGCACTGTACTTAAGCCATCTGATTGGACACAGGGACATATAATTGGTATAAGGATAAATGGAAAGGGCCTTGATCCTGGGACTCTGATGCACCATATATGAAGAAAGATTAAATAGACAAAAATGGGATGTCTTATAAATTGACAATTGGAAAGATGATGAATGGCCTCCTGAGCAAATCATCCAACACTATGGTCCTGTCATTTGGGCAGAAGATGGGTCCTGGGGCTATCTCACCCTTATATATATGCTCAACTGTATCATCAGACTGCAGGCTATTGTTAAAATTGTAACTAATGAAACTGCAAGAGCTCTTAATTTGCTAGCGTAACAAAGCACTAAGATGCACAATTTTGTCTATCAGAACTGCTTCGCATTAGGTTATTTGCTGGCTTTTCAGGGGAGAAGTTTCTGGAGAGTTTTACCTAAGCAACTGCTGTTTACAGATTGACAATTTTTTAAAGTCATAAAAAATCACAGATAAAATGAAAAAGCTTTCCCGTGTCCCCATCCAGACTTGGGGAAGATGGACTCCCAATTACCCATTGGGAGGATGGTTCTCTGCCTTGGGAGGTTTCAAAACCTAGATTGGGGCAATAGGACTTACCCTGGGCACATGCTTAATATTACCCTGCCTAGTTCCCTTGGTTTTGCAGTCCTTCAGGATGATTATGGAGGCTACTACAGAAAGAAAAATAGCCACACATGTATTGATGCTTTGGAAATTCAGAGCTCTAAATCAAGATGATGCTCTTTGACTCTAGTTGGGTCAAGCATCAAAGGGGTGGATGATGTAGCAGGGAGGAGGGCCATAAAAGAAACAGACAGGCTGTGTTCTGAGAATGAGACAGGGGAAAGGGATGGCAAAACAAAAAGATAAAACTTAAAGAATTGAAACAAGAAGTTCACATAGCATTGGGAAAATGAAATATCCAATGAAGTCACATGCAGCCACATGTGGATTGAGCTTTGCTTTTTGCTTCTGTAACCTGCTTGCAACAGTATATAAGGTGAGACCTCTTTGTTCTCGTAGCTCAGCCTTTGGCACGAGTCTGCTGGGTCTGTGTTGGCACAATAAAACGTTGCTTCCTGATAAACTGCTTCAGTGTCCTATATCTCAGTTTGAGATTCCCACATTAGGTTATCTGTGTCTTCCCTCAGACCCTCTCAGGTCCAACAGATTCCATCTCACAATGGGCTCTCATAATGAAATTTAAGAGAATCCACTGAGCGGATACTCATGGGAAAGGTTTCACATGGAGCAGAGCCTGACACGTGTTTTGTGGTATCAGCAAGATTGGGCAAAGGGTATTGTATTAGTGGTTGCCTATGAATACTCTGCCAGCTCACTGTAAACCAGAATTAAAAAGAGCACTATGGATCACCTGCCTAGCAGACTCCTGTACCACCACCAAAAAAGAAGCTCTACATACGTTTGGTATATTGATGTGCAAAACTACCTAGAATTTGTATTTTTATCTTTCCAAGTATATATATAATCACAGATTCATTTATAATTTGGGAAGCCCCTCTATTATATGTGTGTGCTTTCCTAGATGCAATGAAGAATTTTATTTGAAATCATAATGTTTCTTTCGATTTTAGATTGTTATGAATTTCTGTAATCACTGAGATATTTATGTTGTCACACCTTCCAAGTAAGAGTTGTGTTGTCAGGCTTTTATTATGTATATATTATTTCTTCACCAAGTTTTACAATTTCTTAAGATAAGTGTAGGAATTTTTTCTTATTAGGTGTCATGCTGTATTTTCCTAGGTTATAAACATGCTATCTGTGAATAATAATGATTCCAACTCCTTTTCTCTATTTCTGTATCCTGTTTTTTCTTCTATTGGCTCCCATAGGCATTCTGTGCAGTGGGAAAAGCTGGGAACCCTAGCCCTTATTCTGACCTCAGTCTTTTCCTCCAGAAGTGCCCATTATTTACTTCTGATCCTGAGTTTTCTGAAATTTCCTTACTTAATAATACTTATAGCCTTACCATGACTTTTTAATTATCTAGAAGTGTGTCTAAGAATCTACAGCTTTCAAATTTTTTCTGCTTTAATCTGTTAATGTGCAATTTACATTGTCTGTTAATGTATAATTTTAATTTAAAATTTTAATTTATAATTTTAATACATTTTCTGACCTTTTTGTAATTAGTGGATAAACTTCATTTAGATATTTTTATGACTATATATCTAGATTTAACTCAATAAAATTGTGTTGTTTACATTCATATACTTAACAGAGATTAGAGTTCAGTTTTTCTATTTTTTTATTTCTGTGCAGTTTTTCTTAACTCTGCTAATATACAGTAAGGTTGACAACAACCAACAGGAAATTAAGTAGAATCTATAAATGTTCATTTTATTAAATGTACTAATTTGCTATTAGTTAATATGTATAAAAAAGTAACAGCTGAAAAAATCATCTAAAAACAATCTGTCAATCTGAGACAGCTGCTTTTACTAACTAAAAATTCCTGCCTATGTGTGCATGCATGTGGAACAGAAATTATGGTGTATATAGAAGACACATCATCAATTCATAAACAGTTTTTTATTTATTTTAACCTTAGAAAATTGGGATTGCATGCTTTTCATGGTCTTCTATTTTTCTACACTATCACATCAATGAATTTATCATAAGAAGAATAGTAAGATGCACATGGATGCATGTTTACATATAATGACCTTTTATGCAATTCCATGTTAGTAGCCTTGAGCTTGTTTCAATTTATCACAGTTAATGTGAAAGACCTCTACAAGGAAAACTATACACTTCTGAAGAAAGAGATTGAGGAAGACTATAGAAAGTGGAGAGATCTCCCATGCTCATGGATTGGTAGAATCAACATAGTAAAAATGTCGATACTCCCCAAAGTAATCTACATGTTTAATGCAATTCCCATCAAAATTCCAATGACATTCATTAAAGAGATTGAAAAATCTACTGTGAAATTTATATGGAAACACAAGAGGCCACGAATAGCCAAGGCAATACTCAGTCAAAAGAACAATGCAGGAGGTATCACAATACCTGACTTCAAACTATATTACAAAGCAATAACAATAAAAACAGCATGGTACTGGCACAAAAACAGACATGAAGACCAGTGGAACAGAATAGAGGATCCAGATATGAAGCCACACAACTATGAGCAACTTATCTTTGACAAAGGAGCTAAAAATATACGATGGAGAAATAGCAGCCTCTTCAACAAAAACTGTTGGGAAAACTGGTTAGCAGTCTGCAAAAAACTGAAACTAGATCCATGTTTATCACCCTATACCAAGATTAACTCAAAATGGATCAAGGATCTTAATATCAGACCCCAAACTCTTAAGTTGATACAAGAAAGAGTAGGAAATACTCTGGAGTTAGTAGGTATAGGTAAAAACTTTCTCAATGAAACCCCAGCAGCACAGCAACTAAGAGATAGCATAGATAAATGGGACCTCATAAAACTAAAAAGCTTCTGTTCATCAAAAGAAATGGTCTCTAAACTGAAGAGAACACCCACAGAGTGGGAGAAAATATTTGCCAATTATACATCAGACAAAGGACTGATAACCAGAATATACAGGGAACTTAAAAAACTAAATTCTCCCAAAACTAATGAACCAATAAAGAAATGGGCATGTGAACTAAACAGAACTTTCTCAAAAGAAGAAATTCAAATGGCCAGAAAACACATGAAAAAATGCTCACCATCTCTAGCAATAAAGGAAATGCAAATTAAAACCACACTAAGATTCCACCTCACCCCTGTTAGAATAGCCATCATCAGCAACACCACCAACAACAGGTGTTGGCGAGGATGCGGGGAAAAAGGAACCCTTTTACACTGTTGGTGGGAATGTAGACTAGTACAACCACTCTGGAAAAAAATTTGGAGGCTACTTAAAAAGATGGACATCGATCTACCATTTGATCCAGCAATACCACTCTTGGGGATATACCCAAAAGACTGTTACTCCAGAGGCACCTGCACATCCATGTTTATTGCGGCACTATTCACAATAGCCAAGTTATGGAAACAGCCAAGATGCCCCAGCACTGACGAATGGATTAAGAAAATGTGGTATCTATACACAATGGAATTTTATGCAGCCATGAAGAAGAACGAAATGTTATCATTCGCTGGTAAATGGATGGAATTGGAGAACATCATTCTGAGTGAGGTTAGCCTGGCTCAAAAGACCAAAAATAGTATGTTCTCCCTCATATGTGGACATTAGACCAAGGGCAAACACAACAAGGGGATTGGACTATGAGCACATGATAAAAGCGAGAGCACACAAGGGAGGGGTGAGGATAGGTAAGACACCTAAAAAACTAGCTAGCATTTGTTGCCCTTAACGCAGAGAAACTAAAGCAGATACCTTAAAGCAACTGAGGCCAATAGGAAAAGGGGACCAGGAACTAGAGAAAAGGTTAGATCAAAAAGAATTAACCTAGAAGGTAACACCCACACACAGGAAATCAATGTGAGTCAATGCCCTGTATAGCTATCCTTATCTCAACCAGCAAAACCCCTTGTTCCTTCCTATTATTGCTTATACTCTCTCTACAACAAAATTAGAGATAAGGGCAAAATAGTTTCTGCTGGGTATTGAGGGGGGGAGCGGGAGGGGGCGGAGTGGGTGGTAAGGGAGGGGGTGGGGGCAGGGGGGAGAAATGAACCAAGCCTTGTATGCATATATGAATAATAAAAGAAAAATGAAAAAAAAAATTTATCACAGTTAAGAAACTACCCATACATTTTTAGTGCAGTATCTGTTATGCAACTCTGTGACAATTTAGATTCATTTTTAAACTCCACTATGTGGTTCAGGTGTAGCTCATTCTGTCATCTTTTAACTGCTTGATGTGAGGTGGGTTGCTTAGATATTCTGTGATGCACTTGTCTTCTTTATAAGGTGGAAAGAGATATTTCTGTAATGTGATTATACAAAATAATACATATTTAAAGTAATACATAGTAAGTATTGAAGGACTTTGTCACTGTCATTATATTCATCATTACAAGTTGTTAGATTTTAAACTTTGTTTAAAATCCTTTGACTTTGCATCTGGTGAAGATCCCACTCATGTTCTCACTTACAGAAAGATTGAGTGTCATTTGTGCATAGAATTGAATTTGTACCACTTCTCTATGGACTACTTTATTTCTTCTTATTTATTTTATTGTCCACAAAACTGTGAAATGTGCAGTGGTTTTGTGGATTTTATATTGGTGTATTAAAACAAAGTTAGGGATATAAACGTTTCTCAAAATTATCTCACTGATCTGTCAAAAGGCTTACTACAAGCAAAATTATCCTTAATTATTTCTTATTTTATGTAGATATAAGAACTCTCTGTGTCTTCTTGATAAAATGTGTTTTCTATTTCTATGATGTTTGGCATTCAGGTTTGTGGCAATAGAATTCTTCTTGGAGGGGTGGGAATGCCTTGACACTACTCACAGGGCTTTTTTTAGGTGTATGATGAAGAGTTACAGCAGCATGGTTTCTCTGGGTGAAGATTATGTATGAAGTCAGGATCTTCTGTGTGTGTCTTTTTAATTTCTTTTGAGAATGTTTTGGGAGCCACTGTCTGCCTCCACTAAGATTGAGCCTTGTTTTTAAGTAGATGACAGAATTCATGTTGATTCTGAAAAGAAAAGTTTTATACTATAGTACCAGGACTGTAGCCTTTCCTGTTCTTCATGTTGTCTTTCAAATTCATGCTAGATTAATTATATATCCAAAGTCAAAAAGCCTGCAGAAAAATTTTAAATTATCACATTCTCTTGTCTTTTGTCTCAGTAATTATTGGAAGGAAAACTCGGTATCTATAAAAGCATCTGTAACTATCAGAAGGAAGCAGTCAGTGAACAAATTGTAAAATGTTTTCCAGATCCATATGTGTTGTTCCTTCTTGTCAGTTGAACAAAGGGCTGGGGGTCAAATTATGGAACAGCAACAAGATATCATTTTCCTTTTTTCCTTTAACAGTTACCTCTTTCTCTCTCTGACTGGAATATCATCTCCAATTTTAGAATGAGAGAAAGAGCCCTGGAATATGGAGGGTAAGGTAAAAATGGTAAGGTAGGTGGGAATTTGTGAAAATCTTACATGGGTGGAAAGGAAGCTACTTTATTGTGTATTGTTTGGTATACTCTTCACCAAAAGAGAAGTTTGCAGGTAAAAGTACGACCTTGTGCGCTCTCAAGGGAAACCTACCCTCCCATACCACCCTGTTCTGCAGACACATTAACAGGTATACTTCAGCCTGTTAGGATTCTCTAACTCCCTCAGAGACTAAGGCAAGTCTGTATCAGATGTCTTAACCGTCGTCTAGCTCTTGTGACCTCTTTGGTTCATCAGCATTGACAGTGCTAGAGATGCTATTTCAGTTTCCCTTTTGGTCACTTCTTCTGTATGTGACCCCACCTGGTCTTTGTTAGTCCACATATGGAGTGAAGCCCTGAGTGTAGTGCATATCTGGGTTTGATGCTCATGTCATATATTGAAAGAACTTCTTAGGACACAGAAAAACCTTGACTCCTCTTTATTGAAATCAAATGGTAGAAGGACCACACAATGAGCATAGGAATGCCTAATTAGACTTTTGAAAATATAGGAAAACTTAATCTGAGGGATTGTACCAGGCTGTGTTTAGTCAGGACAGCATATTCATGCAATTATTTGAGTATGATAATTTTCTTGGTGTTACTGGGGGTTGAACACAGGACCTCACACTTGTTATGCAGGCATTCTACTTCTTGAGCCACTCTACCATCCCTCTTTTGTATATTTTAAACATAGGGGATCATAAACTATTTGTTCAGGTTTGGAGGTTGGGTTTGAACCATGATCTTCATAATCTCTGTCTCCTGAACAGCTAGGATTATAGGCATGAGCCACAGTTGCCCAGTTTGAGTCCAATAATTATTATATAAACTACAATAATGATTTGATAGGTATTTGAGCAGGGAGATGTATGAATGACAGCAAGATTGAAACCACAAATGTAGACACGATCAACTATATCCTGAAGCACCAGGGTAAGTAGAGTAGTCCAAGATCTTGTAGATGTCTCAGAAATTATTGCTCTGACTGCCTTAAATATGTAGTGAGGACTGCTGGGCATGGAGGGGAGAGGTTCCACAAAGCATCTGATCATTGGTTTCTTCTGAGATAATTGTCTTTATTTTTCCTCTGCCCTCTAAATACAAAACAGTAAAAATAATGCCAGAATTAAAAGCAAATAAATTGAAAAAAATTGGTTACAGTACTATTGGTCAAGAGATAACAGCCAGGATAAGAAAAGAAAGACCAAAAATTATAATGACAGTATAAAAAGAGGAAAATGTATGTATTAAGGGTTTTCTGAATAATTAAAGATACTGGAAAATCATTTGCCTGAGAAAACTCTAAGCCTTTGGATGACCATCAGTCTCTACAGAAGCAGAATGTGAAGGTGAAAGAAGAGTTTAAATAGGCTCATTAAACATTGAGGGTACCGCAATACAGAGCCAACGTGCAAAAACTGAGAGAATATTTTTCTCTTCTCCTCCTAAGGAAACCTCAGCCAAACTGCAATATGACTACTATGCTTATGAAAGAATACAACAGTGGCTACACATGATACCAAGTAAAGTCTTTACAAACCAATTTATAAAAGTCATTTTACAAACTACAATTCATAACAAGATGCAACAATAAATCCTAAAGGAGGGAAGGGTATAATTCACAGAGTGTGAGAGCTCAGTTTGCAATAAAAATATGATTCAGGCCAAGAAACACAAAAAGCACATTCCATTAATGAGATAAACAAAGAGAAACTTCACGGGCTACATACATAGTTTGCTGGACAAAACTTTAATTCACTATTTAAATGTACTCAAATACCAACAAAATTATGGAGAAACAACTAAATGAAACAAAGAAAATGCTTCACCATGATGATCACTAGAAATGCAGAAAAATTTTGATGTAGTCTAGTAGAAATTTTGAAGTTGGAAACAACAGTAACTTAAATGAAAAATTCATTAGATGACTTCAACTAAGGCTTTGGCAAATAAAAATGTCAGTAAATTTAAAAACAGGATGATTGATATAATCCACTTTCAGAGGAGAAAGATGAAAAGGGGGAAAGAAATAGAGGAAAAGGATGAGGAGTAGGATGAGGGTAAGAGGAGGAATAAGAGGAAGAAGAAAATAAAGTAGACTAAAAAGAAAGAGAAAGGGGGAAAGGGAGGACAATCAGAAATAGATGAGGAGAAATAAGAGAAAGAAGGAAGAAGAAAGAAGAAACAAAATCCATGGGACCTATGACATACGATAAAGTACATCAAGTTGAACATCATGTGAGTTGGCAAGATTAAAAAAAAAAGTCGTAGGTAATATATAATTAATTAGTGGCATAGAAATTACCAAATATGATGAAAGTTGTGAACATTTACATCCAAGAAGTTCAATGAACATTATCAAGATGGAATAAATAGCACCATAATGAAATGGTAAAAACACAGAGAATTTTGAGTGAGACAAGAGATACCTCACATAAAAAGGATCCTTAATAAAGCTAAAATATGTGATTAGAAAGGTAATGTGCTTTAAAAAAACTTATATTTTTAAATAAATTTAACTCACTAGGATGATCTAATTCTTTGAGTCAGTTTTTGTAATCATAATTTGCAGTTATTGTATAATAATTGTACAGGGACATGTAACTCAGAATATTCTGGTGATTAAGGCAATATCATATTTTCCTTGTGAATATGTCCATTTTGATGCCTTTTAATTTTTAAAAGAGGCAAAATTCACTGTGATCAAAACAAAATCATGGCTTTCACCTGAACTTATAATTTAGGTTCCAACATGAAATTTTGGAGGACATACACAAACAATGGCAACAGACATCCTGGTGCTTACCACAGGCTGTGTTCTTACACTGACTGTATAAAAAGAGGAGGCAAAGTAAGCATACCTATTAAATACCTCAGTCAAGTCCTGCACCTGGTCATTTTTTGTGAATGGGGAGATATTGGTTAGGAAAAATACAAAAACAAAATATTACATAAATATTATAAGTTACTTCCTACAGATTTTCAAATCTTGCACAGATTATATTTTTAACATGTATAGGATACATGTACATGAAATGATTTTTCTAATGACTGAATTAAGCTTAAGATTAAAAGTGAGGATGAATACAATAAAAGTAGCCAAGTTAAGAAATATATCAAACCAATTACTCAATAATTACTTGAAATACTCTTTCCTCATATGACAACCAACATTTGCAATAAGGCTAGGGAATTTTGTTCCATTATTCATTGAGAACAAAATATATATGTAGTAAAGAAAAATTTTACAAATATGATTTTGGAAGGCTGTTAAACTCAGTAAAAGTTCACTAGTCATTAGAATTCAATACAGGAATATAAGGATTGGGGTAAATTTTAATTGAAGAATCAAACTTTACTAACCATCAAAATATATTCTGGAGAAAAATGTAAAAATATGAGAATAACAAATTTCTTATCCAAAATACAATAATTGGTGATAATTATTATTTTACAATACAATTTTACAAATTATATTAGTACTGATTTGCATGTCTCACTATAATCAGACATTTAAAATATATTGAACTTTAAAAATTCTCTAACTAATGTTCAAAACTTATGAAATAACCCAGTGTCGACTACAGTTATTCCTTATAAATTGAACATTAAAAAAAAGAAAAATGGTCTTTATCTCATCAAATAATTCTTACTCTTGAGAAATATTCCACATTTAGGGATTTGAGAAAAACATAGGGATTTGAGAAAATCATAGTAAATTTTGGCTTACAGATATTTCCTTAAAATTTATTGAAAGTAGTAGTGAGATTATTTGAAATATGATAATGCAGTTTCAATTTCTTTTGTTTTTATACAAAAGTGAATAGAGAATCATGTATCATGGCTGTTTTCTATAGTCCCAGCTGTTCGAGTGGCTCAGATGAGAGGATCATTTAAGCCCAACAGTTAGAGATCAGCCTGGGCAATATAGATAGCCATCTGAATATAGGAAACACACACACACACACACAAAACCACCAAAATAAAAAAATACAAATCCTTCTCAAATGCCTTTTGAAGTACTACACAATTCTTTAGGTGAAACAAATTAAATTGTTTTCTAAGAATCATTACTTTACAATGGTTTGCTATTCACATCTTACCTAACATTTACAAATAGAACAGGGAAAAAAAGGTAAGTATAGAACAATTTTAAATAAAAATACTTTCCTCTGATTACACTTGGAGAGGCATAAAGTGAATGTGCAGTTATCATTAATGAGTGTCACATAACTTTATTTCTGAGTATGTAATAGAAAAATGTAAAGCACAGCAATGATAATTTCTTTAAAAGTTGTAACTTTGTCCCTGTTGGCAAAGCAATGGATAGTTACCTAAATTATCATTTGTTATACATCCACTTACTATGACTCAGAAATTGTTCCTCAGAAGATCCTCAGAAGTTCTCAGAGTGAATGGGAAGTAGAAATGGAAATGATTCTCTAAAACATGCCAATCCAGCAGGACATATTCTGCACAGGTAGAGTTGTGAATTTCATATTCAAGTTTGTATCTTCTCCACAGACACCCATAGTCCTTATTTAACTTTTTAAATCAAATTGTAAGTATGGTATACTTTCTGGGATCCAAATATCACATTTCCAACATTTCATTTTACAACTTGTTAAAACAGTCTTAGATTCTTACCTAAGTGTCATGGGCAACTGTAAAATTTGAAGATAACCTGTTTGAACATTAAAATAAGCAGGAAACAAGGCTTTTCCATCAGATCTGAAATAGCTAGTTGACTTTGAACATAGTTTGGTATAGGGAGGCTTTTAAGGGCTGAAAGATTTGCAGAAGAAAATACAGCCTTGGTCCTGGCTCTAGGATATGCTCTGCACTGCTCAGCTCTTCAGTGCAGCACCTTCCTAGCTGATCTGACCTACCACCCCTTCCTTGTTGGCCAAGCTCCACTCAGGCTTTCTCACCACCTCCATCAGTGCAGTTGACATCATACCAGGAAGTGGATATCTGGGAGCAAAGATCATGCTGGCTTCTCTGAGTTTCATCATTTTTACTTTAAACCTGAGCTTCTCAGTACTCTTTCTACACTGCCAAGGTGTATGGTTGCTACTTAGGTTAAAATTCTCATACCTGAGCATGGATGCCACATTCAATCTCATCCTTCTCTGAAAAGAGCAGAAAACATACATAATTGCTGCTGTCTTGGTTTTCTTCACTTCTGGCTATTGTCTATCTGAGGCTCCTCCTCATCTCCATTCTTCCTGCCTGCCTGTCTTATCTATTTGACATTCTTAACTTACCTCACCATCCTTATCTCCCCAAATGAATGTGCAACATGGGATAAAATCTTCCTCTCTCCCAACCCCACTCTTCTTGCACCCTATAGGTAATGACCACCATGACTTTTCTCTGAATCATGGGTAATTCTGGGGTCTATCCTTGCCTTGGACTCTGAAGAACTCACCTCCTTCTCTCTCCCATCCTCAGGCCCTTCCTAGAATAGTCTTTGTGCTCTCCCATCCACTGTATCATCACCTCACCAAGAACCGTAATATCTCTGTGAGGAGGTGAGTTGTTCTTGTCTTGTTGCACCAGTACTAAATCCCAGTCCACTGACAAATATGCCCTTCTTGAGTATCTGACCCCTTACTTCATACCTATGAATGGAATAAATGATTTAAAAAGGCACAGTGGGAAACCAAGTTTAAAAAAAAGGAAAATGGAGAGGAGAAATAGTGCAGTGCAGGTGTCCATGAGAGCAAAATAGAGAATGTGAGAGGCCCTCCCAAAGAGGCAATGTGTGAAAGATAACTGGAGAAAGTTGTAAAGTGAAAAGTGAAAAAGGTGTATAAAAATAATTGATATCACCATAGAGATGAAGGGGAGCAAAATTGGGAGATCAACCCTAGGTGAGCAGATATAAGGGTAACAGAGGGCAATGTACTTCTCATAGTGGAGGTAGTGAAAAGGGTTGGAGGATCTTGGCAGAAAATGAAAGCAGGGATGACAGGAAGAGCAGATGGAAAAACATCATGGGAATGAGCCTAGTGATCTCGGAAAGAACTGCACATAAGGAGTTAACAGGAAAGAGTACTTAGCTGATGGAGCAGCAGAGGTATAGAAATGTGTAAAGAGATAGAAATATGAAATATTGGGGAGAAAGCAACAAGAGGTGAAGCAGATTTCAAAAGTAAAGTACAACACACACAGGAGAAGCAATAGAGAAAGAGCAAGGGAGGAAAACAGAAATAAAATGAGAAACTGAGAATAAGGGTTAAAACACAGAAAAGGATAAAATGAAGAGAGACATGTAAGGGAAAATTAAACAGATGTAAGCACAAAGGGAAGAAAGACTGAGAACCCAGATGCAGATGAATGATGTGGTTGGCAACATGTGGATAATATATGTTGTGATATTTTGATTTTTGGTTTTATAATCTATTGAACTTAAAATTTGCATACTGTTTAAGTTATACAGATGACAGTGAAAATTCCTTTAAGGTATATATCTTTTATAATAATTTCATCAAAATATTACTTGCCCTTGCAATCCTAATTCAACCAGAGGATGGAGACTTGTGTTGGTTGTGGACTCCCAGTTTTCTTTTTCTGGGATAACATGTGGACAGTAAAATAGGACAGGAAATTAATGAGTCTGTTGTTACCTGATAACCCTATTGCATGACACATTTTTATAGGAATATTAACAATGTTGTATTTTACTTTAAATGAGTTCAATTCTTTCTATATTAATCCATGTAAGTCATTGCTCCTTTTCAAGATATTGAAATAACTTATTTCATTCAAAAACTTCAAAAAGATTTTCTCCCTTTTGTAAGTAATTCTTAACTTCTTAAAGGACCTTGAGTGACATTCCCAAACTAGCTTATGCTATTATTATCTAAGTACTATCAATTTTAAAATTTTATACCAGAAATTAGATATTTTAAACTTCTGAATGGTTTTCCTTTTCAAATATTGTGTTCCTGGTTCAGAGCATAAGACATGCATTTTTTCTACTCTTTGTCATATGATAGGAATCATTGTTTGGTACACAGTAAATAATTTGGAACTATATCTGTGTATATTTAGTAAAAATGTCAATGATCTTAACACTTAGAACCTAGTTTAATGAGTTAAGATGAACATGTAACAGCTTCTTTTCTTCTGTATCATGATTTTTTTAACTTTGTGAGCTGTGAGCCACAAAGTGAACGATCCAAAGTTACTCTTGTCCTTTCTGAACATGTTGAAACATGGAATGTACTGACTTGAAATTTCATTCCAACAAATACATCTATTAATGTCAGAAAAACAAAAGTTTCACACTTTATTTTCACAGTTGACACCACCACTTGAAGGGCAGACTGCAGGAGGTCCATGTGTTCCCCAATGATGGTGATTAGCCAGGAAAGATATGCCCCATCTCCTTCCCAAAAGACAACTGTTTACACCAAAATCTTCATGCTGAAACATACTCCTCCCACTAGCAATAAAAAAAATAATACATAAACCTGAAATCCAACCCGACTTGGGGGACTGCCAGTTTCCTTTTGCATCTCTGCAAATAAAACTTCTTTGATCTTTGCTGCTCGAGTTTCTGCCTTTGATTTCTATCTAAGTCCAGAAAAAGGACACTCAACACCTGAGAATCCCCACATATCATATGGCAACCACAAAGGGACCATTCTTCTTCACCTGAGGTCAGTTCAGTTTGTGTCAAACTGGAGGGGTCAATCTAGGAAGTGACTATGATCATCCATCACTGTGGTATGCCCTCCAGGAGACCCCAACCACCATGCTTTAGCTATGGTGGAATTCTCTGGCTGAATTCTTTTCTTTCTGTCTCTCATCAAGGAGGGCTTCTTCCTAAGGAATTAGGAAGAAAAGCTCCAAACCCACTACAGATGTTAAGGCAGGCAACCCAAGAGATTGGGGGACAGCTGGGGGCTTATACTAGATTGCCAATGTTACATGGGCAGAGCTGAAACCTCAGTGCACCAAGGAGTTTCTCTCAACTTTTGGTTTCCTCCCTTATTCTAATCTTCAAAGTAGATTAGAATAAGTGGTCTTCACTTCCACCCTAGGCAACAGTTAGATTTGGGTCAAAACCATCCTGAGGGAAGGATATATCAGCAATATTTTCTTGGCATACATTATCTGGGAACAGCCCAGCCAGCATTCTCTCCCTCTCAATACAAGTGGCTTAAATAAAGACCTCTATTGAATGTCAAAAGCCAGGCACCTGACATCCAGTTACATGTAAATAGCAAGTTGCTTGTTCACAGGCTTTGCTGGAATGAGTCAGCTCACTCCCTAAGGAGACCTCACCACCTTCTGTCTTCTTTCTTCACTATTTACATGTCATTGCAAAGGGAGGGGGAAAAGGATTTCATAATTGGCAAAAGTTACCAAGTACTTTTCTTAAATGTAGGGACTATAAAAAGGTTCTTGCACAGGGTAATGTGGACTGATCTTGGACCCCTCCATGTAGTTTGGAAATTAATACATTGGACCTCTAAGAGGGTGGTATTTCTCAGTGGCACAAGCCCCTGGAGGAATGCCAAAATGTCTGACTCATCCTCTGGGCATATCTAACCCAAAGGAGAATCCCTGCCATCTGGGATAGACTCTGCTGTTATTAGCTATTTTACACTACTATCTCTTGGTGAAAGGGTCTCATTTACTGGCCCTAACAAAAATTTAAAAAGCCACCCATTTCCTATAAATACCATACTGCAGGTGTGGAGCCTGACCCACAACTTGACTTTTCAGGCAGACACAGCTGTTTTATTACCCTCAGGCACATGACTAATGACCCCCCTTACCCACCAGGAACAAATGAGAGCAGGGTTTCTCTCCCTTAGAGTGAAAATTCCAGCCTTCCAGTTAGGAGGAAGGAGAAATTGTCAAAAAGGTGCTATAAAAAGTTGCAAAAGGAAATAGTAACACAGTGGGCACTATACACAGCACTTGGCAGGACACGCTCCTGTAGTCTCCCTCTCACGGAAAGAATTCTCCCCTTATCTATGCTAGCCCTCCTGGCTGTGCTGGGACCCTTTTCAATAGAATCTTGCTAAACTAGAGGCTCTTAATAATTGGAAAATGGCTAGATATACAAGGTTATAAAATATATAAGCGAAGACATGGTCAAAGTCACATTAGTCAGGGCAGTCACAATCAGGGCAGATGCAAATGTCTTCCCTACAACCCTGGTCCTGGGTGGTGGTGGCAGGAGAAAGGAAAAAGGGACACTTTCTCCCCAAAAGAGCAAGGTTCACGGTGGGTGAACCAGGTCTCTGGTCCTGGGGATGCTTAGGTGCATGAGACCCTCCTTAGAATGACCAGTTTCCCTTATCCCTCTTTTAAATGGGAGTGCAACATTCCTGACTTCTCACGCGAACTCACCTTCACTTGCTTATTAAGGCATTGGAAAAAATCTTAACCCTGAGAGCCTAAAGTAAAGAACCTCATTTTCTACTGCAACCAGGTTTGTCTTAAATATCCTTTGGGAGACCAGGGTGCTGGCCAGAAGGGGAAAGCATTTACTATAACACCATCCTACAACTACACTTATTCTACAGAAAGAAGGAGAAAACTCAAACTTTGTAGAAACTGTTATATAGATGGAGTGTTGCTAGCTACCTTGTAGGCTTATTTCGGAGATCTCTGTGGTGAAAATTTTTTACATGAAAGTATGTAAATATCTTGGGATGATTCTTATTGTAGAGTTAATGTAAAATAATTTTTACTTCTACTATGTTCTATTCCTACTTTTAGGAAAACCAGTTTTAAAACTTATTTGAAACATTTCAATCAGGTCTCACTGCGATGCAGGCATTCAGGGTTTAACACTCCAGCTCAGAGCAGGAAAAAAAGTGCCTTTTAAAACCCTGGCCACAAGATTGCAGCAGAAATCTTAGAATTTGGGTAGTTAAAAAATGACCTTCACCTGTTTTGTTCTGTTGTAAATAAAATCTGGAATTTAATCCTCTATTATAACACAGGAGTCTATCAACAACTGGCCTTTCTATAAATTATTTTTATGCAAAAAATAATTTTAAGGTTGTTATCTTTCTTTTTCATGCTCTAAGTGAAAAGTCTTTAGGAGTTATTTTCAACACATAATAAAGGCACATTAAAGGTACTAAGGATATGGGTTTTTTTAAATAAAAGGTGAAAGAAAAAAGACTTAAATAGAAAGGATTATGTAAAAATGGTTTGTCCTCAAAACTGTCTTAAAATGTGAAGAAAAGAATAAGGACAAGCTTCCCCTCTGGGGCACCGGGTAAGTTGTCATAAAGGTGTACAGAATAAGTTGTCATAAAAAGATGGAGTTTATAAATGCTTATAGAAGTAACTAAGTTGATTAAAATCTAAGAGTTACATTAAAGGTTTTATGAGGTCAAAATTTAATGTATTGATGTTAAACTAAAACTTAATTCTCTAAGCTCATAACAAGGCACTCTTTAAAAAACTCTCTTAAAGAAGTTTTTGTTCTATCAAGATAATTGTGGGATCTTTGTGCTCCAAGAATTTACCAAAACAATCAAGTAAGAAAACAAAAGTTAATTAGGACACAGAGAGATGACAGGCAGCAAACACAGGGAATGCTACTGGACTAAGATGTAGATTGGGACAAATCTACTCATGTAAAGTAAAGAAAAAACAAAGCCAAAGTACATCCTCCAGATAGGATAGAAAAAGGAACTTAAAAAACACTACACTGGAGGTCTTGAGACCTCAAGTCTTTATTGGAGTCAACAAAATAGAGGTAGTTAGTTTTAAAAAAACTGGGTTGTATGTCATTAACTCTCAAACACTGGGCTATGCAATATTAACTACTTCCACATGTCGTGGAGGGAATACTTGTCTTGGAATGGTCAGATTGGGCCTATTAGTTTTGGGGGGCTCAATTGGCTACAGGTCAGCAGAAAACTGCAGTAAGTCAGAAGCCATCCGTTAACATCAGCCACCAGGTTTCCTAACTCTACACTTAGTCCTCGTGAATATTGACTTGTGATCTCTGATTTTTGTCAGGGTTTTGACTACTGAGATAACTGAGTCATAGCTAAATAAACGTTCATTTAACAGTTGGTTTATGTAAAATCTTCAGGATTACTTCATAATTGTGTTTAAACACCTATTGTCCTATGTGATTCTAATGCAGTTAGTACCCTTTATGTGCCTGTGATTATGCTATTTTGGGTCTCTAACACTGCTCCCTCAACTAATGGGAAATTTAAGGTTTTACTCAAAGGGTAACAACTAATATGTATGTATAACATCTAGAGCTGTGATGCTGTTACTGGCTCCTATTTATTAAATATATTTGTGTTTTATAAGTATATCAGGCCTTCTAAAATACAAAATTTTGATAAACGCTGTAACAAGAAGTTAATGGTACTGACATACTGTTCTGTTGCTAAATTATCCATGATAATTTTAACCATAGCTCTTTTAAGTTTTCCTTATTACAGTTCTGATCCTTCTGTGACATTTATAATGAAGTCCATGAAAAATGGCCCTAACAATTTCCTGTCTGTCAACAAAGTTAGCCTTTTAAATATCTACCTTGTTAGATTTTGTCTTTTATTGTCATTATCTAGAAACCCACTCCCTAAGAGCAACTAAGCCTCTTTGTTGCTTAAATTTGGACAAAGGTTCTAGTTGGCACTTGCTCCCACATGACCTCCTTGTTTCTCCCCACACACCTGTGACATGGGACACTTAAAGAGAAAGATAATACTCACAAAGAAAGATCAAAATGAGCAATCAGAAAAATCTTCAGGTGAGACAGCTCAGAGACAAGCAGTTTGTAGACACAGGTGGATGCTGCCAAAGTTCAAATGGAATCACTATTACCAGACCTCTCAAAAAATTAATCAAAGCCAGGAGTGTTAAAGAAGTGGTTCTTATGCATGTGAGACTATGCGGCATTAAAGCCCTTCTAGGCACAAATTCATATTTTTGGCGAGGGCCTTCTGTGATAATAGAGACAAAGTGAGTATTTTTACTGGCTCCAGACATCTACTATGGTATGTAGGTGGTGTTTTTAGTTTTGGACTTGAACAATGGATTTTTCTTATACTCATGGACCATAGCCTTAGATTTTCTTTTGGCTAAACGGTGAAGAGTATGTACAATTGCCAATACTTCCTGTTACACATATATATACTTCAGATATTGCAGAAACACGTACAAACTGCATTCTCCAAGAGGCTAAGTGGCTCCAGGTACAGTTCCTTGAAACCCAGGTATCCACACAGGTATGGGATCAAATAAAATCCTGGATCCCTTGTACAACATGGTTCCTACACTTTCTGTGCTCTATAGTTACCATTATTCTCTTTGGACCTTGCATTCTAAACTTACTTGTCAAATTTGTTTCCTCTTATCTAGAATCCATCAAGCTATAGATGTCGATGGAAATAAAGAGGACCTACTACTGAGGATCCCTCTATAACCCTTCTCATGGTCAGCTCTGATGCCTTGGGCCCCTTCACTGCCCCCTTTCAGCAAGATGTAGCCATTGAATAGACCTTATCCTTATTCCTTATGGCAGTTAGGGTGATCATTGAGAGGGGGAACTTGAAGGGCAGACTGCAGGAGATTCATGTGTTCCCCCAAAATGGCACTTATCCAGGAAAGGAATGCTCCATCTCCTCCCACTGACAAAAAAAAAAAACCCTTTAAAACCTGTTATCCAATCTCCTCTGATTTTTGCTGCCTGAGTGTTTGTCTTTAATTTCTGTCTAAGCACAGAAAAAGGGTCTTAACTGCCTGAGAATTCCAGTGTATCACTCTCAAGGTTTTAATCACTACATCTATGCATTCAAAATTTCATAATTTTGAAGTGATTTGGTATGATTTTCTAGAAAAGAAGAAGTAAGTACTTGGAATAAATGTGATTACAACCATGATGAAAATTCCTTTTGCTCAAGTAGATGAAAGTAGATCTTGGAAATATTAAAATGAAAAAGATAAAATAAAAACAAATTCTAACTGACCCATCCCAGCCACTGTTTAAAATTCAATGAATAACACAGGCAATAAAAGAAAGAACAGACAAATCTGACTCCATCAGTGTTAAAATGACAACAACAAAAAACAACTTTTGTGCATCAAAGGTCATTGTCAACAAAGAAAAAATTCAACCCACAAAATGGGGCAAATTATTTGTAAATTATATATCTAATAAGGAATTGATATCCATAATAAAGAACTCTTACATTTCAACAACAAATAACTCAGTTGAAAAGTGGGTAAAAGACTGCATAGACATTTTCCACCAAATATATACTTATGGCACATGAAACATATGCAATCAGCACAGGAAAGATATTTGTAATCAAATATTATTAGGGAAATGCAACTAAAAGCTACAAATACCACTTCACTCCCATTAAGATGACCATTGTCCATAAAGAAAATAACTGGTATTGGTGAGGCCACAGAGAAATTGAAAGTCTTGTGCACTACTGGCAGTGATGGGACACATCTGCTAAATGTGTGGTGATTTACTACAAGGATTAAACATAGAATATCATGTCATCCATTAGTTCTACTTCAGGGTATATACCCATAGAAATTGAAAGCAGAAACTCAAACACATCTTTGTACACATTGAACATCAACATTACTAAAAATATTCCCCAAAGGGAAACAACCCAAATGTCCATTAATGGATGAATGGATAAGCAAAATGCTTATTATAATGGAATGGTATTCTGCCTTAAAATGGTACAATATTCTGGAGCATGCTCATCCATGCTTGCTGGAAGAAGACATAATGTTAAGCTAAATAAGCCATACAAAAAAAGAAAGAATACTTGGATGATTCCACTTACATGAGGATGTGCTATCACTTTCTCAGAGAAGCCTTCTCTGACCTTCCCAGTTAGCATTTCAGCAAAGCCCATAGATTCACTCCTTTCCTATATTACCTGCTGTTTGGTTTTCTCTCTACTTTCTTTTACTATTGTGTGGATACAGGGAACCTCAAATTTGTAGATGTAATGGGTTTGCCTTCTTTGACTATTGTTCAATTATGGCTTCACATCAAGATTCCTCAGCTTTGTGATGATGCCTCTTTTGGGTTCAGTCTCAGCAAATTTCCCTAAACGAGATTAGTTTTCCATAGGTAATCCAAACTTTATTCAACATTGAGCACCAAGGCTTGTGCCCTTCATTTCTGAGGGCTGAGTTCTGCCTGTGATTCACACGTGGGTGAGGGAGGATGAGTTGTGCATTGGTTTGGTCAGGGTCTGGCCTCCGTCTAGTCCCAATCCCCCCTGCTGCAACATGCTGACTTCACCAGGAGAGGAGTGAGTTCTGAGGAAAGAGGAGAAAGAGGACAAAAACTTACTTGTTAGACTCCATGTAAGATAAAATTTTATTGTCCCCAAATTTCTTCTCATAGTGGGATACAGAGGGTCATCTTTTCAACATATTAAGGTCCTCCCCTGTGTTATTAGTTGTGGCATATTGTTGACAATCAGGCTTGAAGTCTCAAGATTCCTCTTTATTGAAAAAAGAAACATGAAGGAGGAAGAAGAGAAAATGAAAAGAAGTTAAGAGTGACTCAGGCCAAGTCACATTCTCAACTGATTGTTAATCCCTTGTCCTGAAGTGCCACTTAAAGTTGATGGTCTCTGATTCAGAAGTATACTGCCTAATGTATTTGTTCACAATCATCCATGGATTTTCCCACACTCCTCACATGTCCATATAGATTCTATCTTGTATTTTACATAAATGTGTTTAGGGAGATTAGGGCTGACTTTCAGTTTATTTTTCATTTTGTGCATTTACAAAGTAGGCTAATACAGAATGAAGTTGACAGTCCTATTTAAATTAAGTACAATTTACATATGTTTATTGAACACAAAATGCTGATGTACACCACTACAAAAATGAGAGGAAAATGTCATTTGGAGACTATGTTTTTTGTTAATATCATTGTTTGTGAACAAATGTATTTGCATAAACATGAACATGAACAGGAAGGAGTCGATAGTGCTTATGAAGAACATGATTATTTCGTAAATAAGTATTATATTAATTTTAACCTTTGAAAAGCCATCTTCATATACTATTAAATTGTTTCCTATACTATTTTTGATTTGAGAAAAACTACATAGAAACTCTGTGACATATTTTATTCTTCTGTATGTTGGGAATAGATTTTCCTAGAATAGAAGGTTATATTGTTATATGAGTTAGTAATCATAAAAATTCAAGGTAATACTTATCACATGGAAAGTATTTAAAACCTTTAATTTTGCCATTATTATAATAAATTTTCACGGTTCTTTAAAACTTCTGTCACTCCTGAAGTCACTATTCATCTTCTAGTTGCTTATTCAAAAATTTGATATCATTCGGTGTTTAGAACATATCTAGTACTTGTATGAATAAAACTCTTTAGGAGTTACTCAGAATATATGGTTGGTGAGATCCACAAATATTCATTTTGGGAGTGTGGACCTGAAAATGTGTTGTTATTCCTTAATGAAAATGACTTCTCATTTACTTTTGCACAGTGTTCTACATGGGAATTATTTCCTGGATACAATAAGTGCTCTCTCTATGTGTCTCTCTGTCTTGCGCTCTCTTTCTCTCTCTTTCTCTTTCTCTCTCTCTCTCTCACACACACACACACACAAACACACTAAAGGGAACATGTCATTATCTTCTCATGTTGGGATAAAGCTCTTAAAATCATTAATGTCTGACCTTTCAAGGGTCAGCATCATCATTTTTTTTCAATATCTTGAGAGATATTTTTTTCCATTTATGTGTAAAGAAACAACTGGGAAATACTGAAAACTAATTACCAAGATATAAATTTAGGAAGGCTCAGCTCCTGAGGATGGAATTATATCAAGATAAATTAACCAGAGTGTGTGGACCCAAAAGGTTTCTAGCTACTTCTTCAAAATTGAGCGTTCTTAGAGCAGAATTTCATTTTTGGGAGAGATTCACACCTCATCTCTATAAATGACCACACTTCAGCCACTAATCTATCCTTGTAGGAATTAGAGAGAAGATTGAAAGTGGCCCAGGTGGTGTGCATGAGTCTGCTGATGGGGCTACAATAGGAGCAGGAATTATGGTAAGAACTAAGACTTCACCTTAAAGTTAAACAGAGTTAGGACTTGAGAATTCGTGTGGATTTCCCAGGATGCTTACACCATTCAGAGTGCACAGGCAGTCCATGTGTATAACCTACCCCACTAAATAACTGATAGACCTCAGCATGACTTGGGAACCTGAATTTGTTCCTCCATTTCCTCTACATTTCTGATGTCCTTCAAAGCTCTTTAACTGAACATGTGAGAGAGCAGAGAGCTCAAAAGATGCAGAAGGAGAGAATGACTAGTGCTAGTAATCAGATCACTGGCAAGACAGTTCCTTTCATTTACTAGAAAGCTCCTTATTTCTTGCTACTCAGTCTCATGAATTTATGAAAATAATTTGTTCACCCTACGTTTTACATTGTTTTTAACCATTCTGAAGCCAGGAAGATGGTGAACCAGAAACTAAGCGCATTCATGGAGATTGTTTTAACACTGTCTCATATATTATTAGCAAGGAAGAGAGAGCAGACCCTACTCCCACCTCACCCTACATCTGAAACAGAGTTTTCTACTTTTTCCCACCCAAGTCCAGAAAGGGTCAAAGATGAAGAATCTCAATGCAGAAGTCCCAATCATTCAACATGCAATATGCACTGCAATAAAACCTGTCCCAACTTCACCTAAGGTAAAGATACTACTTTCATAGCATTAGATAGTAAATAGATATCTCCATTTTTATGGGAGTGAGAGACTTCAACCATCCTTCAAGGTTGAGTGTTGTAAAAGGTGCCCTAAAATATTCTACAACACAGCTGACACATTTTATGAAGCAAACTGAGGGACTCATGAATACTTCCATTCAAAGATTTTGCCTTTCCCTTTCTATTTTGGAAATGATTGATCCTGTGAGCAGAAAGAGAAAGACCTTTTGTGATTTAAACACTGAGGTGGACCTGATTGTGTGGTGTCAGGGACTGCTAAAGATCGGAGGAAGAAAGATGGGGAGACAGGTTACTGGAGTTGTCTTATCTGGTATAGTAATGACAAGTGAGATTGAATGGAAAAAAAATCATATCCATACATTTTCAGAACTAAATGCTTTAGTTCTATTGGGGAAAAGTATAATAATCTCTTACCATACCACACAAGAAACCAATTCTTTTCTGAAACACTGCAACTTCATGCTTTTATTTTTTTGTCTCAAGATTAAGTCTAATTTTATTTTACACTTCTAGTAACATATTCCCAGAAACAAACACAGTAGTTTGAAAACTATAGCTCAATCACACAGCTTCAATAAGTCTCCTCTGACCCTAAATTTCATATCTTGAATATCTCCACTATCAATTCTTCTCTAAATAAATACATCCACTCTTAATCTTGCTGTTCAAAACTTTACACATTGAAAAATGATTATTTCTGAAGAAACATAATAGAATATTATTAATAGGAAAAAACTTAAAATAGGAAAACATTTCTTACATCATAAAATGCATTTACATAAGGGGAAAAGAAGAATTAGAGTATATTAAAATTAAGAAATTCTCTTCATCATGCAATACAGTGGGCTTTCAAATGAATCCTTGCGTGATATTTCTTTTTCAATTGCTATTCACAATCACCATTCTTTATAGGGGCAGAACTAATCTTTTGTTTACCAATTTCTGATAGTGAGTATGTTTTTAATTATGCTTAAGATGCTCTCAGGGAGTGAGAAATGCAATATCTGGAAACTTTACAGGTAAGTTAGAAGACTCCATAAAATTAGGATTTTTTTCTATTTCTTATCCAGGCAATTCAAAGGCTGGATGCTTGGAGTGACAGTTCATGAGCTGAAAGGGGTGGACAGTGGGAAACACTCACATGCTATAAAAGACATGTTCACCAAGAAACAGGATTATTATCCAAAACCAAAAAGCCTTGAAAAATGCAAGGTAAGAGGATAAAAATAACAAAGGTGCTCACCAGGACAAGGGTGGCTTTGATAACTGTGGTTTCAGAAAGAATCAGAGTGGGGGCCTATGATGTGATGAATCTGTCACATCTTCTGTTTATGACTGTGCAGGATGAGAACCATGTAGCTGCTGGTCCAAAGCATGGTACCACATACAATACATCAGGCAATAACAGAAATGATGCATGCTGTATTTTAGAAGATTTTTCATGATGAGCACCAGAAAAGTACCTAAAGTTGTTTTGGTGTGTGATGTTTTCATGGCTTCCTTTGTCAGTCATTATACATCAGAACAACTGAATTTACCAATGTGTGGAGAATCCAGCAAGTATATTCCAGTGTCCTATGTACTGAGGGAGCTTTTCCCTTAAGCTCTGACAATCTGGAGTCACTGTGGTTAATAGTGATCACCTGGAAAACACTTACGAGGTAGATGTAGTCAATGGATACAACCTGCCCACTGGGTGAATATAGGAAACAAATTTACATCAAAGATTACTGAGAAAATCACTCAATGCAAACACTGCCATTTTGGGGGGAATTCCCTTAAACAAGATGACCAAGGAGATGCTTATAATGAGATGTTCAGTATCAAATCCATAGGTTTTAATCTGCACTTTGTGCAATAAAGGAAATATGGTGGTAAAGAACAGTGAAATTCCCAAGTACTCCAATTATAATCTACGGCAAAATCGTGGAAGTCATTCTTCCAGGTTCTGATGCCTTATAAATGTCTTCAGAGTTAAAGGATCCAGTGTGGAAACAGCCCAAGTACTACATTTATTATGTCAAATAAAATCAAATATTTTCTACCTAGTTTAGAGGACACTTAGGACTATTTTCATAAAGATTAGTGTTCATTAAAAAGAGACTGGAGATCTGGTTCAAGTGGTAGGGTGCCTGCATTTCAAGCCTGAAGCCCAGAGTTCAAACCAAAGAGCCACCAAAACAAAAAAATTTCCTGAAATGGTAATGATGTCTATTAACTTCATTAATCATTAAGAAAATGAAATCAAAACCAAATTAGATAGTGACATAACATTTCACACTAGTCAGCATAGCTCTTATCAAAAATACAAAAATAAAAATTCTGATGAGGATGTGTACAGAAGGAGGACCCCAGTGATCTGTTGGTGGGAATATAAATTAGTACACACTATATAGAAAGCAGCATTTCTCAAAAAAATTAAGATACAACTATTTTAGACTAAGCAATCTCACTCCTATCTATATACACAAAGAAAATGAAAACAATCTAGTGAAAAGATACCGGCACTCCTATCATGATTGCATTATTCACACTAGCAAGGTTATGGAATCAACATAAATGTCCATGAATAGATGATCAAAGCAAAAATGAGCATATGGATTATGAAATGCTATTCTACATCCAAAAAGAATGGAATTCTGTCATTTGTGACAACATAGATGGACCTGTTGTCAAGTTTTCCTGATGTTTGCCAATCTGACTGGAGGACATTTAATCTTAGTATAGTTTTGATTTGTATTTCTTTTTTGCTAAGGATAGTTAGCAAAATGGCTAAGAATTAGCCATTTGTATTTTGTCTTCTAAGAACCATCTATTCAATTCTTTTGCCTATATATTAACTGGATTATTTGTTCTTCGGTTGTATATTGTTTTAGCTCTTCCTAATTTCTGGATATAAAGACATTATTTATTGAACATCTGATGTGATTTTATCCCACTCTGTGGGTTATCTCTTGAATCTTTTAATTTCACTCAGTTGCATTTGTCACTTCTTCCTCTAAGTCCTGGGCAACTGGAGTCCTATTAAGAAAGTAATTACCTATTCCTGTATCTTACCATGTTTTAATATTCTGTCTTCCCAGAATGGGAAGAAATATTTATGCAAATACATGCAAAATAGGTAAACATCTAAAATATATAAAGAAAAAAAATTCATTAGGAAAAATCCCAGCTTAGAAATGTGATGAATTTCTTATTAGGTATTTATCTAAAGAAGTCATATAAATGATGAATATATCTATTAACTTCATTTAGCATTAGGAAAATGAATAAAACCACAATGAGATATGAACTCAACAGGAAAGAACTACTATCAAAATAAAAAATTATATAATCCCTCCCAAGTTCACAAAGGGTTCACTTTCTACACACATCACCAAAAGAACTTGCTATTTTGTGTTTTTGGAGAATGGAGGTTTTTTTATTCAGTCAGAAACAATAGTAGTATTATGGGCTGAAATTGACTACTGGAAGTGAGGGACCATCTGTGTCTTGTCCATGTTCTCTCAATTAGTTTTATAGACAATTAATCTAGGGGGATACATATCGGCATTAATGGTGACCTTATTAAAGAAGCCAATTCATAAGCTTTACTCCAATCAGCAGAATAATAGTACCTTGGAGTAGAACATGAACATCAAATGATTGGTGTGCAAAGAACACTTGAAGAGAAAAGCTTGCCTAAGTAGGTCACAGCTGAGTCTTCCAATCCCAGGACCACATTAAGCACATGATTTCACCTGTGCCTTACTCACAAATTATCTCTAGTAATCTGAGTGAAAACCACAATTAATTGGCCAAGAAAGTGTGAGTTGAGGCCAGAACCAACCATGGTGGTTCAGTCCTCATTTAGGTTTATTGAAATTATCTTTCATACCAAATTGATGTAATAAAATCCCCTGTGTTTGGTTTTAGTAGAACCAATCAGTGTGGTCCATATTCCAAAATCTATAAAAGGAAAGTATTGATTTTAGTGGCAGGAAAAAGATTAACACACAGTTGCTCACATTGGATCTCCTAGTTCCTGAATCTCTGTAACAAAGGATGAGGAAAGGGGCTTTTTCTGCATTTTGAGGCCCTTCTTCTATGGATTGGTGGGAGCAGGTGAAACTGTTTAGTGGATTTTCTTAAAGGCAGAGTCTCATGAAGAAGCTGTGATGTGTTAAGGAAATCTTGCTTGAGAAGGACGAAGAAAAGGAAGAAATGGCTTATTCTCAGGTAAATCTATTCCTGGTCAGTGAACAGATCTAACTTTCTCCCAGAATATTGTATACTTAGGACCTGAAAATCTTTGCTTTTCCATTTCTAACGTTCTTGCCTAATGAGTGTCTCTCCAATGGCTTTGTTGTACTTCTTTTGATAGTAAGATTTAACTCTTTACAATGCTGCTCCCTATATAGCAGAGGCTTCTCTCTATTCTGTCCTCTAGAGGTTATTTTTGTTGCAACAGATTTCACCAGGAACTCATGACCTGCAATGGTGAAAATGACCCTAGAATGAAAGAGGAACAAGGAATCTTGTTGATACTCAATTACTTTTGGGGATGGACTCAGGTCCTTGGATATAAGTGAAAAATTCAACATGTAGATGTAAGTTTTCACTGGGTGCTCAATTGGCTGTTTGCAAATGAGGCTTAGGACAATGCATAGTGAAACAATGAATTTCATTGCCTAAAGTAGCTCATAAACTTGCAAAAAAGTACAAGAATTAGAAGAGTCTTACTTTCTCAGTATGTTAGGAATTCACACACCTTTAAACACATTAGAAATGGAAGGAATGGTATGTTTGTGCCTTGAACCAAACATTGATGGTTATTTATGTGTATAGCTATGTTATAGTTTCATTTTTTACTCTTTTGGCTACTAATATAACAGTAGATATTATGTGCCACCTGTGTTTGTTGCCACATGATATCAATTTGTCTTGTGAGAGTTTACGCTTACTTCATTCACTTGATTAATATGCTCTGTGCTAGATTTCACCAAAACAGGACTATTTTTATCTTTATCATTAATAATCATCTTGAGGGGATTTAGTGAGTGGTGCATATAAATTATTACATTCAATACAGAATCTCACCTTTCCCCTTAACGGATTTTCACTGGTACCATCCCCATAAGGGAAGGAATTCTCTCCCCTTCATTTGCAGGAGAAACTGGCTTTGTCAGATGGAGATTTTGATACAGAACTATCTCCTGTGATTTTCCATTTTATTCCACAGAGATGCCACTGATATGTTGTGCTTTATTACTTCTTTGTATTTCAGAAAAATAATCATCATACAATGAATATTTTCATCAGATCTTATATACCTCATATAAAATTACACATATAAATACAGCAAACATTGAAAAATAATAAGTTCATAACTAATATATTATATTTTCCTTTGTATTATTCATTGTGTTTGTCTCTATATCGTGTGTAAAATCATTTCATCATACACAAAAGAATCTTAACACACAATTTAATATTCGATTTATTTTCAGAAAAGATCTCTATTGTATTACTTTTTTGAACTGAAGTTTGAATTCAGGGCTTTGCAATTGCATTGCAGGTGCTCTACTGCTTTAGCCACACTTTCAGTACATTTTGACCTTGTTACATTGTTGTGGGAAATTACAAGCTGAGATATGTGACACTGAGGCAGTTAAGCAGGAAGCAACTATTTATTGTGCCAGCACAGACCTGGCAGACTCATGTCCAAAGGCTGAGCCCCAAGAATGAAGGATCTCACTTTATATACCCTTACAAGCAGGTTGCAGAAGCAAAAAGCAAGGTCTAATTCATGTATGGTTATATTCAATTCTATAGGCTACTTTACCCTAGTACTATGTAACTTGTCCCCCTCCCCAGTGTTACATGATCCTCCCCATGTTCAGATTTCTCAAGTTTTACCTCACTGCTATGCCATCCCTACTTCCCTGCTACTTTGTCAGGACTCAGGCATGATGTGTTTTCTTTTGATCCTCCTCCCTGCTACATTATTCACCTATTTGATGCTTGGACCCACCTAGGGTGAAAGAGCATCATCTTGATCTAGGGATTTGTATTTCCATAGCATCATTACATGTATGGCCATTTTCCTTTCTATAACAGCCTCAATAATAACCCTGATAAATTGCAGTACCAGGGGAACCAGGCAGGGCAATATTAAGCATGCTCCTAGGATTAGGCCTATTGCCACTATCAAAGTTTTGAATCCACCTAAGGCAGAAAACCACCCTCCAAACAGGTCATTGTGATCTCATCCTCTCCAAGTCTGGACGCGAGAATAGGCAAGCTTTCTCATGCTGTCTGTGATCTCTTCTATGACATTTCCTCCATGCTTACAACTGTAAGCAGCAGTTGTTCAGGTTAAATTTTCCACAAACTCCTCCCTCAGAAGCCAGCAAATAGTCTAAAGCCAAGCAGTTTGGATAGATGGCACTGCGCATCTTAGTGCTTTGTTTTGCCGAAAATTGAAACCTCTTGCAGTTTCATTAGTTATAATTTCAACAACAGCCTGAAGTCTGATGATGCAGTTGAGCATATAGATATAGGAGTTTGATAACCCAAAGACCCATCTTCTACCCAAGTGGCATGACCATAGTACTGGATGATTTGCTCAGGAGGCCATTAGTCATCTTTCCAATTGCCAATTTGTAAGGCACCCCATTTTTGTCTACTTAATATTTCTTCATATATGGGGAATCCCAGTTTTTCACCTTGTCTGAGGTGAAGCAAGAAGAAGGATGGCCTGATTGAGCCTAGCATGCAAGACCCAAACCAGCTCATAGGTAGCACCTTATAAGCTTGCTTCCCACAGATCCAATATAGCCCCCTGGGTGCCTGCCAAACTATGTTTGCAGTAAGATCATTCCACACTTTCTGGAGATTGGAAAAGTTGGCCAGTGGGTGGTGCTGGAGTTCTGTGTGGTTTGGAGCTCTGTATCATTGGGTCTCTTGGGCAGTGCCATTGTAAAACTTCTGCCCTAAACAAGTTAAGTCCCCACTGAGGTGGATAATTGGCCTTCTGGGCAAGAGATACAATAATTTCCAATGATGGAAGTTTTTAGGAGCCGGATGTCTTTCCTGTGTTTTGGAAAAGCAGTCTCATTAAAAGGTTCCCATGGGTCCCATTCCCTTGCTTCCCAAGGCCAGTGGTCTCCCATGTTGGTCCTCTCACAAACATAGCATGAAGTGACATTCAGTTTCTGGGATATAGACTCAGCCAGTGAGAGGAACAGGATTTTAGCTTTGGCAGAGATGGAAAATTCACTCCTCACCTCATCATAAAAACAGTGAAAAACTTGGTATGTGGAATTCTCATGGGTAACAGTTACTAATTTGAGGTGTATCAGACTCCCAGGGTCAAGGCCCTTTCCATCTATCCTTATACTAATTACTTGTTCCTGTGTCCAATCAGATGACTTAAATATAGTGAAATTTACAGGGTTACAATTGCCAAGGTTGCAGTCAGGGGCAGCTTTCCCCTTGTGAAGGAGGGCTGTGTATTGAGCCCTTTGCCATGTGGCCCATGAAACACAACCCCAATAGGGGCAATAATAAGAACGCACATCATCACATGGCCAAGAGTTGTCTACCCAGCACATATACTTATCATTTGATGTATGGCTCTTTCCCAAGCTAGGCCACCACAGCCACAGCCTATACTTCCAAATCCACCCTTGTGTATGGCTGCACATGCATACATGCATTAAAGAACATTGATACTGGTTCATCGGGGCTAAACACCTGGGTGTGGATGACAAGGTTTCTAGGGTTGTGGACACTCCTGATCTCTAACCATTGCTCCCAAGGGCAGTAAGTGGGGTTAAAGCAGATATGCAGATATGCCATGAGAGCACACTAGGTAGATGGTATAGTTGTGAGTGCATGACCCGATGACAGGGCCTGCGCAAGAATAGTAGCTATGGAAAAGTA
Source organism: Castor canadensis (assembly GCF_047511655.1). Taxonomy (NCBI): domain Eukaryota; kingdom Metazoa; phylum Chordata; class Mammalia; order Rodentia; family Castoridae; genus Castor; species Castor canadensis. The sequence continues at coordinate 52,980,891 of NC_133401.1, read as the reverse complement.
AAGTTCTAGTGACAACACTTCCTGGTCAAATAGTATGCTACATAGGTCACAGAAGGAGGGATCTGAGGCCACGAAGGGAAATCACATCAGTAACAATAAACAGTAATTATGCATCCTGCCCAAAAGAGATAGAAAAAAGCTAATAAAACCTTTCACCATAAATCCAGTCAGCAGGGGTAGTTTCTGCCAAACCTATGGTGAAGACTAGGGTGAGAACTACAGCAGCAGATACAGAAAAGTGCTAACAATGCATTACAGTGAAATAACTAGTGTGGAAAACCAGTCTGTTTATCCCCTTGGAGAGTCAACTTCTCAAGCTTCTGCTATGTGTAGACTACTCAGCTTCCAGGGATGACTAGAGCAGGGCTGTCTTCCCACCTTTCTTGGTCCCCTGTTTTCCTGGGAACCTGAGTCCTGCTGAGTGAGGGTTCTCAGGTTCCAGAGGGTGATCCTACAGGGTGAAGCCAGATCAGAAATGTACTCCCATTTGAGAGAAGCTGGCTTGACTCGACTGTGGTGAATCTAAGGAACAATCTCTGCTACTTTAACTGTGGTCAGAGTAGACAAAATAACAACAAATGAGCATCTCCAATGAGGCTTTAATGATTGGACAGTCCATTCCTTTACCCAGATTGCATCCCCTGGCCTGTATGGGTGTGTAGATGTTGTTAGGCTAACAGAATGTCTCTCCTGGACCCAGTCATTAATCTTTGAAAGAGTTAACCTGAGAGCCTATATTTGCTGTCTCAGGGTGAGGTCACCTATTTCCTTAAGGTCCCCCCATATGACTTGATTAAGTGGGGGTAGGTATGCATAAAGGACTTCAAAGGGTGAGAGCCCCATCCATTTTGTGGGGCTAGACCTAATCCTTAATAATGCTATGGGCAGTAATTGATCCCACTGCAGATGGGTTTCCTGACACAGTTTTCCTAACTGTGATTTTAGGATTCTATTCACGTGCTCCACTTTTCCTGAACTCTGGGTGTAGTAGGCTGCATGCCAGCCTGTACTTCTAGGTGATTCCTAAGCTCTTAGCCATTAGCTGTACCACCTCAGCTACAAAGGCTGGCCTGTTAGCTGACCCATAGACACAGGTGTTCCAAGCCAAAGGATGATTTCCTTTTAATGACATCTGGCCACCTCCTGGGCCTTTTGGTTCATGTGGGGAAGGCTTCCACCCATCCTGAGAAGGTAGAAACAAACACCGACAGATATTTTTATCCTCAAACTTGTGGTATTTCACTGAAGTCCACGATCAAATTTTCAGGAGGAATTACACCAACACTCTAGGCACAAGAGGGCATGCATGGCCCTTGTGTCTGGGGTTATTTTTGGCATATAATGTACATTTCTCACATACTGTCTTAGTTATGCTGGAGAGCTGGGGACATAAAAATGCTGAGCCAGGGTGGGGTGGTCTCAAGGGCTGTCCTCATTGAATGTGTTCCTTCATGGAACTGTTTGACAGATGTAAGGGCCAGTGACTCAGATACGGCAATACATTTGTCAGCAAATTTCCACAATCCATTTGGTAGAAAATTTCCCTCCTCATTCTTAAACCATGCCTGTTCTTGTGGTATGTACTGTGGGTCCCATTCATCTAAGGGGCATGGGAACAAGACAGCAGTCAGAACAGTTGGGACTGATTCCCTTGTGCAGGTGACTTGTTTGACTTCCCTGTCTGCTTTCCAGTTTCCTTGAGCAATTGTTGTATCTCCCTCTGGTGCCCTTGGTAGTGCACAATTGCCACCCATCTAGGAGCCCACACAAAGTCCAGCAGTTCAAGTATTTCCTGCCCATGCTTGATACTTTTTCCTCCCAAGTTAATGAGTCCCCTCTCTTTATATAAGGCCCCATGAACATGAATGGTTGTGAAGGCATATTTAGAGTCAGTGTGAATATTTACTCATGCTCCTGCAGTGAGGTGGAGTGCCCACATGAGGGCGACAAGTTCAGCCTTTTGTGCAGAAGTCCCTACCAGCAGCAAATGAGCCTCAGTTACTGAGTTCAAAATTACCACTGCATATCCAGCAAAGCATGTGCCATCCTGGACAAAGCTGCTGTCATCTGTGAAATACTCAACATCCAGACTGCTGATTGATTGATCAATTAAAATTGGCCAGCTTGAGAAAACCTCATCCATATTCTCTAAGGAGTCATATTCTGGGGGGCTGGAGTCAATTGACAATAGGGTGGAAAGGTTTAAAGTCTTAACAACCTCTAGCTGGATGCATAGATTTTCACATAGCATGCTCTGGTATTTGACCATCTAAGAGTTAGTCAGCCAATAATTTCCCTTATACTCCATGAGTTTCAGGACAGAGTGAGGAATTGGGAGTTCTTGCCCCAGGGTGAGCTTATCTGTTTCTGTTACCATGGCAATGGTAGCTGCCAATGCACAAGACATAACAGCCAGGCTTGAGAAATGGCATTAGGTTACTTTGGTAAATAGGCTACCGGCCAGTGCCAGGGACCTAGCAGCTGAGTCAAGACTCCTATACCTGTTCCCAGTCTCTCATGTACATATAGCAAGAAGGGCTTCATCACATCTGTCAGGCCCAGTACAGGGGCATTTATAAGTACCTTTTAAAAATTTTTCTTCAAATGCTTTCTTTTTTTCCCTTCCCCATGCCAAAGGCTCCCATTCTCCTCCCTTTGTGGCCTTATAGAGGGGTTTGACCAAGAAGGAGTAGTTAAGGATCCAGATTCAACAGAAACCTGCAGCTTCCCAAAATTCTCTGATTTGCCTGCAGGTCTTAGGGGCTGGGATGGAATATATAGTCTGTTTCCTCTAAGGGCTAAGCTTGTTTTACCCCTGTGAAAAGTGACAGCTGAGGTATTTGATAGTCTTTTGGCAAATATGGGCCTTTTTCCTAGAGACTCTGTATTCTATCTCCCATAAAAGAGAAAGGAGAAGAAGTGTTCCTTCCATGCAGTCCTCCTGAGTTGGTCCAGCCAGCAGGTGGTCATCTACATACTGGAGGAGTGTGCAGCTGTGCTGGTCAGCTGAGAAGGCTTTTAGGTCAGATACCAGGGCAGTTCCAAAACTAGTGGATGAAATTTTGAAACATTGTGATAACCAAGTCCAGGTTAGCCATCCCTTTTCCCCAGTGTTGGGATTTTCCCATTGGAAGCCAAAAATGGGCTGGCTCTGTGGGGCCAGGCAAATGCAGAAGAATGCGTCTTGAAGATCTAGGCAGGTAAAAAACTTTGCCTCAGCTGGCAAAAAGTGTGTGTGGATTTGGAGCTATGGGGTGCAAAGTGACAGTTTCTGAATTTACTGCCCAGAGGACTTGAACTGGTCTAAACTCCTCAGTCCCCAGTTTCTGGACTGGTAATGAGGGTGTGCTCCAGGGTAACTGACAAGGTCAGAGGATTCCATATTTTAAGAGTCTGCAAATCTTTTTGTGAATTTTGACCTGGGCCTTTCGAAGAATGAAGTATTGTTTCTGGCTGATGGGGGTGACTGCCAGCTTTAATTCTCCCACTACTGGGGGCATACTTTGGGCCAGAACTTGGAGGTTATCTTCAGCCCATATACCTGGAATCTTGAAGGGAAGTTCAGGGATTACAAGAGGCCTCCCTTCAGGGGCATAGAGCCACCATTCCTCCTCTTGTGGAACCATAAAGATCAAAGTCTTTGCCTTGGGTCCTTTCAACTTTAAGGTTGCTGTGCATCTGAATCAAGTTATCTGTGCCCTCAGTTAACTGTTATGACACTGCCCAACAGACCCACAGGGCAATCAGGGAGATAGAGGAATTCATACCTTACTTCATGACTCCCTACATTGCATTGTCTAGCCATTAGGAAGGGGTAGCAGATCAGGTCCCCTGTAACCCCAATAATAATGGTATTCTTATTGGAAAGAGGACTCACTGGTTGAGTCAAAACTGAATGTTCAGCACCTGTGTATACCATAAGATCAACAGGATGGCCCCCCTATTTTCACTTGGACCACAGGCTCCTGGGGGCCCAGTAGAATGGAGTCCTGTCTGTCCTAGTTTTCCCAACAGCCTTCCAGGCCTGCCAGACTGACAAAGTTTTCCTCCCAGGGGCTGGCTCCCCTGTGTGTGGGGGGGGTGATGTTTTCCTTCAATGAGCTGGCCTCTGCCTCTAATCTAGGAGGCTTTTGGGGAGTCCCTGGTCCACTTGGGATGTTCATTTTTCCAATGCCTTCTTCATGACAGTAGGCACATTGTTCCTCCCTAGGGCAGAGGTGTCCTGGGGGCACTGCCATCATTCTAGGGGATTGCCACTGTCTCTGCCTGGATTTGCTTGCCAGGGCTCACCTGACTATCCACCAAGGACTGCTGCAAGAAGTTCCGTTTTCTTTTTCATATCCTGTAAGACTCCCACTTAGCCTCCTGATCTTGATTGATAAAAAACCTTTGTGGCCAACTCCAGGAGCTGGCTAGCATTCATTCCAGCAAATCCCTCCAGCTTCTGCGACTTTCACCTTATGTCTCTCTGGGCCTGGCCAACAAAAGTGGTATTTATCATCCTCTGCTTTTCAGTGACTTCCCAGTCAAAGAGGGTATATAAATACTTCACATAAATCCTCATAGAATTGGCTGGGACTCTCATCTGGCCCTTGGAGTACTTCTAATGTTTTGCTCATGTTCATGGCCTTTTTCCCTCTTTCATTCATGTCTCCCAATAATGTCTCCCGATACCATTCAAGTTGCTGGTAATCTCAGCTATTATTGGGGTCCCAATGGGGGTCTTGTTCAGGGAAACTGTCCTGAGCAGATGCTTGGGCATTTAGGGTGCCTTCAGTGGCATGATCTTCTAGCCACTTTAGAGCTTCAAGCATTATACAGCATCACTCTTCAGTATTGAAGTCAGGAGAAGCTGTCAACAATATGTCCAGGTGGGCTAGTGAGTCTGGATGATAAACTGCATCAAATCAATCAGAGCCTGAGGCTTTTCCATGAAGGAGGGAGTATGATGCTTCCAGTTGAGGAGGTCTATGGTAGTAAAGGGCTGATAGACAAATGTCCATCCTCCTCCTTGTATTTGGCCTTCCTGGTCATAACAGATGTGGTTCTGAGCTTCCCTCAGGGGCATCCGCAGGGCATCTGGAGTCTGAGGAGAGGAGAGGTCCTCACAGAGACTAGTCAGATACTCTCGATCAAGTGGGTAATACAGGGTAAGCACTGGTGGACTCAGAGTGCATATAGAGTCCATAGGACTGAGGGAGATCAAGCGAATTGAGGCCCCAGAAGTTTCTGAACCAGATTTTACAGGTGTGACTGTCCCTTGAGTTTCCCCATCCAGTGTGAGAGGCAGGGGTGCAGAACTGGGCACTGGTGGCAGAGGTGGATAGAGTGGCACATAGGGTGGTGGTACCTTCTCAGTTTCCTCAGCCAGTATAGGCTCCTTTGCTTTCTCTACACTTGGAAGCTGTGGCCACCCTAGCTACCATAATTACACAGGACTTTTCCAAGTAAAGCCAGCTGAGACTAAAATCCTGCCAGCAATCAATATAGGGAAATTGCTCTGGGTGTCCAGGCTTTTTTACAATTACTCTATAAACTTCATTAGTCACAGTTTTATCTAGTGGCCCTTCCAGGTGCCTACACCAAGAGCAAGCCAATCTACTTCGCAAAGAAACTTGATCTTGTTAGGATTTAACGCTATAGTCTCCATTAAATCCCTTTTTTAAAGTTATTAACCATACACTCCAAGGGAGTGTTCTTACTCTGATTTCCACCCATTTCCTCCCGTTACCAGACTGCCAGACAGACACAGAGGGGTTTTGGAAGAGCACTCACTTCATTTGTTTCTGGCCACTCTCCTTGTGGGGATTTAGGTGTCTCTTTGGCCCTAGTGATCTGTATAAACCCTGGACCAGAGGCCCTGTGAGGGCTCACCCTTGACCTTATGAGTTCACCATGGACACATGGATAGGGACTCCTCCCTTGCTTCACAGCTGGGCTGAGTCTTAGCCTTACACTTTTGCACACTCTCACAACACCATACTTCCACCCTGCTTTCTGAACCTGAGAGACCCAGTTTCACCCCAAAAGGTGGTAACTAGTGGTCTCTGGGAGGAGATAAATCTGCTCTTCTGCCTCCTGAGCAGGTCTGAATTTGAACCTGGGTTCTTACCAGTCTGATGAGTGGTGCTCCCCTCCTCTCTCTGGTTCCTGCACCTCACCGGATTCCATTGTACATCTGAGGCCCTCACCCCAACTAACCAGGAAGATGAATTCCCCTCTGGATCGAGCTGTCCATTGGAGCTTGTTGGGATCTCCTCCCATCAGTCTGGGGGATGCACCCCAGTGACAAGGGAGATGATAACTCACTGTCTCTGCAATCCCGAATGAACCCCCAAGAAGTGTTGTGGGAAATTACAAGCTGAGATATGGAACACTGAGGCAGTTAAGCAGGAAATAATGATTTATTGTGTCAGCACAGACCCAGAAGACTCGTGTCCAAAGTCTGAACCCTAAGAACAAAGGAGTTTGTATACCCTTGCAAGCAGGTTACAGAAACAAAAAGTAAGCTCTTATCCATACATGATTATATTCAATTCTATAGGCTACTTCCCTGCTACTTTATCAGGACTCAGGCCTAGTCTGTTTTCTTTTGATCCTCCTCCCTGCTACATTATTAGGGGATGGGGGTCTTGTGCATTGTTTTCTTGGGCTGCATTCAAACCATGATCTTCCCAATCTCAGTCTCACATGTAGTTAGGATTACATTTGTCAGCCACTATCATACAGCTATTGCATCACATATAGTTATAGTTATATGTATATAACTATATGTGATAGTTATATGTTTTATGTACACCTGTGTATATATAAAATACACATTATTAGATCAATTGTTGTTGATATCTTCTCATTTTCATTATTCTCCTCAGTAAGGAAACTACCTCTGAAAATTGTTGTGTTGGCTGTTTATGTTTGTCTATTTATATTTATTCATTTTTGATGGTTCTGGGGTTTGAACTCAGTGCCTTACACTTACTAGGCAGGTGCTCTACCACTTGAGTCACTTTGCTAGCCCTTTCTATGTATTCTGGTTCCACAAATTTTAGATCAGTTATACTGGAACAATACCCAGGCTCTTATATACACTACATGTGTGACAAAATAATCCAATAAAAATAAATGATCTCATAGACTATTTTAATACATTTGTTTTAGACAGACTGCATTTGTATTTCAGGATCAATTGACATTCAAGGATGTGGCCACTGAGTTCTTTCAGGAGGAATGGGAATGCCTGAACCCTGATCAGACAGCTCTGTGCAGAAACATGATGTTGGAGAAATACAGCAATGTGGTTCCTATGGGTGAGAATATCTTTCTTTCAAAACTCCCTGTTCCTTTGCAGTCTCTTTGTAGGAGTGTCTGCTTTCCATGAATGAATCTCAAATATCAGACATCAAAAACACTTTGAATTTCTTGGTATTGCAAAGAACATAATCATGACATTTTATTTTTACCTTAACCTTCCCATCCTTGGAATTTTGTGCATGCCTTGCCCAAACCAGTGGCAGTTTCAGAAATGCAGTTGAATATAATATTGTGGGCCACATTCTAAACCCAGTTCCTAATCTTTGGTTTTGATTCAGCAGTAGTTTAAGTGGAGTGAAATCTTAAAAATAAAAATGCTTCCTAAATATTCTAAAGAAGCTGTCAGTAAATGATACCTGTGAGTAATAAATTTCTATAGTCATTTCTTATGTTGTTTCTTTTGTAGTGAGCAAAATTCTATGTTAAAAATCCCAGTATGTCATACAGAATCCTCAGCAAGACTCACATTCCTTTTTCCAATATGCAGATCTCACTATCTACAGACCAGATCTAGTAACCTATCTGGAGCAAAATGACGAGCCCTGGAAAGTGAAGAGAATTGGGACAGCAGAAAAACATCCAAGTAGGTAGAAATGAATTAAGCACAGTACCTAGACAGGGGTTCAGAGGATCTGAAAATGTGTTTGGTAAACTACTACTACCCTGGGAAAGTTTGTTGAGGAGCATGGTTCATTTATCTTGCTGACACAGAGCATATTCTTCTCAGCTTATTGTCTTTCTAAAAGTTTGAAGGTTCTACTTGCCCTCCAATAGTCTTCTGGCATTTATAGCAAGAGCTAACATTCTCCCCTTCACCTGTGAGGATCTGAATGATCTCACTGTCCTAATGCCTTTGCAAGCTTAGAACTTCTGAGTACCTCTAGAATACAAATAAGCTAAAATATTTTAGTAAAACTACACCATAATAAAGAAGGTTCTATCTCTTACAAAAACTGTGTACAAAGGAAGGAGATGAGGAAAAATGATTTAAAGCATAATATAAATAAACTGAATTAGATCAGAGTACATTATGTGTTTTTTCTTAATAAAATGCAATAACTTTCTGCAATTATTTTATGCTTAGATTTTTTTAAAAGAAAAGTTCTGTCTATAGAAAATTACATTTTGTATTTGAGTTAACTTCATAAGATAAAATAAACAGTAATATTCATACATTTCAAACTTTATTGAGATATACCTTTATTGAGGTACATTTGGAAGCACATCAGTGAGTCTCACCTGCAGCAATTAATACTGCAAAGTTCTCCATGTGATGTTTCTAAGCCACTTTATTGGTGGTTACAGGGGGTTGATCACAGGTCTTGTGCTTGTTAGGCAGGTGCTCTACTACTGGAGTCACTCTGCCAGCCTCAGGGTGATGTTTCTATTTTCTTTGTGCTTTCTACTTTACTGACAGGAATTCTTCTGTAACAATATTTTTCTCTTCTTCATTATTAACAAAATCCATCAATTATTTATGGATTCATCAGTATTAATTTTGGGGTTCTAATCTAAATTATTGTTAAGTTTGTTGCTCAAATTATTTCAGATTTGACAAAAGGAAGTGCTGTCAGTTTGTATCTTGTATTCTGTTTTTGAACTGTTGAGGTTTGACATGTCCTCATCATGTTTTTCAGCACCTTCATCTATTCCCTTGATTAGTATTTCAAGTGCATTTATAAGAAGTTATGAATACCTATGTATTGGTTAGTATTAGCCTTGACTTTATTTAACAATAAATAGTGAGCAACAGTATTTTTTTAAAAAAACAAGATGTTGCACTAATAACATTTAAAAATCATTTATTACTTTCTCATTAGATTGATGTTGTATGTTGTAGACTTTTTTTGCTGCAGAATGCGTGTTATTTTAAAATTTCTGAATCTCATGAGAAGAGCTAATGTTTAAAATTTTTATCTAGGATACTTATTTTAATATAATATGTGTCAGTAGTCAGGATATTCGGGTTAGTTTTTTCCTATTATTTTAGAATTCCAGAATGTTGTTTTATTTTCTTAGCATTAGTAAAACTCATTTTTGTATTATGTATAAATTATCATTTAAATGATCATCTTCATAATTTTACAACTTAAGAAAATGTGATTGAAAAGTAAAACATAAATCAGGCATATTTTGAGAGCCAATAAAATTATACTTGTTGCTCTATGACTCTTCACCTATTTTGGTTATGTCTGTTTCTCTTCTCAATAGGAGCACACAAACAGATGACAGATCACTTTATTATACAGCTTTCAAGATTTTGTCCTATGCAGATTTCAAAACATAATAACTTTTATTTTGTTTCTCTTTTTGTTTATGCTAATGTAGTTGTTGTATTGTTGAGTTATTAAGTCTGTTACCTTCCTCAATTTGGAGAATTTTTAACCCTTTATTTCTTATTGTATTCTTCATCTCCCAATCTCTGCTTTTTACTGTTTTTATCTTATTGCTGATGCGTTCAGTTTCCTGACTTGTTAGTTTTCTCTGCTTTTGCTTATCCCAATGAGGACATTTGAGATGATTAGTTTGAAATATCCCAGTAATTCATTAATCCCCATTTCTTACACTTGATTTCTGGAATTTGATTACTTTGATTGGATCATATTTCCTAATTCATTGTATGCTTTGTTATATATGGTCGATTTTGTCATTAAAACTATTATTTGCCAGGCACTGGTTGCTCATGCCTGTAATCCTAGCTACTCAGAAGGCAGAGATCTGAAAGGTCATGATTCAAAGCCAGCCTCGGCAAATAGTTCAATGAGATCCTGTCTTGAAAAAAAAACCTTCACAAAAAAAGGGCTGGTGGAGTGGCTCAAGTTGTAGGCCTGAGTTCAAGCCTCAGTACAGAAAAACAAACTATTATTTGTAGAATATTTCATCAATTATGTAAAATTGTAGAGCAATTCCACAAAAATTAAAAATTGAACTATCATATACTATGTAAGTCCAACTACTTGCTATTTGTCCAGAGGAACTGAAAACTGGTAAGGATATCTGTATAACCATGTTTGCTAAGGCACTACTCACTATTGCCAATATATGAAATCAATATGAAACCATCATGTATGAATGAATAGACAAATGTGATATGCATATGTAAATGTGAAACATACATATAAACATATATATATATATATATATATTATCATGAATTCAATAATTTTAGTTATTTAAAAGTACATGATTGAGATTGGAGTTATGGCTCTACCAGTGGAATGCCTGACTCACAATTGTGAAGGCTTGAGTTCAAACACCAGTACTGCCACAATAAAAAGAAAGTAAATCATTTTATTTGTAAAATGAATCAACTTAATGGACACATTCCTTAGTTAAATAAGCTGTTCCTGTATAACAAATGACAAATAATATCACTTTTATGTGCTGAAATCTTGAGCTCATAGACATAGAATGCAAATGTTTATTGCTAAGCTTGTGAGGTTTGGGAAATTTCAGGAGAAGATACAGTATTTCAGATTCATAGGTAGAATACATAAAAGATATATTAAACAAGAGTTATCAGTATATTGTATTCTTGGAATATCGTATGAGAAATCACATAAAATTTTTTCACTGATTAAACATTAACATTCTGTAGTATTGCAAATGTAAATCATGTATATTTCATCATTGCATGATAACTACTTTATAATAATGTTTGAAATATAAATATACATCTTTTATCTGTGGATTTAACACATAAATGAATAATCAAACAGCAATCTGTCATAAAATAGGTCTTGTCTTCATCCAGAAAACCTCACACCAATTAGACATGGTAGAGATTTTTGAGCTTCTTAGTACATTTGTCAGTGTATATCTTCCCTGAAATTGTGTCTGTGTCATTCAAGTTGGAGAGGATTTGTTTCTTATATTCTTAAGAATAAGTTTCTGGTATCAAAAAATCTTCAATATTTGGTCTGAGATGAATCAGACTCTCAGTCATAATATACCATTTTTCTCCTGAACACACCACATAAGGGAACGAACTTCAGGGTTACCACACATAAGCCAAGAACATGAACATGTTCTTTTCCATTATAACTTCATTATGCACTGATCCTCTATTCTTAGCCTCTTATGAGAAATAAGTAAAGATGGGAGAGTTTTTCCTATGTGTAAGATACAGCATTGGTATGGAAAGAGAAGTGCTCTGAAAAACACACCCTTCCCTCTACCCTAGTGAATGAAACTCAACTAGAATGCTGAATAATCACTCTGAGCTTTATAATTTTGTAGGGTAATTTGGGCAGGACATTGCATTTATATTTGTGTAGTCATGGATGAATGAGGGCCTGAAAAATTCTATTATGTTTTTCTAATGTCCTCAAATAGGTATAATTTTGTATATTAGTTTGCTAAAGTATGTAACCCAGACTGCAGTAAACATGATTAATTTTTATTTTCACTTCTTTCAGATATGTTTTCTCAAGACACCCAAGAAAATTTTACAGAAGACAGTATGCAACATGCATTCCAAAAAGTTATATTGAAACAACATGAAAGTATTGATCCTGAGAATTTTCTCCTCTGGAAAGCCTGGGAAAACAGACGTTATTGTGAAGCACAGAAAACAAGTGAAAATAGACATATCAATCTCACAACTATGCTTGACACAAACTTCACTGACAAAAAAGATAAGGAATATCAGTTACCTGAAAGCAATGCTCATTTTACATCATTTAATTTTTCTGAATCAGGTGCTTCTGTAATGAAGAGTCCACATCAATTTTTGAAACAGAAATTAACTCTGAGCAGAAATACTGAATATCTGAAAAGTAATGGAGACCATGAGGTAACTAATCATTTAAATGATTTTGACCATGGGACTAAGTTAAAGTGCACATCAAGCATTTATGTAGACAGATGTAAAGAATTTAGTGAATCTTTTGCTTATCCCTTACAAGATGATGTGCAACAGAAAATTCACACTGGAGAGAAATTCTACAAATGTAAAAAATGTGACAAATTCTTCAGTAGTTCCTCATACCTCACTAAGCATCAGAGAATTCACACAGAAGAAAAACTTTACAAATGCAAAGAGTGTAGTAAATCTTTTGCTTGTTTCTCAACACTTGTCATCCATCAGAGAACCCACACTGGAGAAAAACCTTACAAATGTAAGGAGTGCAGTAAATCTTTTGCTTCTTCCTCACAACTTGTTGTTCATCATAGAATTCACACTGGAGAGAAACCCTACAAATGTGAAGAGTGTAGTAAATCTTTTTCTTCTTCCTCACATCTTACTGTTCATCACAGAATCCACACTGGAGAGAAACCCTACAAATGTGAGGAATGTAGTAAATCTTTTGTTTCTTCCTCACAGCTTGTTGTTCATCACAGAATCCACACAGGAGAGAAACCCTACAAATGTAAAGAGTGTACAAAATCTTTTGTTTCTTCCTCATATCTTATTGTGCATCATAGAATCCACACCGGAGAGAAACCCTACAAATGTGAAGCATGTAGTAAATCTTTTGCTTCTTCCTCACAACTTGTTGTGCATCATAGAATCCACACTGGAGAGAAACCCTACAAATGTAAAAAGTGCAATAAATCTTTTGGTACTTCCTCACAACTTGTTGTTCATCAAAGAATCCACACATGAGAGAAACCTTTCAAATCAAAAGAATGTAACAAAACCTGTTGTTACTAAATTCTTTATTAGCATAAAAAATTCATATTGGAGTGACACCCTACAAGTATAATGAGTGTGGCCAATGTTTTCTTTACCACACATCTTATTCAGCATCATAGAATCCACACCGAGAAGAAACCCTACAAATGTAAAGAATGTAGTAAATTTTTTGCTTATTCTTCACAACTTGTTGTTCATCACTGAATCCATACAGGAGAAAAACCCTACAAATGCAAAGAGTAATTAAGCTTTTGCTTCTTCCTCACAATTTGTTGTGCATCACAGAATCCACACAGGAGAGAAACCCTACAAATATAAAGATTGTGACAAGTCCTTCTATAATTCCTTGAAACTCACTATCAGAGGATCCATACTGGATGTAAACCCTACAGATATAAATGTTGTGAAAACCCTTCTATAACTTCTTCAAACCTCACAGGTTTAACCTATCCTGGACATTAGAGAGTCTATACTGGACAGAAACCCTGGAAATGTAAGGAATTAGATAAAGCCTCCAATAATTAATGAGAACTTAATCAGCTGCAGAGAATACATACTGGAAAGGATCCCCTTAAATAGAAAGAATGTAGGAAATAATTTACAGGGTATTCTACCACTTGCAGCTATCATAGAATCCATACTGGAGAGAAAGCTTACAAAACTAAGGAATGTAGCATATCATTTAAATCCAGCTTAAACCTTTGCCACCATCACAAAAACTCGTAATACAGAATAACATTACAAGTGCTACAAATGTGACAGATTATTTACCAGTGGCTTGAGCCTTAGAAAGCATCATCTAATTTATCCTGAAAACTACAATTTAAGCAATGTGTGAAGCTCTTTAATGAAGACATGTCATACTTCACAGTAGAGTATTAATACCGGGGAGAAACCTAACAAATGTAAATGATGTGATAAAGATTTTTGACCCATTACTATACATCAGAAAATAATACTAAACAGTTCTACACATGAAATGAAGAATGAAGTTACTTTAATCCTTTGAAATCCCCAGACAGTTTAGGATAAGTAATAATGTAAAAATGTCCTGAATATAGAGAAGTATTTAACAAAACATCCACATTAATTAACAGTGGAGAATTCAACTAAAAAGGTCCAAGACACTAACAATTTCAGACTTCATGAAAAAGCAGAGTGTAGAGAAAGATTGACAATCAAAGCAATACATATTTTTTCTAGGTTTCTAGGAAATAAGAATATTGATATTAACTTCATGCTCAAATCAATTTAGCTTATATTTTTTTCTGAGTGTTTATATGAAAATGTCCTGCTACATTAGCATTATAAGGGTCTACACTATGTGAGGAAGGCATCATTCTGATCAGTGGTTCCATGAATTAATAGTGGCAAATGTAAAATCCATTTTGAATTTCTAAAGGTTGATGTGTTTTGTTCTTGAATTGTCAGCAGAATGAAAGTCAATCAGAGGTAGGTGTCCAGGAAATTATTCTTCCATATAATAAGGATAATTCTGAATATTTGAAATGAATTGTATTAGCCATCACTCGTTAAAGTACAGATGAATATTCTTAGTAGTAGTAGTTTGTTATCTTCAATAATATGTTGTGAGAAAAATAAGGCTTCAGAAAGATAAGAGAAAAATGAAAACAGTTCTTTGAATCATTGTAAATGAATCCCAAATCAACATATAGAACTTGTTAGCATCGGTGTTTAAAATGGATAATACTGACGTCTAAAATCATCATATCAAACAAACAATGCTTCTCCTTGCTTGTGATCTATATTTTGACCAGGAACCATGCATGGATTTTAAGACTATCTTATCTAGGATAGGACTAATTTCAATTTGTTTCTAATAATAAAACTGAAATGCTCTTTAATGTTTTAAAACCAGATTTCAATGTCTGAATTATTACTCTCACACCAATATTTCCTCTCACCATTTTTCTAGACTATGGAAAATAAGTATTAAACCGACGTCTAATCCTACTTAATAGGATTACTAATAATTAATAATCCTACTTAATAGGTGACAAAGCAGAATGATGTCTGTATGAATCCCTTTCTGCAGAGGCCTTAAACATTCAAATAATTTGCATACATTCTAAAATTTATATTTTTAATTACTGACATTAAGAATGTCTCAAGAATATGTAGGAGCATAATTAAAATCCATAAACTATCTCAAGAATATGTAGGAGTATAATTAAAATCCATAATCTATGACACTTGTATTTAATTTATGAAAACATACCCAATTTTTGATACATGATCTTTTCTGGGCTGGTAGAATGCAGAGAATAGTTTTTCAATTTATATTTTGAAAAACTATGCAAATACATTCAGTTAAAATTTTTGAATAACTATGATACAAGTAGTTTTTGTGTGTTTGTGTGTGTGTGTGTGTGTGTGTGTGCACGAAAAAGACAGTGTCATAGTAGACCAAATCAGATAAACTCAAGCAGTTGGTGTAGTAGTTTTGGCTCATGGTTTTATATATTTCAGTGAGTAGGTAAAATCTTCAGTTAACATATGTGAAGGTTGTTTTCAAAGTCAGTAGAAGCATTTAGGTAGGGCTGATTCATAAAATTTGTACTTTACATCCTAAAAGAGATGATAGATTTTTAAATTATGTTTCTATGGAGAGAGATCAGGTATTTGGTGCATTTACACTTATAAACAGACAAAATGAACGGGAATGAGACAAGGGAGAACACAAAAATGTTTTACTGATTGTTAAAATTTTTCTACATTTTTGTTATGGTAGTACTGGAGTTTGAATTCAGGGTCCTGGGCATGGTGAGCAAGGGCTATACCAGTTGAGCCACACCTTCAAACCTGATTTATTTTTTCAATGACACAAGCGTTGGTTATTTTAAATGCACATGCTGTCTAATGTTCCATGGAATTCTGAAACTATTGAAGGTAATTTCTTCTTTATAATGGGAAGATGCTGTTTGGCCATGTTGGAAAGTAATAGATTAGGGTGAATGAATACTCTCCTGCCTCAAAGTTGAGGAAGTAAGAAGAAGCTTGTTTTATTCAAATTCCCTAGAAACATCAGAGAAATATTCATTTGGAAAGGAAAGTTATGAAGCCATTCATTTTATGTGGAGATGATAGCATATAAATCTCCAAAGAAGCAACATGGTTATTTCTCCAGTATAGGAAAAATTTTAATATGTTAAGACTTCATTAACATTATAAAACTGACAGAAAGTGTTAAGGTTGATACTTTAAAAAATACACACATGATTGCCATGTGTGTATTCAAATGAGGTACTTAAACATATTTGCTACACATTAGATGAGAAGGCAATTTGTAAAATGCATGTTTGCATATTTATGTGTTTGTGTGTATGTGTGTATTATAATAAGTAACATATTTGCTACCATGCAATAATAACATTTTTACATTACAATATATGATTGAAGAACATTGTATGCAAGTATGAAGTGATCACAATGAAATAAATTTTTCAAAGTATTTTATTAGCATATATTTGTTGTACAGATAGGATTCCTTACAATATTTCTGAATATGCTTACATTGCAAATTTGTTAAGTTCATCCCCATGATGTCTCTTCGTCATCCCACTGCCCCCTACTTAGAACAATTACAAAAAGTTTTATATATGTGTATAAAGTATCACAGCCATATTCACACTCCTTTATCCCTTCCATTATCTCCCCACACAGGTACTTACCCTTTAACAGGACCTATTTTACAATCTTGTCTTTCATTTTTAATGCCAAAGTCATTGGTCAAAGAGGTTTCTCCATGTATCTCTGCTGTGAATATGCTATGTTTTGATCAGTTTAACACCCTTAATTTCTCTCCCTTTCCCTTTCACACATATCCCTTATGATTCAACAGTTTTTAGTTCATATTATTTTGTCAACTACCTGCACAGATGTAATGCATTTAAGTATTTTTGACTATCATTTTCTTTTCCTTTGCCTCTTCACTGACGTTCCAAAAAACAGTTCCACTATTACAAACATGTTATAAATAAAAATTTTATGCAGTATGTGATCATTTTTTATACATTTAACTTTTGAATTTATCAACATATGAGAGAAAACAGGTGACTTTTATCTTTCTGAACCTGGGTTACTTTACTTAACATGATATTCCTACTCCATTTACCTGCAAACAACATAATTTCATTATTCTTTATGGCTCAATAATATTTCATTGCATATATAAAACATACATGTATGTATATATTAATACATACATACGTATATAAATATATATATACATGTATACATCATATTTTCTAAATCCACTCATCAGTTGTGTGGAATATGGGCTATTTCCAATAACTTGGCTATAATAAATAGTGGCACAATAAACATTGGTGTTCAAGGCTCTCTCTTGTATCCTGATTTACATTCCTTTGTGTATTTGTCTAGAAGTGGTCATATGGTAGCTCTCTTTTTCATTTTTTTTAATAAAATTAACAGGTAAGAATAAAAAGGCAAAATTGGTGGATAATAAAATAATAGAGGCATTGAATATGATCATAGTATACTGTATACAGATATGGAATTATCACAGTGGAATCCCCCATATGGTACAACTAATAACTAATATGTGTCAATAAAATGTAGGAAAAAAGACATCTAATGACAAAGTCAGTGTATGCCTGTAATCTCAGTACTTGGGAAGCTAAATCAGGAGGGTCAAGAGCTGAAACCTACCCGAGAGATATAGGAAGCCCCTGGCTCAATGTAAAAATCAAAGCACTATAATTAGGTAATAATGGAAATCTACTTTATAGTATATTTCATGTTGCAAGTTATATTGCCATTACTTAAAACTCATACATTGTATTCTCATTATTTCCCATTATTTTAAATGTATTAAATATATCTCTAAAAACTATTCTATTAAATACAATCACACAATGTTACTTTAACCCACATGTCTCAGCTAGCTAGATTTAATGTAATAATAAACTGAGGTTCAGTTTCCCATCATACTCTGTGTGCTTTGTTATCCATTCTGTTTTGTTATATTTTTACTTTCTGTGATTTTAAGATAATTTCACCTTTGACCTTGTAAATATTTCAATTATACAGAATTTTGAAGTACAGTGTGGTAATTCAGTACGTATATCAATTGTACAGTGATCAACGTGACCCATCTCTAATTTTTTAAAAAATTAATTCATATGTTATAATTATGATGTAGTTTGATATTTTGATAAAAGTATACAATGTGCACTATCCAAATCAGGGTAATTAATATTTCCAATTACTAATCATTAGGGTGTGTTTTGGAGAATTTTCCTCAAAATCTTTAAGTTTTTCACCATGAAATTATTTATATAACCTAACTTCAGCATAAAGTTACTTGATAAATTTAGCTTTTACTTTGATGATATAAAGAGAACAGTGCAAATATATCTACTTTCTTCCAGTTTTTAAATTAGAAATATATATTTAGAAACAATTTTTCAGATGGAATCACTCTACATTGGGCAGATTTCCAACACCTGAGCATAAAGGATCTTTCATCGACAGCCTCACAAATGCTAAGATTGCAGGTTCAGGCCATCACATATGGCTTTATCAATAATTTCGTAAGACGCATGTGTGCATCTAACATGCACAGCTCAATAAAATTGCTACGCATAAACCGCTGTATACAGATTTTACACCTAATCAGAATATTGCTGAATTTTTTCCCCAAAGCACTAGCATGTGCCTCTTCCAGACACTATTACTAACTATAGTCACTATAAACATTTTATAGCGTATGTCACTTCTACCTGTTTTATCCTTTTTTGCTGGGGGCAGTACTATGGTTTAAACTCAGGGCTTCATGCTTGCTAAGCAGGTGCTCCAATGTTTGAGCCAAACCTCCAGTTCTTTCATTCCTTACATAAAGGTAACAATAAAAAATAAACTCTTATTTCAATTGTTTATTTTATATGATATTTTGAACACATCTGTATTATTGAATATTGTTCTGGATGTTATTGCATATAATTCTATGGTGAAATTATCTGTAGACTTAGTCATTCAATTCTTTCCATTATGAATACTGCTGGTTTTTAAACTCAAAAATTCATATTTTGTAGATATGTTGGAATTGTTCAATCAGAAGTTTACAGCTGTTAAGCATTTTGAACACTGCTAAACAGTTTTCCAAATGGTTTGTAGCAATTTTCAGTATTCTCAGCAGTGTGTGAGACCATTGCTTTACCCATTATCTTGCCACCAATTGATATAGTCTGCCATATCTATTTTAGCCTTCTAGATACTGTTTGTTGATGCAGTAAATAAATTTATTTGTATATCCATGAATACCAGGGAAATTAGCCATTTTTTCATTTGTTTATTAAACATTTGTTTCACTGTTTTATAAATAGCTAATTTATTTTTCCAGTCTTCTTATTTTTTTCCTTATTGGTTAATCTTTGCTGGGCATGAATTCTGCTTCTCTCTCTCTCTCTCTCTCTCTCTCTCTCTCTCTCTCTCTCTCTTTAGTTCTCTTAAATTTATCTTTTTATTCTTTATATTGTATAATTTTTGTTTTCATTGTGAAATCTTCCTGCTAGGTCTAGTGGTATACATCTATCATGAAAGTTTGATTCCAGCCTAGACTGTACAGTAAGACCCCATCTCAAGCATTTTTATATCTTCATTTTTATTTTATAATTTTTAGTTGTACAGTAGTGTTTATGTGATATTTCCACACATGTTTATAATGTATTTGATCATATCCACTCCTAAATTACATGTTTTTATCCCTCCCTTGACTTTACAGTTTCAATTTATTTCATTATTCTATTTTTATACAAGCATATAATATATTTGAGCAATATTCATCTCTCCATCATGCTCACGTCATCCTCAACCATCCTGCAGGTTGTCCCCACCCAAAAGTCCACCTTTTACATGCATGTCCCTATTACAATTTTTTTATCTTTATGTGGAAATTCTATATATGAGAGAAAATGTGACATTGCCTCTTGAGTCTGAATTATTTTACTTAACATTGTGATTCCCAACTCCATCTGTTATCCTGCAAATGACAATTTCATTCTTCTTTATGGTTGAATAAAACACCATTTTGAATATATACCACATTTTCTTTATTCATTCTTCCAGAAGGGAAGCTGGAATGATTCGAACGCTGGCTTTTGTGTATAGTGCGGCTATATACATGAATGTGCATGTGTCTATATGTTATGCTGAGGCAGTTCCTGAATAAATGCACAAAAGTCATATAGCAGTGTCCTATGCTCAATCAATTCTTCAGGGTTTTTTTGGGAACCTCTAAATCATATCTGTAGTGGCTGCACTAACTTGCTATTCACCAGAAGTACTTAGAATTCTCTATTCCCTGCATCCACACCAGCATTTGTGTTATCTTTTTATCTTCCTTGGAGAGAGGTGGAATCTTAATTTACTTTTTATTTGTATTTCTTTAATGGCTAAGGATGTTGAATATTTCTTAATGTATTTATTTTCTCTCTGTACTTCTTACTTGGACAACTGTTCATATGTCCATTCATTAATTGAATTATTTGTCCTCTAGTGTTCATTTTCTGAGATCTTATTGTATTCTTTTTGTTGTTCATTTATTCACATGTGCACACATTGTTTGGGTCATTATCCACCCTGCCGGCCTCCCCCACCTTTTCCCTCACCCACTCCCCCCTCAGTTCCAGGCAGGTCCCGTTCTGCCCTTATCACTGATTTTGTTGAAGAAATAACATAAGCATAATAAGGAAGACAAAGAGTTTTTGCTAGTTGAGTTAAGGATAACTATACAGAGAGATTCCTACTATTGCTTTCATGTACCCATGTGTTATGACCAATGTTGATTCAACTCTAACTGATCTTTACATTGGTTCCTGATCCTGATCCCCTGCTCATGATAACCTGCCATTTTAAGGTTTCTCTATTAGTTCCTCTGGAGTGGGGACTTCAAACACTTTCATGTTTTGGGTTTTCTACCTATTCTTATATCTCCCGTATGTGCTCTCCCCTTGTCTTGTGATCCAAGTCCAACCACATTGCTGCATTCGCCCTAGATCTAATGTTCACATATGAGGGAGAGTATATGATTGGTCTTCTGAGCCTGGCTGACCTCGCTCAGAATGATGTTTTGAGTGAATGATGGTCCATCTATTTACATGCAAATTATAAGATTTCATTTTTCTTCATGGCTGAGTAAAATTACATTATGTACAAGTACCACATTCTCTTGATCCATTCATTAATAGTGGGGCATCTTGATTTTTTCCATAACTTGGCCATTGTGAACATGGCTGCAATAAACATGGCTGTGCAGGTGCCTCTGGAGTAATCTGTGTTGCATTCCTTTGGGTATATCCCCAGGAGTGGGATTGCTGGATCATTTAGTAGGTCTATGTTTAGATTTTTAAGAAGTCTCCAAATTTTTTTCCAGAGCAGTTGTACCAGTTTGCATTCCTACCAGCAGTGTATGAGGGTTCATTTTTCCCCACATCCTTGCATCACATGTTGGTGGTGGTGTTTTTGATGATGGCTATTCTAACAGGGGTGAGGTGGAATCTTAGTGTGGTTTTGATTTGCATTTCCTTTATGGCCAGAGATGGCCATAAAGCCATCTTTCTTTTAAGAAAGTTCTCTTAATTCAGTTGCCCATTTCTTAATTGGTTCATTGATTTTTGGAGCGTTTAGTTTCTTAAGTTCCCTGTGTATATTGGTTATCAATCCCTTGTCTGATGTGTAACTGGCAAATATTTTCTCCCACTCTTTAGGTGATCTTTTAAGTTTAGAGACCATTTCTTTTGTTGTGCAGATGCTTTTTATGAAGTCCCATTTATTCATCCTTTCTCTTAATTGCTGGGCTGCTGGGGTTCTATTGAGGAAGTCTTTGCCTATACCTATTTGTTCCAGAGTAGGTTCCCTGCTCCTTCCTGTACTAATTTCAGAGTTCCAGTTCTGATATTTAAGTCCTTGATCCATTTTGAGTTGACACTAGTACAGGGTGATAGACATGGATCTAGTTTCAGATTCTTGCAAACAGGTAATCACTTTTCCCAGCAACATTTGTTGAAGAGGCCGTCTTTTCTCCATCATATATTTTTGGCACATTTGTCAAAAATGAGGTGGGTATAGTTATGTGGATTCATATCCTCGTCCTCTATTCTGTTCCACTGGTCTTCATGTCTGTTTCTGTGCCAGTACCATGCTGTTTTTATTGCTATTGCTTTGTAATATAGTTTGAAAACAGGTATTGTGATACCTCCAGCATTGCTCTTTTTGCTGAGTATTGCCTTGGCTATTCGTGGTCTCTTGTGTTTCCAAATGAACTTTAGATTAGATTTTTCAATCTCTGTAGTGAAATTCATTGGGATTTTGATGGGAATTGCATTAAACATCTAGATTGCTTTCGGTAGTATAGCCATTTTTAATATGTTTATTCTACCGATCCATGAGCATAGGAGATATTTCCATCTTCTGTGGTCTACCTCGATCTCTTTCTTCAGAAGTTTGTAATTCTCCTTGTAGAGGTCAATCACATCCTTTGTTAAATTTACTCCTAGGTATTTGATTTTTTTGAGGCTATTGTGAATGGAATTGTTTCCATGTATTCCTTCTCAGTTTGTTCCTTCTCGGTGTACAGAAAAGCTAATGATTTTTGTAGGTTGATTTTTTATCTTACCACCTTACTGTAGCTGTTTATGGTGTCTAAGAGGTTTTGGGTGGAGTTTTTTGGGTCTTTAAAGTATAGGATCATATCGTCTGTAAATAAGGATATTTTGACAGTTTCTTCTTCTGTTTGTATTCCTTTCATTTCTTCTTCTTACCTACTTGCTCTGGCTAGAAATTCCAATACCATGTTGAATAGGAGTGGGGATAGTGGGCATCCTTGTCCCATTCCTGATTTTAAAGGGAATGGTTTCAGTTTTTCACCATTAAGTATGATGTTGGATGTAGTTTGTCATATATAGCCCTTACAATGTTGAGGTACATTCCTTCCATTCCTTGTTTTCTTAGACCTTTTATCATGAAGTGGTGTTGGATCTTGTTGAAGGCTTTTTCTGCATCTATTGAGATGATCAAGTGGTTTTTACATTTCCTTCTATTGATGTGCTGTATTACATTTATAGATTTGCATATGTTGAACCACCCCAGCATCCCTGGGATGATGCCAACTTGGTCGTGGTGAATGATCTTTCTGATGTGTTGTTGGATTTGGTTTGCCATTATTTTAATGAGGATTTTTGCATTGATATTCATTAAGGAAATTGGCCTGTAGTGCTCCTTTTTGTATGTGTCTTTGTCTGGTTTGGGGATGAGAGTACTATCGGCTTCATAAAATGAGTTAGTCAGTATTCCTTCCCATTCTATTTCAAGGAACACTTTAAGGAAAGTTGGTACTAATTCTCCTTTAAATGTCTGATAGAATTCAGCAGTGAATCTGTCAGGTCCTGGGCTTTTCTTTTTGGGAGACTCTAGATGGCAGCTTCAATCTCTTTTTGTGTTGTAGATCTATTCAGCAGATTAATATCCTCTTGGTTCAGTTTTGGGTGGTTGTAAGTTTTTAGAAATCTGTCCACTTCTTCTAGATTTTCAAATTTATTTGAGTATTGGCTCTCAAAGTAGTCTCTGATGATTTTCTGCATTTCCGTGGTGTTTGTTGTTATCTCTCCTTTTGCATTTCTGATTTTATTGATTTGGGTTTTTTCTCACCTCATTTTAGTTAGGTTTGTCAGGGGCCTGTCAATCCTATTTATTTGTCCAAAGACTCAGCTTTTCGTTTCATTGATTCTTTGTATGGGCTTTTTTGTTTCTATTTCATTGATTTCAGCCCTTATCTTGATTATTTCTTTCTTTCTGCTTGTTTTGGGTTTGCTTGTTCTTGTTTTTCTTGGAGTTTGAGCTGTAGTGTTTGGTCATTGATTTGAGATCTTTCTGTCCTTTTGATATATGCACTCATGGCTATAAACTTTCCTCTTAGGACTGCCTTTGCTGTGTCCCATAGGTTCTGGTAGGTCATGTTTTCATTTTCATTAACATCCAGGAACCTTTTAATTTCCTCTTTTATTTCATTAGTGACCCATTCATCATTGAGTAATGTGTAGTTCAGCTTCCAATTGTTTGCATGTTTTTTACTGATGTTTTTGTTGCTGATTTCTAGTTTTAATGCATTGTGGTCAGACAGAATACATCAAATTATTTCCATTTTTTTATATTTGCTGAGGCTTGCTTTGTGTCCTAAGATATGATCAATTTTGGAAAAGGTTCAATGGGCTGCTGAGAAGAATGTATATTGGGCAGAAGTTCCATGAAATATTCTGTAGACATCAGCTAGGTCCATTTGATCTATGGTGTGATTTAGGTCTTGGATTTATTTATTGATTTTTTTGTTTGGATGACCTATTCATTGGTGATAAGAGAGTATTAAGGTCTCCCACTATCACTGTATTGGAGTTTATATATGGTTTTAGGTCCTTCAGAGTATGATTTATGAAATTTGGTGCATTGATTTTGGGTGCATATAGGTTGATAATTGTTATTTCCTTTTGGTGTATTTCCCATTTTATTAGTATGGAGTGTCTTTCTTTATCAAGTGTGATCAAAGTAAGTTTGAAGTCTACTTTGTCTGAGGTAAGTATTGTTACCCCTACCTGTTTTTGGGGACGATTAGCTTGGTAAATCTTCTTCTAGCCTTTCACTCTCAGAAAGTGCTTATTTCTATTGATGAGGTGGGTCTCCTGTAGACAGCAGATTGTTGGATCTTCCTTTTTAATCCAGTTTGCCAATCGGTGTCTTTTGATGGGGGAATTTAGTCCATTAACATTCAGTGTTAGTATTGATAAGTACATGGTGATCCCTGTCATGTAGTTGTCTTTGTTCTTTAAGTGTTTGATTCTGTGTAGCTGAATCAATGTTACTCTTTACTTTAGTGCCTTTTCTTCTCCTGTGGTTTGATATTGCCTGCCCTTCAATGGTTTTGTTTCCTTTCATTTTCTGTGTGCAGAATTCCTTGGAGAATCTTTTGTAGTGGTGGCTTGGTGGTCATATATTGCTTTAGTTTCTGCTTATCATGGACGACTTCTATCGTTCTGTCTATTTTGATTGATGGTTTTGCTGGGTAGAGTATCCTAGGATTGAAATTATTTTTATTCAGTGCTTGGAAGACCTCACTCCATGCTCTTTTTGCCTTTAATATTTCTGTTGAGAAGTCTGCTGTGATTTTGATGGGTTTACCTTTGTATGTTATGCCTACATTTTGAACTTTTTTTCCTCTTGTAACTTTGAAGTTTCAGATCTCCATTGAGAAGACCTCTGATAAATTTTGAATTGACTTTTTTACAGAGATAGATACAGGTACACAGTTTCAGTTTTCTTCTTGTGGGAATCCAGTTGTCCCAACATCATTTGGTGAAAAAACTGTGTTTTTTTCAAACATAATTGAATCATCAGATGACTGTAGCTATGTGGGTATATTTCTGGGTCTCTCATTCCATTCCTTGTCTACTTGTCTGATTGGGAGCAATTACCCCATGCTATTTTTGTTACTATGGCTTTGGGCTATTTCTTTTATTCCAATTATTGTTCTATATGCATCCCTATGAATTTTAAGAATGATTTTTGTATGCTGTTTTATATCCTGATACTTTGCACAAGGTGTTGGTCAGATCTAAGAGGGTTTCTCTGGAGTATGTAAGGGCTTCTTAAACTATAGGATCACTTCATCCGCAAATAGGAAATGAACTGAATTCTTCCTTTCCTTTCCTATTTTTATTTCTTTTATGTCTTCATCTTGCCTCATTACTCAAAGGATTCAAATACTGTACAGAATAATTGTGGGCAGAATGGACATGATGATCTTGTTCCTGAGTTTCTAGTAAATGGTTTTAGTTTTCCCCATATACCAAGCTAGCAGCTAATGATTTGTCATATGTCACATTGATACTGTTGAGCTATGTTTCTTCTATTCTTAGTTTCTTTAGGGTATTTACAATGAGCATATGTTGAATTTTTTCAAAGACTTTCTGTATATTAAAATGGTCAAGTGACTTTTGTCCCTGATTCTGTATACCTGCTGGTTTATATGTGTTAATATGCATATATTGAATCATTCTTTCAATCCTGGAATCAAACTAACTTCACCATTGATTATGAACTTTTAATGTGTTATTTAAATTAGTTTGCAAGTAATTTGTTTATATTATTTCCATTTAGGTTCATCAAGAAAATTAGTCTATAATATTTTTCTTGTGTTGTCCCTATCATGTTTTGGTATCAGGGAAATACTGGGTTCATAGAATGAGTTTGGTAACAATTGTTCCCTTTCTATTTTATGGAACAGATAAAGAAGACTTGATGTTAATTCTTCTTTAAGATTATGATAGAATTCTGTAGTGAATCCAGCTGGACCTGGGCTTTTCTTGACTAGGCAATTTACCAGAAATTTTATACTCTGAATGCAATGCCAGATTGTAAATAGTGAGAACAGTGGTTTTGGACAAAATAAAGGCCTATTATTTTTCCAGGAAATACAAGCACTGTAATGACTTGATGTCTAGAAACAAACAAACAAAAACTACAAGTCAAGTCCTAAGGGGGGAAGATGGACCTTGTTTTACTGCTTTATACCATCTTGTTCATTCAAATGGTACTAATCCTAAGAGAAATCTTGTTCTTGTAAACATTATAGAAGTGGTAAATGTGAGAAAGTCTTTAATCCATATTCAAACTTTATTATCCATCACAATATCCATATTCAAGATAATACTGTCAAATGTAATCTGTAAAGCATGTTTATCCAATACTCAGTCTCAAAACTGAGAATATTAATTCTAGAAAAACTCCAAGATAATTATATGTAAAAATCATTGCAATGCTTCTGAAAAAATCATCAAATTTCAGTAGTCATTATCCAATGTGTTTAACACACCTGACAATCAAAAAGAATATGAACAATCTTTTAATAGTTTTAAAACTGTACACAATGTCAAATAATCCATACAGGAGAGAAACTCTAAAAATGAAGAGTGTAGTGTCTTTCTTATCCTCATAACTTGTTCTGCATCAGGGAATTCATACTTGAGAGAAATGCTACCAAGTGAAGAATGCACAAATCTTTTGTTTATTGTTTTCAATTTGTCCTGCATCATATAATGCATTCTGAAGAGAAACCTTATGAATATAAAGAACATGAAAAAGCCTTCAATGATTCTTCAAGCTTGACTCAACACTACATAATTCACACTGGATAGAAAACCTACAAATGTAAAGAATGTTGCAAAATAATGAAGTACAACTGCACCCTTTGGAACCATTGCAAACTCCATGCTATACAGATACTTTACAAATCTCTCAACTCATTCTTAAGACCGACAATATGTCACAGAATTCATACTGGAGAGAAACTCTTCACATATATTCTATGTACTAAATCTTTTTCTAAGTATGCATCTATTGTTGTGCATCAAAGATTCACATAATGGACAGAAAATCTGCAAATGTAAAGAATGTTTATAATTCTCCTTGTAGAGGTGATTCACATACTTTGTTAAATTTATTCCTAGGTATTTGATTTTTTTTCAGGCTATTGTGAATGGAATTGTTTTCTTATATTCCTTCTCAGTTGTTCATTGCTGGTGTATAGAAAACCTATGATTTTTGTAGGTTGATTTTGTATCCTGTCACCTTACTGTAGCTGCTTATGTTGTCTAAGAGTTCTGGGTAGAGTATTTGGGTCTTTAAGGTATAGGATCATATCATCTGCAATTAAGGATATTTTGACAGTTTCTTCACCTATTTGTATTCTTTTTATTTCTTATTCTTGCCTAATTGCTCTGGCTAGGAACTCCAGTACTATGTTGAATAGGAGTGGAGATAGTGGGCACCCTTGTCTCATTCCTGATTTTAAAGGGAATGGTTTCAGTTTTTCACCGTTAATTATGATGTTGGCTGTAGTTTGTCATATACAGCCTTTACAATGTTGAGGTACATTCCTTCCATTCCTAGTTTTCTTAGAACTTTTATCATGAAGTGGTGTTGGATCTTGTCGAAGGCTTTTTCTGCATGTATTGAGATGATCAAGTGGTTTTTGTCTTTGCTTCTATTGATGTGCTGTATTACATTTATAGATTTGCGTATGTTGAACCACCCCTGCATCCTTGGGATGAAGCCAACTTGGTCATGGTGTATGATCTTTCTGATGTGTTGTTGGATTCAGTTTGCCATTATTTCATTAAGGATTTTTGCATCAATATTCATTAAGGAAATTGGCCTGTCGTTCTCCATTTTGGATGTGTCTTTGTCTGGTTTTGGGATGAGAGTAATATCTGCTTCATAAAATGAGTTAGGCAGTGTTCCTTCCTTTTCTATGTCATGGAACAGTTTAAGGAAAGTTGATATTAGTTTTTCTTTAAATGTCTGATAAAATTCAGCAGTGAATCCATCAGGTCCTGGACTTTTCTTTTTTGGGAGACTCTTTATTGCTTCTTCAATTTCTTTTTGTGTTATAGATCTATTCAGGTGATTAATATCTTCTTGGTTTAGTTTTGGGTACTTGTAAGTTTCTAGAAATCTGTCCATTTTGCCAAGATTTACAAATTTGTTAGAGTATAGTCTCTCAAAGTAGTCTCTGATGATTTCCTGGATTTCTGTGGTGTTTGTTGTTATCTCCACTTTTGAATTTCTGATTTTACTGATTTGGGTTTTTTCTTTTCTCATTTCAGTCAGGTTTGCCAGGAGTCTGTCAATCCTACTTATTTTTTCAAAGAACAAGCTTTTTGTTTTGTTGATTCTTTCATATGTTTTTTTGTTTGTTGCTATTTCATTGATTTCAGCCCTTATTTTAATTATTTCTTTCCTTCTGCTTGTTTTGGGATTTGCTTGTTCGTATATTTCTAGGCGTTGAGCTGTAGTGATAGGTTATTGATTTGAGATCTTTCTGTCCTTTTAATCTATGCACTCATGGCTATAAACTTTCCTCTCAGGACTGCCTTTGCTGTTTCCCATAAGTTTGGTTAGGTCGTGTTTTCATTTTCATTAACTTCCAGGAAACTTTTAATTTCCTCCTTTATTTCATTGATGACCCATGCGTCATTGAGCAATGTATTGTTCAGCTTCCAATTGTGTGCATGTTTTTTGCTGCTATTTTTGTTGTTGTTTTCTAGTTTTAATGCATTATGGTCAGATAGAATGCATGGAGTTATTTCTATTTTCTTGTATTTACTGAGGCTTGTTTTGTGCCTTAAGATATGATTAATTTTTGGACAAGGTTCCATGGGCTGCTGAGAAGAATGTGTATTGTGCAGAAGTTGCATGAAATATTCTCTAGAGATCAGCTAGGTCCATTTGATCTATGGTGTGATTTAGTTCTTGGGTTTCTTTATTGATTTTTGTTTGTATGACCTACCCATTGGTGATAGGGGAATATTAAGGTCTCCTACTGTCACTGTTTTGGAGTTTGTATATGTTTTTAGGTCCTTCAGAGTATGTTTGATGAAATTGGGTACATTGACATTGGTGCATATAGGTTGATAATTGTTATTTTCTTTTGGTGTATTTCCCCTTTTATTAGCATGGAGTGTCCTTCTTTTTCAAGTTTAATCAATGTAGGTTTGAAATCTACTTTGTCCAAGACAAGTATTTCTATCCCTGACTGTTTTGGGGGGCCACTGGCTTGTACATGTTCTTCCAGCATTTCACTTACAGCCAGTGCTTATTTCTGTTGGTGAGGTGGGTCTCCTGTAAGCAGCAGATTGTTGGAGCTTCCTTTTTAATCCAGTTTGCCAATTGGTGTCTTTTGATGGGGGAATTTAGTCCTTTAACTTTCAGTATTCGTATTGATAAGTGTGTGGTGATCCCTGTCATGTAGTTATCTTTGTTAATTAAGTGTTTGATTATGTGTAACTGATCAATGTTACCCTTTACTTTAGTGCCTTTTCTTCTCCTGTGGTTTGGTATTTCCTGACCTTTCATGGTTTTTTTTTGCTTTCATTTTCTGTGTGCAGAATTCCTTGGAGAAACTTTTGTCGTTGTGGTTTGGTGGTCATATATTGTTTTAGTTTCTGTTTATCATGGGAGACTTTTATTTTTCCATCTATTTTGAATGATAGTTTTGCTGGGTAAAGTATCTCAAACCCCTCAAGAAAGAGATCGAGGAAGACTACAGAAGACTGAAAGATCTCCTGTGATCATGGATCGGTAGAATCAACATAGTAAAAATTGCTATAGAACCAAAAGCATTCTACATGTTTAATGCAATTCCCATCAAAATCCAAGTGACATTCATCACACAGTTTGAAAAATCTACCCTAAAGTTCATTTGGAAACAAAAGAGACCATGAATAACCAAGGCAATACTCAGTTAAAAGAGCAATGCTGGAGGTATCACAATACCTGACTTCAAACTATATTACAAAGCAATAGCAATAAAAACAGCATAGTACTGGCACAAAAACAGACATGAAGACCAGTGGAACAGAATAGAGGACCAGGATATGAATCCACACAACTATACTCACCTCATTTTTGACAAAGGTGCCAAAAACATATGATGGAGAAGAGACAGCCTCTTCAACAAATGTTGCTGTGAAAAGTGGTTACCCATCTGCAAGAATCTGAAACTAGATCCATGCCTATCACCCTGTAGTAGTATCAACTCAATGTGGACCAAGGACCTAAATATCAGACCTGAAACTCTGAAGTTAGTACAGGAAGGAGCAGGAAACTCTCTATAACACTTAGTTATAGGCAAAGACTTCCTCAATAGAACCCCAGAAGCCCAGCAACTAAGAGAAAGGATGGACAAATGGGACTTCATAAAATTACAAAGCTTCTGTACAACAAAAGAAATGTTCCCTAAACTGAAGAGACCACCCACAGAGTGGGAGAAAATATTTGGCAACTATACATTAGACAAGAGACTGATAACCAGAATATACAGGGAATTTAAGAAACTAAACTCTCCTAAAATCAATGAACCAATTAAGAAATGGGCCACTGAACTAAACAGAACTTTCTGAAAAGAAGAAATTCAAATGGCAAAAAAGGACATGAAAAAATGCTCACTTTCTCTGGACATAAAGGAACTGCAAATCAAAACCACACTAAGATTCCACCTCACCCCTGTTAGAATAGCCATCATCAAAAACACCACCAACAATGTGTGTTGGTGAGGATGTGGGAAAAATGGAACTCTAATCCACTGCTGGTGGGCATGCAAGCTCGTGCAACCACAGTGGAAAAAAATGTGGAGGCCTCTTAAACATCTAAACATAGACCTTCCATATATCCAGGAATCCCACTCCTGGGGATATGTTCAAAAAAATGCAAAACAGGTTACTCCAGAGGCACCTGCACACCCATGTTTATTGCAGTGCTATTCACAATAACCAAGTTATGGAAACAACCAAGATGCCCCACTACTGATGAACGGATCAAGAAAATGTGGTATTTGTACACAATGGAATTTCACTCAGCCATGAAATAGAATGAAATCTTATCATTTGCAAGTAAATGGATGGAACTGGAGATGATTCTGAGCAAAGTCAGCCAGGCTCAGAAGACCAAAAATCATATGTTCTCCCTCATATGTGTACTTTAGATCTAGGACAAATGCAGTAGTGTGGTTGGACTTGGGTCACATGACAAGGGATAGCACAGAAGACATGGGAATAGTTAGAAAACCCAAAACATGAAAGTGTTTCATGTCCCCACTCCAGAGGAGCTAATATAGAAACTTTAAAGCTACAGAGGTTATCATGAGAAAGTTATCAGTAACCAGTGTACAGATCAGTTAGAGATGAAGTAACCTGGCCCATAACACATTTGTACACAAAAGCAATGCTAGGAATATTTCTGAATAGCTACCATCAACTGAACTAGCAAAAATGCTTTGTCTTCCTTATTAGGCTTGTGTCTTTTCTTCAACTAAATTAGTGGTAAGGGCAGAAAAGGACCTGCCTGTAACTGAGAAGGGTGGGGGTAGGGGGGAGGGAAGGGGGGCAGGTAGGAGAAATGACCCAAACAATGTATGTGCATATGAATAAATAAATAATTTTAAAAAAAATGTTTAAAATAGTTTAATAAAAACTCAAAATCCTCTCAACATCAAAGAATTCACACTGCAGAGAAAACCTACAAATGTAAAAAATGCACAAACCATTTACATATAATATTAGCCTTAAGGGCATACAGGACAGTGACCTTATAAAGAGCATGACAAATCCTACACCCAGTACTCAAATCCTAGAAAACACCAAAAAATTCATAATAGACAGAAAAGCTACAAATGTTAATAATATGACACAACCTTTCATCAATATGCACATTTTGTTAGACAAAAGAGAAGACATACTTGGGAGAAATCTTACAAATGTAAAGAATAAATCCTTTAACAATTTTTCAAATGTTACTCAGCATCACAGAAATCCTAGTGGCTGTGCCCTCTGCATAAAAAGAATTTGGAAAATGTTATACAAAGACTCATCTTAGAAATCCCCACAAAAATTTACAGAAAAGTAAATTTCTATATGCAATATGTATGGAGAAGTATTCATTCAGACATCATATATCAGTAACAGTAAAGACTACCTACTAGAAAGGACTAAGATACTAACAATTTTAGACCTTATGCTAAAGCATGTATTAAAGAGAGCAATACAAAGTAAAACCATTATGGAATTTGATTTTCTATTTAAAGTGGTTGGGAATATTTACTTTGGAATAAATGTGGTTACATAATATGGATAGTTTTTTACTATGAGCATTTGAAATATTTATATTATGCATTAGTTGCATCCTCAAATAAATTCAACATATGTATTATTTCCAAATTATTATTTGAAAAAACTTTTTTTGAATTTTATTTGCATCAGAGTAATTACACTCCATTCTATATTGGGAAATCATAATTATCAAGCATTATTTCATGAGTGGCTAATGGAAAATGTAAATCCATTGTGAAATGGTAAAGGTAAATGTGATTTTGACTGAACTGTAAAATGTATGCCAGTTACCCAGAGGTAGTGTTAAAGGGAATCAGTCTTCTATATTTAAATAAGAAATAAAAATTCTGACTATTTGAAATATATCATATAACTAATGGCTCATTAAGGAGAAAACACTGCCCAGACCACTGAACTGCAGATACGTCTTATGATATGAATACTTTGAAATTTTGAATAGAATATTTTTGAGAAGAATTAATTAATTTTCTCAGAAGTCAGAGAAAAAGTATTATCTCACTTGGAAAGGTTTAAAATACATCTACACTCAATATTAACATTTGCATCATGGTATTTCAAAATGGACAATGCTTAAATCTAACACCACCATATCAGAAGAAACATGGAGTCTTGAGTGCTTTTAATCTCTTTTAATCTGAAATTACACATGGCATTATGAAATCATTTTTCTATTTTTTTAATTTTATTTTTATCATTTTTACATTTACTTACTGTGTATACATTATTTGGGCCACCTCTCCCTCCTCACCCTCCAGCTCCAGGTAGAACCTGTTCTACCTTCTTGTTCTCTTATTTTCTAGAAAAAATAATAAAAGTTAATAAAAACATGGCATCTTTTGTAGGTTGAGATAAAGATAGCTATACAGGGAGATTCCATGTGTTGTTTCCATGCATATGTGCATTACAACCCAAATTGGTTCCTCTCTACCAGACCTCTTCACTACTTCCTAGTCCCCTTCCCACTGTGGCCTCTGACAGTCTAAAATTACAATATTCATTTCTATACAGTGAACACATCAACCATATTCAAGGTTTTGATTTCCTTCCCTTTCCCTGTCCGACATGTGTGTGGTCTCTGCTTAGTGTGTGACCCACATCCAATAATAATACTGCATTTGTTTTATGTCTGTAATTTGCATATGAAGGAGAACATGTGATTTTTTCCTTTCTGAACCTGGCTAACTTCACCTAACATGATGTTCTCCAGTTTCACCCATTTATCTGCAAATGACAAAATTTCGTTCTCCAGTTTCACCCATTTATCTGCAAATGACAAAATTTCATTCTTCTTTGTGGCTGGGTAAAATTCCATTGTGTATAAGTACATTTTCTTAATCCGTTTGTTGGTAGGGGGAAATCTTGGGTGTTTCCATAAATTGGCTATTGTGAATAGTGCTGCAATAAACATGGGTGTGCAGGTGCCTTTGTAGTAACCTCAGTCTCATTACATCTGATATATCCCTATGAATGGTATTGCTGGATCATATGGCAGAACTATATTTAGCTTTTTAAGAAGACTCCATATTGTATTCTAAAGTGGTTGTACTAGTTTACATTCCCATTAGCAGTATATGAGGGTTCCATTTTCCCCTGCATCCTTGCCAACATTTGTTGGTGGTGGTGTTCTTGTTGGTAGCCATTCTAACCGAAGTGAGGTGGAATCAGTGTTGTTTTGAAATTCATTTCCTTCATGGCCAGGGATGGTGACCATTTTTTCATATGTTTTGTAGCCATTTGGACTTCTTCCTTTTAAAAAGTTCTGTTTAGTTCAGTTGCTCATTTCTTCATTGGGTCAATGATTTGGGGGGAATTTGGTTTTTGAGTTCCCTATATATCCTGGTTATCAGTACTTTGTCTGATGTATAGCTCACAAAGATTTTCTCCCATTCTGTGAGTGGCATTCTCAATTTAGAGACCATTTCTGTTCTTCTGAAGAAGCTTTTTGTTTCATTTAGTCCCATTTATGCACCCTTTCTTAGTTGCTGAGCCACTTGAGTTGTACTGAGGAAGTCCTTGCCTGTATATATTGCTTCCAGTGTGTTCCTTGCTCTTTCCTGCACTATAAGGTTTCAGGTGTTACATTAAGGTACTTAATCCATTTTGAGTTGATACTAGGATAGGGTGATAGGCATGGATCTAGTTTCAGTTTTCTACAGGCAGATAACCACTTTTTCCAGCAACATTTTATGAAGAGGCTGACTTTTCTCCATCGTTTGTTTCTAGCATATTTGTCAAAGATTAGGTGAATGTAGTTGTGTTGTTTCATATCTGGGTCCTCTATTCTTTTCCACTTGTCTGCATGTTTGTTTTGTGCCAGTACAATACTGTTTTAATTACTATGGCTCTGTAGTATAGCTTGAAGTTGGGCATCGTGTAACCTCTAGCATTGCTCTTTTGGCACAGTATTGCCTTAGCTATTTGTGGTCTTCTGTGCATCCAAATGAATTTTAGGGTAAATATTCAATTTCTGTGATGAATGTCATTGGGATTTTGATCTGAATTGCATTGAAAATGTAGTATAGCCATTTTTACTATTTTGATTCTTCCAATTCACGAGTATGGGAAATCTTTCACTTTACGTAATCTTCTAAGGTCTTTTTCTTCAATAGTTTGTAGTTCTCTGTGCAGAGGTCATTTATATCCTTTGTTAAGTTTATTCCTAGATATTTGGGGTCTTTTTAGTTTATTGTAAATGAAATTGTTTTCTTATATTCTTTCTCAATCTGTTCATTGCTAGTGTATGGAAAGTCTACTGACTTTTGTAAGTTGATTTGTATCCTATTTTGCTGAAGCTGTTTTTGGTATGTAGGAGTTTTATGTGTGTTTTTTGGGGTCTTTAAGGTATAAGATCATGTCATCTGCAAATAGGGATAATTTGACTGTTTCTTTATCTATTTATATTTATTTTATTTTTTGTTCTTGCCTTATTACTCTGGCTAGGAATCCCAGGACTATCCCAGAATAAGAGTGGGGAGAGTGAGCATCCTTGTCTCATTCCTGACTTTGGGGAAAACAGTTTCATTTTTTCTCATTAAGTATGATGTTAGCTATAGGCTTGTCATATATAGCTTTTATAATGTTGAGGTATATTGCTTCTACTCCTACTTTCCTCAGAACTATTATATGAAATGGTGTTGAATCTTATCCAAGGCTTTTTCTGCATCTACTGAGATGATCAAGTGGTTTTTGTCTTTGCTTCTATTAATGTCCTGTTTTACATTTAATGATTTGTGTATTTTGAACCATCCCTGCACCTTGGGATAAAGTCAACTTGGTTGTGGTGAGTGACATTTCTGATATGTTTTTGGGTTCAGTTTGTCATTATTTTATTGAGGATTTTAAATCAATGTTTACTAAGGAGATTGGCCTGTAGTTCTCCTTTTTTTAATGTGTCCTTGTCTGGTTTGGGGATATGTGTAATACTGGCTTCATAAAATGAGTTAGGCAGAGTTTCTTCCCTTTTTATTTCATGGAAGTATTTATGGAGTGTTTGTATTCATTCTTTTTTAAAGATCTGGTAGAATTCAGCAAAAAATTGATCAGGTCCTGGACTTTTTTTGGGGGGGAGACTCTTTATTGCTGCTTCAATTACATTGTATTATAGATCTGTTTAGATGGTTAATATCCTCTTCAGTTTTGGATGGTTCAGTTTTGGATGGCTATAATTATCTAGAAATTTGCCCATTTCTTCAAGATTTTCCAGTGTATTTCAATATGGTCCTCAAAATAGTTCCCAATGATTCCCTAGATTTCCTTGGTGATTGTTGTTATCTCCCATTTTTGGTTTTTGATTTTACTAATTTGGATATTTTCCCTCATCATTTTAGTCAGATTTGCCAGGGGCTTGTCAATCTTGTTTATTTTTTTAAAGAACCAGTTTTTTGTTTCATTGATTCTTTGAATTTTTTTGGTGCTATTTCATTAATTTTGGCTTCCATTTTTATTATTTCTCTCATTCTGCTTGTTTTTGGTTTAGCTTGTTCTTGGTTTTCTAGGAGTCTGAGGTGTAGCATTAGGTCATTTATTTGAGATCATTCTGTTCTTTTAATATACGCACTCAAGGTTATAAACTTTCCTCTTAGAACTGCCTTTGCTGTGTCCCATAGGTTTTGTTTTCATTTTCATTAAATCCCAAGAAATTTTTTATTTCCTTTCTTATTTCTTCTATGGCCCACTGATTGTTGAGCAATCTATTGTTCAATCTTCATTTTTTGTGTATCTTCTGCTGCTGCTTTTGTTGTTTAGTTCTAGTCTTACTGCATCATGGTCAGATAGTATGCAAGGGGTTATATGAATTTTAATATATTAGTTAAGACTTGCTTTGTGCCCTTTGATTTGGTCTATTTTGGAGAAAGTTCCACAGACTTCTGAGAAGAACATATATGTTGGTGATGCAGGGTAAAATATTCTTTAGATATTAGTTAGGCTCATTTGAACTACAATGTCATTTATTTCTAAGATTTATTGATTTTTTTCTAGATGGTCTATCTATTGGTGATAGAGGGGTATTAAAGTCTCCCTCTACCATTGTGTTAGAGTTTATGTGTGCTTTATGTCCTTTAGTGTATGTTTGATGAAGTTGGATGCATTGACATTGGTGCATGTAAAATGAATTTTCTAGACAGCATGTAAGTTTGCATTGTTTTAGTATATCACTGAAGTTTAATGAATGAAGTATGACCCTGTCACCAGCATTAAACTTTTCCACACATTCAGTTTCTAGAAAACAAAGGATTATGCTTTATAATTGGGTAACAGTGGATTGCTTTTTCTACAGAACACATTTCCAAAAGCATATGCCTCAAATAACTTGCAAAATATCATTCTCAAATGTTCAAATTTGGGCTGAGTCATGGCTCAAGTGGCAGAGCACCTGCCTAGCAAACATGAGGCCCTGAGATAAAACCCCCAGTAAGAAAGTTAAGTTTGGTAATACTGAGACTTTTGATGGTGATAAATATTATGTGGGTATGTAATTCAAAACCCTTATTTCTGAATATTTAACCTTTATGAAATATGTCCCTTTTGTGAGCCATTTGTATATAAACATTTTATTTATTTATATTGAAGAAATATACAAATACATTAATATAAAGAAAAATTTATGAGTAAGAGAATGCTAAAGGAATAAAAGCTTGTGGGTGTGTACATATTCCAAAGTACAGGGAAACTGTGGAACAAAACATTTATAGTCTCAATAGCTGGTATGCTAAGTTTTTAATCACCATGAGAAAGTCACTGAATAGGAGTAAGACTTATTATGGTTCAAAATTTTAGACCTGTTTATGAAACACTAGAAGATACTAATTTCCATCCTTTTCCACGGCTTCTTGTTTGTAAGATATTCCTTTGCATGTTTTGGGTTATAGATTTCCTTCCACCCCAACAGAATTTCAATACCTATCATTTTACACACACATTTTGTTATTCCCCGTGTCTTGTAGAAATTTCATCAAAAAACCACCTGAAAGGGGGAAATTGAGTTTGAATAAAATCTAACACAAGGAAGTTCCAATCTCACCACTTGACTTTTGGATAGACTGCAATTCAGAGATTGCCATAGTTCTGGTGTTAGGGCAAAAAAGACATATGTGGCCCAGAAATGGCCAGAATATTATCTTAAATTTGATAAATCGATTCATAGAGACCATCAAAATCATCAAATCTACCCTACACTCTCAGAATGAGGTAATTCTATTTGAGTGAAGATACTATTTGTGTCAGCTGTGGTGGCCCAAACCTCTAATTTTAGTTATGGAGACAGATCATAATCATGGATCAATGACAGATGGGGAACAAAGTTAGTGAAATGCCACTTTAAGAAGTAATCTGCATATGTCAGTGCACTCCTGTAATCCCAGTTTTGTGGCAACCATATGTGTTAGGATCACCATCCATGTTCATCACGGGGCTAAAAGTGTGAGACCCTATCTGAAAAGCAACTAATGCAAAAAACACAGGAGTCATGGCATAGGCTGAACCTGCCTAGAAAGTATAATTTCCTGAATTCAAATCCCAATACCACCCAAATAAATGCATTCTATTTGACAATAAGTCAGTAGGAAGCTAATAGCTGATTTTCAAAATGAGGTTTCCTGTCAATGGGCCAGGTAAACTACGAGGCTAACAGCCAATGCAAAGGCACATGAAAGTAGAGGCTTATTCCCTTTTCCAAAAGGTCAAAATAAATAAATCATCAGGATATTTCTGACTCTTTAGAGAATTGTCTGCTATAAATTAGCTCACAGTGCCCAGTAATCTTTAACCAGAATACAAGAAGCTGCATTTCTTTGGACTTAATCAGCTACCCTTACAGGAAGATGGGAAATAACTTTCCAAACAGAAACATTGAGACTGAGGCTTCTGATCTGAGAACAAACACAAAATCATCAACACAAGAACAGAGTAGAGACAACTGTGACAAATCATGACCATCTCCATAGGAGAAAATAACAGTGGAGTTTCTCTATAAGGTTTTCGCTACAAGTTCCTCACACTCAGTAGAATAAAACACTCAGCCACTTGTGGTCCAGTGAAGCAAAAATGTAACACCAAAAACTCTAAAATAGCATCGTTTTCAGAAACACAATAAGATATGGAATTGGTATGAATAGTTTCACTTGCACCATTATGTTCTATGAATAAGTACAAAACCCTGTTACTAGAGTGTGGATTCCATTGATACCTGTTTTTTTATTTAAGCAGAATCTAAGTAGTTTAGCTGTGTAAATTAGGAGCTTTAGCAGTGTTACACTATTTCCTGAGTAGTAATGCAAAGATAATGGAAACCACTGTGGTTATTGAAAAAGGGGAGGGCAGGGAAAGGAGTTCTTACTGTCTTTCATCTTTTCATCCTAGACTGTGCACTATCCTCTCCCTGCTGCACCATGAGGAACTTGGAGAGGATGCATGAACCAATACCCTTAACATGTGTCTCAAAAACTAGAATGTATATACTCTGCACTCATTAATGGTCCCAAATTACATGTGCATTTGAAGTGGAATGATTAGTATAATTGATACTGACACAGCATAAAGGCTAAAAAATGATAGGCAACAACTGAGAAAAACAGATATTTTCAAAAACTCAATAGAATTTAAAAACCTCTGAAAAGAACTCTTGTATGACATTTGTATTAAGTATAGAAGGGTTTAACACTTATCTATGCTGATAGATGCCAGTTAACAATGTCTTTATATTATCTAAATAGACTCAGAGTTGGGTCAAGACATTTAAACCTTTTAAAGCTTTATTGTCATACCCACTAATGACTTTACTTATATTTTAATTTTTTTAGAATTCATGTCAGGATTAATTTTTGTTGCTGATGATCAATCTCAGAGCTCATGCATGCTAGGAAATCACTCCACAATCAACCTGAGATCACAACCTAATGTTAAAATATTTAAAATTTGAAGTAAGGTAAATAAATTTCTTTAATATTATCCATGGGTAATATTAAATAGATAGTAAGTCACTTGATAGCATGTTTAAAATTAAGCTTTCATTATCAATATTAAAAACCTACCATATATTATAAAAATTCCTACCATAAATTATAAAGTGGAAATGTATAAGTGCTGATAAACTAGAAACATCAGGTATCATGAAATGTCACAGTAAACTGATCGGTTAGTCCCTAATATGCACTATGTCATCAGTCAACATAGAATAATAGTTTCTATTTAAAGCAAATTTTTGACCATATTCAATCAAGCATACAAAGAGATATTCAGGATTCATCAACACTATAGTGGTATAAATATCAAAGAAAGAAAATTCTACATTT
Organism: Castor canadensis; assembly: GCF_047511655.1. Lineage (NCBI taxonomy): Eukaryota > Metazoa > Chordata > Mammalia > Rodentia > Castoridae > Castor > Castor canadensis. The sequence continues at coordinate 52,940,437 of NC_133401.1, read as the reverse complement.
AGCATTTTGAAGTTGGTTTGATGAGGATTATTTTTAATATTACTTCTACATTTCACATGCAAATTTCAATAATGTTGCTTGTTAGCTAATCAGTATAATCTGTCACACACAGCTACATTAACACACACACTTATGTTATCTCACATTTATACAAGTGTTTGTGTGTACAATTTATGGTAATGGGACTATGTCAATATTGTGTTCAGATTCTGCAGATGTGAGTGAATGAACAACCTGTTTATACGTCTAAACAATTCACATATTGCAAAGAAAATTAGAGAAGCTCAATGTCATATCCAACAACAGTAGAGCCTGGACTTACTGGAGTCTATACTGACAAAGTGGCTGTCAGCAGGAAAATTGGCATTCATTACTTCAGATATTTCCACAATCAACTGGGAATACTAAAAACAGCCAAACATGCAAGGAGCAGGAGAGAGTGACAAAAAGACATTAATGTGCTCAGCAAGAGGATTGTTTTGTTAGCTTTACATTCAGGGAAGGATCTGATGAAGAGTTTGTTTCCATGGATGTATTGAACACACTTTTCACACCTTTACAGCAGGAAAATCATTGAATCAGTAGACCAGAGCAAGATCCCCAAACACAATACATTAGGGAAAAACAACAGTTTTGCACATTCTGACTTTCTAGTTTTGTCATTATGAGCAGCAGATCATTGTCCAGAATCTTTTGTCTTTGTGATATTTCTGTTACTCTTTTTGCCAATCACATACAAAGGAAAAATGATATTTGCCAGAATGTGGAGGCTCCAGCACAGGAATATGGTAGTGCCATTATACCTGGGAGACTTTGCTTTAAATTCTATCCACCTTGAGCTCCTGACACTGACCATAGTGGCCTGAAAAACACTCAGTAGGCAGGTGATCCCAATGTATACCCTCCCACCCACCCTAACAACATGTACAACATGTTTACATCCATAGTCACTGAGAAAATATCTGAACCCCCAACCTGCCATGATTTGGGAGAATCCTCTACAAAGGATGAATAGGAGTTGACCACAACCAATAATCAAATCTGTGTGTCTCAATCTGTACCCAGAGAATGAAAGAAATAGTGGTAAAGAAAACTGAAATTCCCCAGGATTGTAACAGTAGGCTGTGATTAGAAAATCATTTCTATTGCTAAATGCTCAGCAGCTATTCTGCCAGTTTCCACAGAGTACTTGTCTTCCTTAGTCAGGGCATCCTGTATGGGTACATGAGGCAAGGGCTGCATCAAAATATTACTATATTCTACAGTTTCTACTTCCACTTTGTTCTCACTTAGAAACATTTGCTTTATTAGACTATCATTCATAATATATTGCATTATATTAATCATTGCTATGCAGAACAGACTTATACAACCATTTTATTATTTCCTCTTCCATATATTACAGTCTCCCTCAACAGGAAGAAGAGGAAAACTTAAGATAACAGATATTGCACGACTTATCTGAATTGCACGTTGGTTGGAGTAGAATGAAGACATGATTTTCTCTGGTATGATTATACTACTCAACCATGTTCTACTATCATTGTTAGGAAGCTAAGTTGTTCCATAATAATGTATCTATTTGATTTTTATTTTACACCATGTAATTAAATTTTACATCACACACATATAATCTCAAAACTGGTTTTTGTGTAGTTGCACTATGTATAGATAATGATTCCACAAGCCAATAGCAATTATGTGTAAACCTGTAATCTTGGTAAAAGGAACATCAATGATTATCATATAGGATTATAAGAATCCACTTCTTGATCAGGTTGGCTGTCATGAACACACGTTTAACCCCATATCAAGATAGACAAAGGAAAGATTGTTTGCTATATTCAAGGAAGAAAAACATGCAGCATCATGTATCATGGGAATTATTACATCATTTGATATCACATGTTAAGTTCTAGAAAGTGAAGCAAAAATATTTTGTGAATAAGTACAGGGGAGAAACAAAACTTGACTAGTTTCAATTCAATTAATATATAATCTAAATTAAACAATAAGAAATGAGGTGTGATATGTTAAAATATTAATATAAATCAACTTTAAAGTTAAAACTCTGAGACATGGACTCTTCTAAATTTTGTAAGTTGAAAAGATATATTTGGAGATTGGTATTAGAATTTTTCAATTAAGCAATTTTTGACAAATAACCATTCTATATACTAATGGAGTACATATCCTGTTTTAGTCTAAGCATGTATTATTGACGAATCATTCAATTGGTTTAACATACCTACCACTTAATGAACTTGTCATTTTGGGGGAGATGAGAACATGATATTACAATTTAATAAAACATAGAAAACCATCACAAGATAAATCCAAGGCTAAAAATTGCCATCATAATATACATTACTGGTATATTAAATGCTCCCTCACAAATGTGAAGAATGATGACAGTCACACTCTAATCAAAAACATGCTCAAATATTCAGTAGGTATACACTTGCTGCATTGTCTTGGCATACCACATGGTATAGGTAGAGAAAATGTTTCTCATCCCCCCATTAATACCCAGAGACAATGATTCTGCCCATAATTAGACAGTACTTGTAGAAGTTTCCAAGTCTTTAGTATAATCATGGAGTTTAGATATGTGCACCTCAATGTATCCTAAAAATTTTTCATTTTTCTGTAAAATACACCAGACAGTTTAATTTCAGTCTTCAAATTACTTGGAACTCTTGTTTCTTGCCAACACGGATTACACCTCAGAAATATTTATTTCTAATTACTACACTAAACTAAATCAGGATAAGATATTGGTGAAAAGTCTAAATTCCTCAACATTCTTTACTAAGATAGTTCATGTCTCAAGAATCACATCCCCTCTCTTTCTGACTGGAACACAGGTTCAGGATCAAACCCATAAGATCCACATTTGCTGTTTTGATCAATTACCCCACTCCCAACTTTGCCTCCTTCTCATAATTTCTACATGTTCCTGCCAAAAAGAGGTACAAAACACTCACCTGACTCCATCCTGCCTTCTGGACATTGAAATTATATATGTAACAACCAGTATTGTGTGGGAGGCAGAAGCCAAATCACTAGATAATGCTGTGTGATTTCATGAACCCAACTCTGTGTGGAGCTTAAATTACAATTTTGCCTGTTACAGCAGTGATAGTGCAGTCTTGGGAATCTGAGAACACATCTGAGAAACTATTTTCCTGTTGTAATTAAGCCCCCAAATTTGCTGGCTCTTAGCTAACACCTTCAAAGAGCATTTGCAGTATTTGGGAAGCTCTTTTCCTTCACTCTTGAAATAAGCAAGGGCTCACACAGAGGAGAGTATAGAAAAATATGGTGCAAATTGATGGATGAATCAGTAAAGAAAATGTGATGTGATTGCCTATGCTTGTAGCTAGAATTCTTTTTCCTATACTTTCTATGAGTTGTTTCAATGTTTTGGGTCTTAGATTTAAGTCTTTGATCCATTTTGAGTTCTATTTTGTGTACAGTGAGAGACATGGGTCTAGATTCAGTTTTCTACAAATGGATATCAGCTTGTTAGCAACAATTATTATTAAGAAATTTATTTCCTATGTATATTTTTGATGCCTTGTAAAGAATCAGATGGTTTTATCTGATTTTGCAAATTTAGAATTTTCTTTTCTATTGCATTGGTCAACATGTCTGCTTTTGTGCCAAAACCATTCAGAATTTTTCATTAGGGCTCTTTAACACAGTTTGAAGTCCGTTATTATGATACCTACAGCATTGCTCTTCTGGGTCAGGATTAATTTAGCCATTAAGGGATTTTGATGTTTTTATATGAATTTTAAGATTTTTTTCTGGTTCTGTTAAAAATATAATAGAAAAAATGACAGTAATAGCATTTTATCCCTTCATGATAAAAGTACCAAAAATGGGATAGAAATATCATAAATGAACATAATAAACATGATATATGTATATGTATATACAGAGAGAGAGAAATAACCCACATCATACTGAATGACGCAAAACAGAACATTTCCTGTAGAATCAGGAATAATATGATTTTCCACTATCACCCCTCTTATTCAATAAATTCTTGAAATATTAGCCAGAGCAATAAGGCAAGAGAGCAAAATGAAAGGGATCAAAATGGGAAACAAATACTTATAATTATCCTTATTTTTAAGTTATATGATCTGGTACTTAAAAGACTATTGAAAAGATTCTGATGACTCCACTGGAAGACTTTTCTGGAACTGATATACAGTTCCAGAAAGGGGAAGGATTCCAAATCAACATACCCAAAACAGGAGCTTTTCTATAATACAAAATGAACTCACTTAGATCAAGGGCAAACACAACAAGGGGATTGGACTTTGATCACATGATAAAGTGAGAACACACAAGGAAGGTATGAGGATAGGTAAGACACCCAAAAAACTAGATAGCATTTGTTGACCTCAATGCAGAGAAACTAAAGCAGATACTTTAAAGCAACTGAGGCCAATAAGAGAAGGGGACCAGGAACTAGAGAAAAGGTTAGATCAAGAAGAATTAACTTAGAAGATAACACAGATGTACAGAAAAGCAATGCGAGTCAACTCCCTGTATAGCTATCCTTGTCTCAACTAGCAAAAACCCTTGTTCCTTCCTATTCTTCCTATTATTGCTTATACTCTCTCTTCAACAAAAGTAGAGATAAGGGCAAAATAGTTTCTGCCTGGTATCAAAGGGTTGGGGGGGTAAGGAAGGGAGTTGGGGGGGAAGGGAGGGCATGGGGGGAAGGGGGGAGAAATGACCCAAACATTGTATGCACATATGAATAAAAAATAAATAAATAAATAAATAAATAAATAAAAATAAAAATTGGCTAAAGCAAAAAAAAAAATGAACTCACTGAAAATGTAGTCAGGAAAACAATGCCATTCTCACTATCTTGACAAATATACCTAGGCATAAACTAATATACAGATATTAATGACCAGTCCAGTGAAAACTAAAATATCTAGAAAGAGCTTAGGAAGACAGTAGAAATAGAAAGACCTTTCATGTTCATGGATTGGCAGATTAATATTGTTAAAGTGAACTAACTACCAAAAGTGATACACAAATTTAATGAAATTCCCACCAAAACTTATTTTTGATAAGGAGCTCATTAATATATTAATAACAAATAATTATCATGTCTTCAATCCATTATACTGAACATAGTAAATGTCCATAATAAAAGAATTTCTATATGAAGAATAATGATGTTGGGCCCTTATCTTGCATACACTAAAATTCTAAAAACAGATTAAAGACCTACCCTGAAGTCCTCAAACAGTAAACTTCTTGGAATGAAAAAACAAGAAATCTTCTTGATATTGTCCCACGAATCATTTTATTATCATACATTTATTGTACAAGGCATTTCATTGTTATATGTCCATAAATGCATATACTGTACCTTAGCCAAGTTCATTTTCCCCATTAAACTCCCTAATTCATCACTCCTTCCCTCTTTCAAAAAGTATTTCGTGAGTTTCATTATACTGTATTCATACATATCTGTGTATATAATATATTTCACTAATGTTAAACCCCAGTATTTTCTTCTTTCCCCTCCTGACTCTCACTGATTCTACACAGATAATCACCCTTTTATGCCCATGTGTCACTATTATTTATTTACTTACTTATGTTAAGGCTAGATTCTGCCTATAAACCAAAGTATGATAAATTTGGATTTTTGACTTAGGTTATCTCACTAAATATGATAATCATCAGTTCAATCCATTTCCCTCAAATGACTAATGTAATTCTTTTTAATGGCTGAATGATAAGCCATTCTGTATTTATACCATATTTTTATTATCCATCCATTGGATTTTGGGCACCTTGGCTGACTCCAAAGCTTCGTTATTGTTTACAGTGCTGCGATACAGATTAGTGTGCAGACATCTCTCTCGTTGTTTTGTATTCCTTAATATATATACATCCAAGAGTGCACAGCAGAAAATGTAGCAGACTTGGTCTTAGTTTATTGGTTTAGTAGTTCACAGTGGCTGAACTACTTTACATTTCACCAGCAGTGTTTGTATGATGGTTCATTTTTGCCCATATCCTCACAAGTATTTATTGATACTTGTTTTCTCTATGATAGTTATTCCAGTTGGGATGAAGTTGGTTTTGATGATTTACATTTGCTTTATGTCAAAGAATGTAGAACATTTCTTCATGTAGATATTAACAATTCATAATTCTTCTTCTGAGAATTGTCTGTTGTATCCACTTACTCATTTAATAATTGTATTATCTGTTCTATTAGTGTTTTGGTTTTAGCTCTAAGTAAATTCTGGATACAAACTCTTAACAATTTGGACGTTAAATACACGAAAAGTACCAGACTCTGCTCCCAATTTTGTAGAGCTGTGACATTTTGCTGTTTTTCCTTTTGGTATCCATGCAGTATGTGCATCCTGTTCCCCAAGGCACATTCTCCCAACCACTGTCTTAGAAAGATGCTTCCCAAACTGACCTGAATTCCATAACAGCTGAGTTGCTTGCTTTGTATGGGGGCAGCACCCTATATTCTTTTTAAGATATCCCTTACGTGAGATTACTCAATTTTTTCCTGTGGGCTATTCAAAGAAAAAGAGTGTGATTTTCATAGGAACCCAGCAGGACAGACACATCAGAGCCCAGGAGGACGTGACTGGAATATGACATTACACACAGAAATTGCCAAGCAACATGTCATGGTGAGTTTAGTCAATCCACTTATGTCAAGGTTGATCCATTCTTCATATTTATCTAAATATTTTTCACATTGACATTTACTTTTTAATTTATGTTTTAATTATTTTAATTGCTAAATCAGTTTAACTTAATTTCATTTACATTTGTTAACTTGTAAAAGTTAGACCTGGATTCCTTAGTGCTTATGTTATTTCAGCAAAAATAAGGTATAAATGATAGATACATGTTACAAAATGAACAGTTCCATTTGAGAATATAGGTTTTTAAGAAAATGTTTTAGGAATTTTAGTAAAATATGCATTATGAATATAGGGATTATTATGCATATCTTGCATATTTTAAATTTATTTTCCAACTCATATTGTTTAATATATGCTTTTAGTTAGCCTTGGGTTTGTTTAAACACAAAGGAAAGAAATATCAATCTGATGATTCTTTTCACAGGGAATGCTGTGTAAATTTCACTGTACTCTGCAGTTAAAAAAAAACATGAACCATCACAACCTGACATTTGCTACAATCCTTGTGAAAAAAACCATGAGTGTTAGGCATTTAAACCTAATCAAACTGTATTTTACAATTTCACTTCTGTCTGTTCCACTTGGTGCAAAAAAAATCAATGATAATAACAATAATACCCTACGAACAACCAGAATAGAGAGACCAGAAATATACACCTGTATTTAAAACCAAGTTTTTTTGTGTGGAAACCAAGAACACGAAATGGGGAATAACCACCTTATTTTTCATTTTCACTGTACTGGGGTTTAAACTCAGGGCCTCATACTTGTTAGGAAGGGCACTCTACCATTTGAACACTCTCTCAAGCATTTTGGCTGCATATTTTTTGAGATAATATTTCATTAATTTTTTGTCAGACTTTCTTCAAACCACAATATTCATGATCTCTGCCTCCTGAGTAGCTAGAATTACAGATATGAGCCACAAATCCCCAGCAAGAACAGCCTTTGTCAATAAATTGTGTTAGGAAAACTGGACATTCACATGAAGAAGAATGAACAGAATCCCCTATCTTTACATAACTACAATTATCAACTCAAATTGTACTAATGACTGAACTATAAGACCTCAATCATTGAAACCACCAGAAGAAAACACACAAGAAATCCTTGAGGATGTTTGATTTGGATGAAGATATTTCAGACATGACCCAAATGCACAGGAAACAAAAACAAAAATCGACATTTGGAATACATCACACTAAAAAGTTTCTGTATAGCAACAGAGACAATCAACTGAGTAAAGGGACAAACTATGTTATACGATTCACATACTCTGTATTCTTTCCTTCCAGAATCAGAAAAATATTTGCACAAAATGAATAGCCAAATTGGTTAATGTCTATAAAATATAAAGAACTTAAAAAACTAATTAGGAGGCAAACCTTACTTTTAAAAACAATGGGCTAAATGTCTTAGTAGACATTTATGTCATATAAATAGTGAACATGTCTATTTCATTAACCATTAGGAAATTGTAATAAAAACCAATGAAATACCATTCACATGCTGAGGCTGTTCATAGAAAGTAGACCCCTGATGAACTGTCAATGGGATTGCAGACTAGTACACATGTTATGGATAGCAGCATGGACCTTTCCCCAAATACTAATGATAGTTCTACCTTATGATCCAGCAGCCCAATTCCTGTATATATACACAAAGAAAGTGAATCCAATATAGTTAAAAGACACCTATACTTCCATGATGATGGCAGCATTATTCACAGTAGAAATATTATGCAATTAAGTTAATAATCAGATGAAGGAATATAGAAAATGTTGTGCATATGGGCAATGAAATATTATCCCACATCCAATAAGGATGGAATCCTGTCATTTGTGTAGATATAGGTGCATCTAGAGGATGTTTGGTTAGGTTAGATACGTCAAGCACAATGAGAAATATGACACATGGTCTCACACAAAAATGAAATCTAAACAAGTTAGTCTCATATACATTCAGAGGAGAACAGTGTTTGCCAGACACTGGAAAGAATAAGTGTGTAGCTGATCAGTAAAATATTTCATAGGAGAAATCAGTTTGGTGCTCTTTGGCAAAGTAGAATGAATATAATATACAATAAGGCATTACATACCTCAAAATTTAGAGAGACAAATTTGAACATATTCTCCATAAACAAAGGATAAAAAGGTAGGGTGATAGAGCATCATACCATACCTTATGCATTTGATCAAATTTTGGGTTAACCCAAACTAAATAGTTTTTTAAAAAAATAAATACAAACTATTTCTGAAACCTTACTTTCTGCATCCTCACATACATGGTATTTGGTTTGGTTTTCATTCCTTTTTTTCTTTTCACAATACTGAAGTTTGAACTCAGGGCTTTGATTACAAGATAGGCAGTCCACTCTATTGCTTGAGACAAGCTTCCAGTAAAATCCATGCTATTTAGATCTTTTTCTATGCAATTTTATTTAAAACAATTGTGTGGATAAGAAAAAAAATAGAAAGGTTTGTCCTAATATCAATATGCTTGGGGAAAATATGGGAAATGTTATCCCTAAAGTATATTGTGAGTATCAATTCAGAATATATTAAAAGTTTCCAGCAGAGTGCACAATGACCTGTTTGTGATCAAATAGCATATGCTCAGTGAACATTTATTTAATGTTTTCCAAAACCAGACTTACTCAGGCCTACCTGCCTTTTCTGGCCTTCAGTAGTACTGAAAAGGCCAGAAAAGTATTAAATCATTGATGATGGTGATTTTTTTTCACTGGGAAATGACAGTATTATTATGTGTTAACATAGATATTTGGGTATGAAGGAACCTCTGTATCATGCCTGCTTTATCTAGTGCTACTGACAACTCATCCAAGGACAGTAAAATCAGCATCCATGGAGAACGTATTAAAGAAAGCATCTCATAGGCTTTCCTCCAATCAACAGGAGCAAAATTTCTGGAAGCATACAAAGACACCAAAAAATTTGTGTGAAAAGAATGCTTGAGGATCAACGATACATAAGATGGTCATAGCCTGAGATTCCAATCCGAATTCTATCACCATTTTAAATTATAATTTCTTACCCACAGATTATATATACTACTCTGAGTGAAAATAATGTCGTCTTAGTAAACTGATGCTGCTAAGTGAGAATTGAGGCCAGAGTCAACCAGGATGGCTTCAGTGTGCACTTGTAACATTTGACATTGTACTTCATTCCAAAGAGAGGTAACAGGGCTTTCTTTTCCCTAGATAATCAGTATGGTCCATATCTCAATCCCTATAATAAAAATATTGATTTAGCTGGCATGAGATACATGTAGTTGGAAAAAAGAGTAGCACGCATTTTACAGAATCCCCTAATTCCTGAATCTCTTTTTTTTGGAAAAGGACAATGGACATAGCCTTTTTCTATATGTAATAGACCTTCTCCCTGTGGGTTTGGTGGGAGCAGGTGAAATGGGTTTGCTGCTCTCTTTAAAGGGAAATTCTCAAGAGGAAGGTTTGGTTTATTAAGGAAATCTTGCCTAAGAATGAAAACCAGAGAAGGAGGGAGATGGTTGGTTGTCATGTAAATTCATTCCAGGTTAGTGACTATGGTCACTTTTCTGCCCACCACCCTCCCCACCCCCCAATATTGTGAGACATAGAACTTGAAAATCTTCACATTTCTACTTCTGGTGTTCTTGCCTACTAAGTTTCTTTCTAATGACTTTTGTTTCATTTATTTTAATATGCAAGTTTAACTTGCATAGACATTCTTTATTTTATCTGTCCCAACTTCTTTTTGTAAGGATAAATTCTCACCAAAATTCATGACCTGCATGATGAAAATGTCTTTGGGATAAGAGATGAATAGGAAATATGTTTATATTAAATTCTTGCTAGGTATGGACTTGGGTCCTCCAATATCAGTAAAGATATGAAGATTGTAGATTTATCCCATGAGCTTCATTGGTCATTTGTGAACAAGGCTTAGGAAAATGCACATCGAAACTTTAGGGATTTCATTCCCTAAAGTTTAATGCATATTTAAATGCATTAAAAATTCTAATAATGGTAAGTGATTATGTCTTGAACTCTACATAGAATGGGTGGTTGTTTATGAATACACAAGTTATGGTTTAATTTCCTTTGTAACATTTGGGCCCTTATATCATAGTAGATATGATATAACTTCTGTGTTTGTTATCAATTTGTCCTTGGAGGGTTGTGGCTTACTTCATTTACTTGGCGAATGTGCCCTTTACCAGATTTCACCACAGGAGAGATGATTAGTTCTGCTTTATCATTAGGAAGCATCTTTATGGGATTTAATGTGATGTGTGTAATCTATCAAATACAATACAGAAACTCCACTTTCCTCTTAATTTCTTTTCACAAGTACCATCCTTTACAGAAAGATGGCTCTCACGCTTGTTTGCTTTGAGAAAATGAATTTTTCTTTTCTTTTTCTTTTATTATTCATGTGTGCATACAAGGATGGGTTCATTTCTCCCCCCTGCCCCCACCCCCTCCCTTACCACCCATTCCGCCCACCCCCTCTCCCCCCCACCCCCTCAATACCCAGCAGAAACTATTTTGCCCTTATTTCTAATTTTGTTGTAGAGAGAGTATAAGCAATAACAGGAAGGAAAAAGGGTTTTTGCTGGTTGAGATAAGGATAGCTATACAGGGCATTGACTCACATTGATTTCCTGTGTGTGGGTGTTACCTTCTAGGTTAATTCTTTTTGTTTTTGTTTTTTTTTCTTTTACTTGAAAACTCTTTTTTTTTCTTTCTTTTTTTTTTTTTTACTTACAATATTTTATTTATTTTTTTTTCATTTTTCTTTTATTATTCATATGTGCATACAAGGCTTGGGTCATTTCTCCCCCCTGCCCCCACCCCCTCCCTTACCACCCACTCCACCCCCTCCCGCTCCCACCCCTCAATACCCAGCAGAAACTATTTTGCCCCTATCTCTAATTTTGTTGTAGAGAGAGTATAAGCAATAATAGTAAGGAACAAGGGGTTTTGCTGGTTGAGATAAGGATAGCTATACAGGGCATTGACTCACATTGATTTCCTGTGCATGGGTGTTACCTTCTAGGTTAATTCTTTTTGATCTAGCCTTTTCTCTAGTACCTGTTCCCCTTTTCCTATTGGCCTCATTTGCTTTTAAGGTATCTGCTTTAGTGTCTCTGCATTAAGGGCAACAAATGCTAGCTAATTTTTTAGGTGTCTTACCTATCCTCACCCCTCCCTTGTGTGCTCTCACTTTTATCATGTGCTCATAGTCCAATCCCCTTGTTGTGTTTGCCCTTGATCTAATGTCCACATATGAGGGAGAACATACGATTTTTGGTCTTTTGGGCCAGGCTAACCTCACTCAGAATGATGTTCTCCAATTCCATCCATTTACTATCCATTTACCAGGTAGTAGGTATAGGTAGAATTTCTCAATGAAACCCCAGCAGCACAGCAACTAAGAGATAGCATAGATAAATGGGATCTCATAAAGCTAAAAAGCTTCTGTTCATCAAAAGAAATGGTCTCTAAACTGAAGAGAACACCCACAGAGTGGGAGAAAATATTTGCCAACTATACATCAGACAAAGGACTGATAACCAGAATATATAGGGAACTTAAAAAACTAAATTCTCCCAAAACTAATGAACCAATAAAGAAATGGGCATGTGAACTAAACAGAACTTTCTCAAAAGAAGAAATTCAAATGGCCAAAAAACACATGAAAAAATGCTCACCATCTCTACCAATAAAGGAAATGCAAATTAAAACCACGCTAAGATTCCACCTCACCCCTGTTAGAATAGCCATCATCAGCAACACCACCAACAAGTGTTGGCGAGGATGCGGGGAAAAAGGAACCCTCTTACACTGTTGGTGGGAATGTAGACTAGTACAACCACTCTGGAAAAAAATTTGGAGGCTACTTAAAAAGCTAGACATCGATCTACCATTTGATCCAGCAATACCACTCTTGGGGATATACCCAAAAGACTGTGACACAGGTTACTCCAGAGGCACCTGCACACCCATGTTTATTGCAGCACTATTCACAATAACCAACTTTTGGAAACAGCCAAGATGCCCCACCACTGACGAATGGATTAAGAAAATGTGGTATCTATACACAATGGAATTTTATGCAGCCATGAAGGAGAAAATGAATTTTTCAAGTGGAAATTGATACAGAGCTGTGCTCTGTACGTTTCCATTTTATTTTACACTGATGTCACAGGTACATTTTCAGAAACCAAGATTCAGAAAACCAAGAATCATATATGTAATATTTTTCTATTTATATGATATACATAATTATATTTTACATATAACAAATGCAACAAAAATGTATAAACCAGAGTTAGCCCAAATTCTTTTCTATCATATCTTGTGTTTTATAACATATTTAAAAATCTTTCATCATCTACAAATGAAAATTAAGATACAATTTAATATATTAAATTTACTTACAATCAATTTCTCAATTGTATCACTTTTGATGCACAGTTATTAGTTTTATGTACTTATGTATATATGCAATATGCACATTATTGAACCAATTGTTGTTGATTCTCATTTTCATTGTGCTTTTCAGTAAGGGAAGCTTCTCTGAAAATTGTGCATGTACTGTCTGTGTATTTTGGACTTTTTACTCTTCTTAGATAATATTTAGGTCACATAAACTGGCAAAAACTGAGGCTATTCAATATGGAGCTTGAGAGACAAACTCTTCTTGTAAAAAAAGTAATTTCATAGATTGCTTTGTGTTTTTAATGTATTTATATTTGAGAACTTACCAGAATGTTGAACTGTTATTTTTATTTTGGGGTGTGTCAACATTCAGGGATATAGCCTGAGGAGGAGTGGGAATTCTTTATCCCCATCCAAAGGCCTCTGTGTAAGAACATCATGTTAATGAACCTTGTTTCTGTGGACAAAATAACTTTGTTTCAGAATTCCTAGCTCATCCTCATGATTCCTTTCCTGTCTGTCTTGAAAGAGCACTTCCTTTGTGTGAATGAGTTTAATATCAGATTTCCAAAAATTCTTTATGAATTTCTTGGTATTGAAAAGCACATTAAGCACATTATCATGACATTTTACTTTGTTGTTAATGTTCCCATTTCTGGAGTTGGTGTGCATCCTTTACCTAGATCAGTAGGAATTTCAGAAATTCAGTAAGATATAATACTCTGTACCACATCCTAAATTCAAGTTCCCAACCTTTGGTTTTGATTCAGTAGTAATTTAAGTGGAGTGAGAGTATGAAAATTGAAAATACTTCCTAAGTATTCTAAGGAACCTGTCAGGAAGTAATATTTTTGGGAAAATAAATTTATATAATCGCTCATGTTCTTTCTTTTCCATTGAGCAAAATACATGGTTAGAAATCCCAGGACGTCACACTAAGACCAATATTACTTTTTCCACTATGCATGTCTCCCTGTCACTAAACCAGACCTATTCTTCTGTCTGGAGCAAAGAAATGTTCCCTGAAAAGAGGAGACACTAGAAAAGCAGCCAGGTAGGCAGGAATGAATGAGGCAGGGAACCCAGGTCAGATGTCAAAGGACCTGAAAATGTGATTTGTTTACATTGCTATCCTGGAAATGCTTTTTAAGAAGCACATATATATTTCCCTTGCTGTCACAGAGGGACATCTCTTTCTTTGTGCTTATCATATTCCTTAATGTTCTAAGGCTTCTACTGCTCTCTAGTAGTTTTCTAGAACACTCACAGCAAGAGCTAAATTCCTCCTCCTCACCCATGAGGCCCTGCATGATCTTGGTGGTCTACTGCCTTTGCAGGCCTAGAACTTCTGAACACCTTTCAGAATAACTATACTAAAACATTTTAGTATACCAAACTTTTAGGAGTTGCTCTACCAACCTTTATACCATTAAATAGGACAAGGAAGATGGACAAAACCCAGTAACACAGTACATTCAAGTTTGCTCAAAGTACATTATAGGTTGTTTGTGAATATCACAATGAAACCCATTTGTGCAATTAAAATATGCTAATGAATATTTTTCCAAAAAGAACTGATCTGCCTATGCTAATTTATGTTTATTTATTTAGCAAAACATAAAATTAACTTTTCATTGGAAAATGAATACAGTAATATTTATTCTTGTCCAGCTTTACTGAAATATTAATGATGTACAGTAAACTGCACATATAAGAAGCAAACAGTCTGATGAGTTTTGAAATAGAAAAGCACATCAGTGAATCTTGCAGGAAGCAATTTTGATAGCAGCATTCTCTGGTCAATTTTTTTTGGTAGTATTTGGGGTTGAACTCAGGGCTTTGCACTTGCTCAGTAGGCATTTTGCTACTTGAACCACTCTCATACTCAGAGTGAAATTTCTATTTGCACTTTCTTTCTGCATTTGGGGCAGGAATTCTTCTTGAATGGTTTTATCTCATATTCCCCATTTTTATTTCAATCACTTACTTATTTCAGTATGGATTCATTAATATGTATTTTTAGGTTATAATATAATCTATTATTTAGTTTATTGCTCAAATTATTTCACTTTTGGTAACTATATGCTCCTACAAGTTGACTCCTATATTCTATTTTCACCTGTATCCTTTTGATCTATTTTCACCCATATCCTTTTGACATGCCTTCATTATATACTTGAACACCTCCATTCATTTCTTTTAATTGCATATGTACTGCACTCATAAGAATTTATACATATCTTTGTTTTGGTTAGCACTGGGCTTGACAACATGTAACAATAAACCCTGAGTAAAAGTGTCTTAAGAAACAAGAAATTTCTCCATTAACATTTCAGTGTTCATTTATTAAACACTGAATGTTTTTAGAAACATTGTTGATGAATTTTACAGATGTTTTCTCACCACAGAATGCATGCTATTGATTCAAAATTACCAGTTCTCATGGGGAAAGCCAACCACTGAAATTGTTGATATGGAGGACACCCTTTTAATATAACATGTATTACTCTTCAGGATGTTATGGGTTAAATTTTCTCTTATTCAATTTTTAGATTCCATCTTTTTGTATTTCTTTTCTTGCATTGGCAACCTTCCATTAGTAAATTACAGCTTTAGATTTTACATATATTAAGATTAAATCACCGTTTCTACTATTTTACAAGTAAAAATATGTGACTGAAAATTAAAATGCAAATCTGCCATATTTATTTGTGGGGTTTTTGCATATTGTAGTTGTATCATGGGTACGTTATTCCACTTACCCAAGTGTTTACCTTAGTTAGATATTCTCCCTTCAATTTTCTTCATTATTCCCCCTCCATCCCTTTCTTAAAACAGATTCAATAGGCCTGATTGTTCCATTTTCATGCATAAATTCTTCCATGATATTCCCTTCACATTTTTTTATGAGCTCAATCCTACCACTGGTACCAACCCCCAGGCAGGACTTCCTTTTCCTTCCTGTCCTTCATTTTTTAAAAACAGACATATTTGTTAGTTTATGATAATTTTGCAGGAAGTTTCATTTTATATATATTTTCATTTTATATATTAAATATATATATATATAATCTCTTGAATTTGTTCATCCCTTCTATTATTCTCTCTTATTTTTAATTAGAATATAGATTGCTGTACAGGGGGATTCATTGTGACAATTCTAAATCATGTTATATTGTATATTGGTTAGGTCATCCCCCCACTGTCTATCTGTCTCAACCCCCACACTGCTCCACTTAAAGCAATTGCAAGAAGTTTCTTTGTTCTATTTCATTAATGATATACCCTTACCTTAATCTCCATTCACCCTTCCCCTCCTACAGGTACCCCCTGACACACATACTGTACCTATTTTACATTCCTGTTTTTTTTTAATAGGTAAGTCCATGCTCAAAGAGGTTTCTCAATGTCTTCCCACTGTGAGTATACTTTCCTGTGGTCCATTCAACTCCCTCCATTACACTTCATTATGCTTAAACATTCAATCCCCTATTTCTCAACTTTTAAAACACATTTTTATATTCTGTATCTTCACAAATGTTTTCCTATACTGTTGAGGCTCTATCATTCTCTTTTCCTTTCCCTACTTCAACAAGTTTCAGTAAGTAACTCCACTATTATAAACATGTCCTACATATGAGGTTATAATTATCATGTTTGGTTTTGTATATATGTGTATCTTTTGGATCTATCTTCCAGGTATGAGAAAAAACATGTGACCTTTATCTTTCTGAACCTGGCTTACTTCACTTAACATGATGTACTCCAATTGCAATTGCATCCATTTAACTTCAGACCACATGTTGGTATTATTCTGTATGGCTGAGAAAAATCCATTATGTGTATTTACCACATTTTCTTGACCCACTCATCAGTTGTAGGGCATCTAGGTTGTTTCCGTAGCTTTACTATTGTGAATAATGCTGCAATGAACTTTGGTGTACAGGTGTCTCTACTTTCTCCTGACTTTTATTCCTTTAGGTATAGCCCCAGGAATGGTATCACGCTATCATATTGCAATTCTGTCTTTAGCTTTTTAAGGAAACTACATAATGCTTTCCATAATCATTGTCTATGTTGCATTCCCACAAACAGGGTATAAAGATTCCTGTTTCACTGCATCATTGCCAGCATTTGTTGTTGTTACTATCCTTGATTATTGCCATTCTTACTAAGATGAGATGAAACCTTAGTGTAGTTTTGATTTGCATCACTGTTATAGCCAGGGAAGTTGAAAGTTTCTTCATGTATTTACTAACCATTTGTAACTCTTCCTTTGAGAATTCCCTGTTTAAATCATGAGCCCATTTAGTCATTGGGATATTGATTCTTTTGGGGTTGAATTTCTGAGTTCTCTGTAGATTCTGCCCTTATCGCATGATTATCTGGTAAGTATATCTCCCATTCTGTGGGCAGTGTCTTGAGTATAGTGACTGTTTTTTTGATATACAGAAGCTTTCAGTTTGATGCAGTCCCATTTGTTCATTCTTTCTTTTAGATGCCAATTTTTTTACTTCTACTAAGGATGTTATCCCTATGCCTATCTGTTTCAGTGCATTTCCTATTAGTTCCTGTTGTTGTTTCAAAGTGTCAGACCTCATATTAAGGTCTTTGATACACTTTGAGTTGATTTTGGTTCAAGTAGAAACATGCATCTAGTTTCGGTCTTCTACATGTGGATACCCAGTTTTCCTAGCAACATTTGTTGAAGAGGCTGTCTTTCTCTATTATGCTTATGGAGTTCTTTTTTGAAGATCAGTTGGCTGTACCTAAGATGGTTTATGTCTGGGTCTTCTATTCTGATCCATTGGTCTTCATGTTTGTTTTTGTGCCAACATCATGCTGTTTTTATTTTTGTGGCTCTATAGTTTAGTTTGAAGTCAAGAATTGTGATACCTCCACCCTGGGTCTTTTTGGCCAGAATTGATTTGGCTACTTGAGGACTTTTGTTCTCCATATGTATTTTAGGATTGATTTTTCTATCTCAGAAGAATTTCATTGGGATATTCATGGGGATTGCATTGAACATGTAGATTGCTTTTGGTAGTATGGAAATTTTCACAATTTTGATTCAACCAATCTATATGTGATTTTTTTTTCAGTTAGTTGATTTTATTTTTTTTTTCATTTTTCTTTTATTATTCATATGTGCATACAAGGCTTGGTTCATTTCTCCCCCCTGCCCCCACCCCCTCCCTTACCACCCACTCCACCCCCTCCCGCTCCCCCCCCTCAATACCCAGCAGAGACTATTTTGCCCTTATCTCTAATTTTGTTGTAGAGAGAGTATAAGCAATAATAGGAAGGAACAAGGGGTTTTGCTGGTTGAGATAAGGATAGCTATACAGGGCATTGACTCACATTGATTTCCTGTGCATGGGTGTTACCTTCTAGGTTAATTCTTTTTGATCTAACCTTTTCTCTAGTTCCTGGTCCCCTTTTCCTATTGGCCTCAGTTGCTTTAAGGTATCTGCTTTAGTTTCTCTGCATTAAGGGCGACAAATGCTAGCTAGTTTTTTAGGTGTCTTACCTATTCTCACCCCTCCCTTGTGTGCTCTCGCTTTTATCATGTGCTCATAGTCCAATCCCCTTGTTGTGTTTGCCCTTGATCTAATGTCCACATATGAGGGAGAACATACGATTTTTGGTCTTTTGGGCCAGGCTAACCTCACTCAGAATGATGTTCTCCAATTCCATCCATTTACCAGTGAATGATAACATTTCGTTTTTCTTCATGGCTGCATAAAATTCTATTGTGTATAGATACCACATTTTCTTAATCCATTCGTCAGTGCTGGGGCATCTTGGCTGTTTCCATAACTTGGCTATTGTGAATAGCGCCGCAATAAACATGGATGTGCAGGTGCCTCTGGAGTAACAGTCTTTTGGGTATATCCCCAAGAGTGGTATTGCTGGATCAAATGGTAGATCGATGTCCAGCTTTTTAAGTAGCCTCCAAATTTTTTTCCAGAGTGGTTGTACTAGTCTACATTCCCACCAACAGTGTAAGAGGGTTCCTTTTTCCCCACATCCTCGCCAACACCTGTTGTTGGTGGTGTTGCTGATGATGGCTATTCTAACAGGGGTGAGGTGGAATCTTAGTGTGGTTTTAATTTGCATTTCCTTTATTGCTAGAGATGGTGAGCATTTTTTCATGTGTTTTCTGGCCATTTGAATTTCTTCTTTTGAGAAAGTTCTGTTTAGTTCACATGCCCATTTCTTTATTGGTTCATTAGTTTTGGGAGAATTTAGTTTTTTAAGTTCCCTGTATATTCTGGTTATCAGTCCTTTGTCTGATGTATAGTTGGCAAATATTTTCTCTCACTCTGTGGGTGTTCTCTTCAGTTTAGAGACCATTTCTTTTGATGAACAGAAGCTTTTTAGTTTTATGAGGTCCCATTTATCTATGCTATCTCTTAGTTGCTGTGCTGCTGGGGTTTCGTTGAGAAAGTTCTTACCTATACCTACTAACTCCAGAGTATTTCCTACTCTTTCTTGTATCAACTTAAGAGTTTGGGGTCTGATATTAAGATCCTTGATCCATTTTGAGTTAATCTTGGTGTAGGGTGATATACATGGATCTAGTTTCAGTTTTTTGCAGACTGCTAACCAGTTTTCCCAGCAGTTTTTGTTGAAGAGGCTGCTATTTCTCCATCGTATATTTTTAGCTCCTTTGTCAAAGATAAGTTGCTCATAGTTGTGTGGCTTCATATCTGGATCCTCTATTCTGTTCCACTGGTCTTCATGTCTGTTTTTGTGCCAGTACCATGCTGTTTTTATTGTTATTGCTTTGTAATATAGTTTGAAGTCAGGTATTGTGATACCTCCTGCATTGTTCTTTTGACTGAGTATTGCCTTGGCTATTCGTGGCCTCTTGTGTTTTCCATATAAATTTCACTGTAGATTTTTCAATCTCTTTAATGAATGTCATTGGAATTTTGATGGGAATTGCATTAAACATGTAGATTACTTTGGGGAGTATCGACATTTTTACTATGTTGATTCTACCAGTCCATGAGCATGGGAGATCTCTCCACTTTCTATAGTCTTCCTCAATCTCTTTCTTCAGAAGTGTATAGTTTTCCTTGTAGAGGTCTTTCACATCTTTTGTTAGGTTTACACCTATGTATTTGATTTTGTTTGAGGCTATTGTAAATGGAATTGTTTTCATACATTCTTTTTCTGTTTGCTCATTGTTAGTGTATAGAAATGCTAATGATTTTTCTATGTTGATTTTATATCCTGCTACCTTGCTATAGCTATTGATGATGTCTAGAAGCTTCTGAGTAGAGTTTTTTGGGTCTTTAAGGTATAGGATCATGTCGTCTGCAAATAGGGATATTTTGACAGTTTCTTTACCTATTTGTATTCCTTTTATTCCTTCTTCTTGCCTAATTGCTCTGGCTAGGAATTCCAGTACTATGTTGAATAAGAGTGGAGATAGTGGGCATCCTTGTCTGGTTCCTGATTTTAGAGGGAATGGTTTTAATTTTTCTCCGTTAAGTATAATGCTGGCTGTAGGTTTGTCATATATAGCTTTTATAATGTTGAGGAACTTTCCTTCTATTCCTAGTTTTCTTAGAGCTTTTATCATGAAATGATGTTGGATCTTATCAAAGGCTTTTTCTGCATCTATTGAGATGATCAAGTGATTTTTGTCTTTGCTTCTGTTAATGTGGTTTATTACGTTTATTGATTTTCGTATGTTGAACCACCCCTGCATCCCTGGGATGAAGCCTACCTGGTCGTGGTGAATAATCTTTTTGATGTGTTGCTGAATTCGATTTGCCATTATTTTGTTGAGGATTTTTGCATCAATGTTCATTAGGGAGATTGGGCTATAGTTCTCCTTTTTGGAGGTGTCTTTGCCTGGTTTTGGGATAAGTGTAATACTGGCTTCATAAAATGTGTTTGGCAGTTTTCCTTCCCTTTCTATTTCATGGAACAGTTTAAGGAGGGTTGGTATCAGTTCTTCTTTAAAGGTCTGATAGAATTCAGCAGAAAATCCATCAGGTCCTGGACTTTTCTTTTTGGGGAGACTCTTGATTGCTGCTTCAATTTCATTTTGTGTTATAGGTCTATTCAGGTGATTAATTTCCTCTTGGTTCAGTTTTGGATGATCATATGTATCTAGAAATCTGTCCATTTCTTTTAGATTTTCAAATTTATTTGAATATAGGTTCTCAAAATAGTCTCTGATGATTTCCTGGACTTCCATGGTGTTTGTTGTTATCTCCCCTTTTGCATTCCTAATTCTACTAATTTGGGTTTTTTCTCTCCTCATTTTAGTCAGGTTTGCCAGGGGTCTATCGATCTTGTTTATTTTTTCAAAGAACCAACTTTTTGTTTCATTAATTCTTTGTATGGTTTTTTTGGTTTCTATTTCGTTGATTTCAGCTCTTATTTTTATTATTTCTCTCCTTCTATTCGTTTTAGGATTTGCTTGTTCTTGTTTTTCTAGGAGTTTGAGATGCATCATTAGGTCATTGATTTGGTATCTTTCAATCTTTTTAATATATGCACTCATGGCTATAAACTTTCCTCTCAAGACTGCCTTAGCTGTGTCCCATAGGTTCCGGTAGGTTGTGTTTTCATTTTCATTGACTTCCAGGAACATTTTAATTTCCTCTTTTATTGCATCGATGATCCATTCTTCATTAAGTAATGAGTTATTTAGTTTCCAGCTGTTTGCATGTTTTTTGTCTTTACTTTTGTTGTTGAGTTCTACTTTTACTGCATTGTGGTCAGATGGTATGCATGGTATTATTTCTATTTTCTTATATTTGCTGAGGCTTGCTTTGTGCCCTAGGATATGATCTATTTTGGAGAAGGTTCCATGGGCTGCTGAGAAGAATGTATATTGTGTAGAGGTTGGATGAAATGTTCTGTAGACATCTACTAGGTCCACTTGATCTATTGCATATTTTAGATCTTGGATTTCTTTATTGAGTTTTTGTTTGGATGACCTATCTATTGATGATAATGGAGTGTTAAAGTCTCCCACAACCACTGTGTTGGCGTTTATATATGCTTTTAGGTCTTTCAGGGTATGTTTGATGAAATTGGGTGCGTTGACATTGGGTGCGTACAGATTGATGATTATTATTTCCTTTTGGTCTATTTCCCCTTTTATTAGTATGGGATGTCCTTCTTTATCTCGTTTGATCAATGTAGGTTTGAAGTCTACTTTGTCAGAGATAAGTATTGCTACTCCTGCTTGTTTTCGGGGGCCATTGGCTTGGTAAATCTTCTTCCAGCCTTTCATCCTAAGCATATGCTTATTTCTGTCGGTGAGATGAGTCTCCTGTAAGCAACAAATTGTTGGATCTTCTTTTTTAATCCATTTTGTCAAACGGTGTCTTTTGATGGGTGAATTAAGTCCATTAACATTAAGTGTTAGTACTGATAGGTATGTGGTGATTCCTGCCATTTAGTTATCTTAGTTGTTTGAAGGTTTGATTGTGTGTACCTAACTTGATGTTACTCTCTACTGTCTTGCTTTTTCTTATCCTGTGGTTTGGTGCTGCCTGCCTTTTCATGGTTAAGTTGGGTGTCACTTTCTGTGTGCAGGATCCCTTGCAGAATCTTTTGTAATGGTGGCTTTGTGGTCACATATTGTTTTAGTTTCTGCTTATCATGGAAGACTTTTATTGCTCCATCTATTTTGAATGATAGCTTTGCTGGGTAGAGTATCCTGGGGTTGAAGTTATTTTCATTCAGTGCCCGGAAGATCTCACCCCACGCTCTTCTTGCTTTTAATGTTTCTGTTGAGAAGTCTGCTGTGATTTTGATGGTTTTACCTTTGTATGTTACTTGTTTTTTCTCTCTTACAGCCTTCAATATTCTTTCCTTAGTTTCTGAACTTGTTTTTTTAATGATGATATGTCGTGGAGTAGTTCTATTTTGATCTGGTCTGTTTGGTGTCCTGGAGGCCTCTTGCATTTGTATGGGAATATCTTTCTCTAGATTTGGGAAATTTTCCGTTATTATTTTGTTGAATGTATTACGCATTCCCTTCACTTGCACCTCTTCTCCTTCTTCGATGCCCATGATTCTCAAGTTTGGTCTTTTGATGGAGTCAGTGAGTTCTTGCATTTTCTTTTCACAGGTCTTGAGTTGTTTAATTAGTAGTTCTTCAGTTTTTCCTTTAATTACCATTTCATCTTCAAGTTCTGAGATTCTGTCTTCTGTTTGTTCTATTCTGCTGGATTGGCCTTCCGTTTTGTTTTGCAGTTCTGTTTCGTTCTTTTTTCTGAGGTTTTCCATATCCTGGCTGTTTTCTTCTTTATTGTTGTCTATTTTTGTCCTGAGTTCATTTGTCCATTTATTCATTGTGTTCTCTCTTTCACTTTGGTGTTTATACAGTGCTTCTATGGTTTCCTTTATTTCTTCTTTTGCTTTTTCAAATTCTCTAGTTTTATTGTCTTGGAATTTCTTGAGTGTCTCCTGTACATTTTGGTTGACCCTATCCAGTATCATCTCTATAAAATTCTCATTGAGTACTTGTAGTATGTCTTCTTTTAAATTATTCTTGTGGGCTTCATTGGGTCCTTTGGCATAGTTTATCTTCATTTTGTTGGAGTCTGGATCTGAGTTTCTGTTCTCTTCATTCCCCTCTGGTTCTTGTACTAATTTTTTGCTGTGGGGAAACTGGTTTCCTTGTTTTTTCTGTCTTCCTGTCATTGTCCTTGGTGTTGTTACTGTCCCTGTACTGTGTGTAATTAAGTATTTTCTAGCTTGTAATAATAACAATGGTAATATTGAGAATGGAAGAGTGAGCTGAGATGGAAAGCAAGAAGTTAAAGAAAAGGGGAAAACAAATATACAGACAAGAGGGAGAAAGCAGAACAAGGTATCAGAGAAGAGAGTTTCAAAGGTATAAACAGGGAGTGTTAGTGTACTAATCGACAGTAAGCTGAACAGACAATAGAGAGACAGAGAGAGGATTGAAAATCAAAGATAAAAAAATAAAAAATAAGTATATGAAAGTAATATCTATTTATAAAAATGAATTAAAATAAAATGGAAAATAGAAAATTAAAAAAGAAAAAAAACAAAAAACCAAAAACTTCCAAGTTTATATGCAATGCAGTTTCAGTCTTAATAATTTGGATGTCCGTCTCAATCTCCAGTCCTGGAGTTGGTGCCTCAGATGTTGTTCTGTAGTTGTCTCATCAAAGGGGATGCATAAAGTAGAACAAAACTACACACTCACACACACACAGAGGATTAAAAAAAAAAAAAAACCCACCAAGTGTCCCCAGTTCAAATGCAATACAGTTTCAGTAAGTTTTTTGGCTTGCAGGTGTAATTCGGTTGTTCTCTCATCAAAGGTAGGGAGAAAAAGAAAAAAAAGCATCTGGAGGCAGTTCTGAGAGTGGTATCTGCAACTGTGGCTTGCCTGCCTGCTGCTCTCAGCCTGTAGCTGGCGGCGTTATTTATGCAGATCTCTGGGGTGAGCTAGCACTCACCTGGTCCCACAGGCTTTGTTTGCTCAGAGTTCTCCTGTGCTGGGGGCCTCTGCCACAGGCTTTCCCCTTTCCAAGCACTGGGAAAGGTGCCACTGCCCCGCATTGTCAGGCCTGCGTGTTTGTTTACAGTTCACGTGGGAAGTGGGTCTTCCCTCCTCTCACAAGCATCCCCACTCCTGGTTGCTGGGCACGCCCCACTCCTGCCAGAGCCTCTCCGTCCCGCCCGGCTCATTTATTTACAGTCCCGGGAAGGATTCCCTTCCCCCAATCTTCAGCGCTCAGGGCACCCCACCCTCTTTCCAGCGTGTCTTAACTGTTCTTATTGCTTAGTACTCAGTTTCTCTTTTTTTTCCCGGGTGGAGGTCAGTCTGTCCAGGGGGCTATGCTGCTCTGGCCCAGGCTTGTCTGGGGGGCTACCGCGGTACCGCGAAGCTCACCTGGTCCGCGTCTTCCCAAGCCGTATGGGCGCCGGCCACTGGCGGCCCCGGTGGCCCTCCTCGGTTCTCCATTTAACGTGAAGTGGAGATTCTCTGCGCCGGCTGGAGATGTGGAGGAGTCAAAGTTATGCCTTTTCTCGGTGATTATGCCTGCAAAGTGTGTCTCCAGTGTCTCTCCAAGATTTCACTATAGGAGGGTCGCTTTCTGCTTCCTACCTCTAGCCGCCATCTTGGAATTTTCTATTGTTCATTCTTAATGATGTAAATTGTAACAGAAGTGAGGTAGAATTTTTGTGTGGTTTTGTATTACATTTCCTTTATAAGCAGAGATGTTGAGCATTTCTACATGTGCTTTTTGGCCATTTAGACTTCTTCCTTTGGAAAAGGTCTATAAAGTTCATGTGACCATTTCTTCATTGGGTCTTTGATTCTTTTGGAGATTAGTTTTTTGAGGTCACTCTACAGTCTGCTATCAATCCCTTGCCAATTATATAGCTGGCAAAGATTTCTCTCATTCTGTGAGATGCCTCTTAAATTGGGTGACCATTTCTTTTACTCTGAAGAACTGCTTTAGTTTCAACTAGTACCATTTTCAGTCCTTTCTCTGAACCATTAGAGTATTCTTTAGGAAGTTATTGCCTATGCCTATACATTCCAGTGTATTCCTTATCTTCCCATAAGTAGTTTAAGTTTTAGGTTTTATACTAAGCTTCTTAATCTACTTTGAGTTGATACTTGTACAGGGAAAAGACATGGATCTACTTTGTTTTCTGCATAAATAGTTTTGTTTCCCCAGCATATTTTAAAAAGGTTGTCTTTCACCATCATATGTTTTGGATAACTTCATCAAAAATCAGGTGATTACACCATAGATCAAATGGACCTAGCTGATGTCTACAGAATATTTCAACCAACTTCTGCACAATATACATATTCACAGAAGCCCATGGGACTTTCTCCAAAATTGATCATATCTTAGAGCACAAAGCAAGCCTCAGCAAATAAAAGAATATAGAAATAATTCCATCCATTCTGTCTGACCACAATACATTAAAATTAGAAATCAACAACAAAAACATCAATAAAAAACATGCAAAGAATTGGAAGCTGAACAACACATTCTCAATGATGAATGAGTCCTCAATGAAATAAAAGAGGAAATTATAAGGTTTCTGGAAGTTAATGAAAATGAAAACATGACCTACCAACCTGCAAAGGCAGTCCTAAGAGGAAAGTTTATAGCCATGAATGCATATATTAAAATGACAGAAAGATCTCAAATCAATGACCTAATACTACAGCTCAAACTCCTGGAAAAACAAGAACAAGCAAATCCCACAACAACCAGTAGGAAAGAAATAATTAAGATGAGGTCTGAAATCAATGAAATAGAAACAAACAAAAAAAAACAATACAAAGAATCAATGAAACAAAAGGCTAGTTCTTTGAAAAATAAATAACATTGACAGACCCTTGGCAAACCTGACTAAAATGAGGGGAGAAAAAACCCAAATCAATAAAATCAGAAATGCAAAAGGGAAGATAACAACAAACACCATGGAAATACAAAAAATCTTCAGCGACTACTTTGAGAGCCTATACTCTAATAAATTTGAAAATTTTGAAGAAATGGACAGATTTCTAGAAACTTACAACCACCCAAAACTGAGCCAAGAGGATATTAGTCACCTGAATAGATCTATAACACATAAAGAAATTGAAGCTGCCATAAAAAGCCTCCCAAAAAAGAAATGCCCAAGACCTGATGGATTCACTGCTGAATTCTATCAGACATTTAAAGAACAAATACCAACTCTCCTTAAACTGTTCCATGAAACAGAAAGGTAAGGAACACTGCCTAACTCATTTTATGAAGCCAATATTATTCTCATCCCAAAACCAGACAAAGACACGTCCAAAAAGAACTACAGGCCAATTTCCTTAATGAATATCAATGCAAAAAACCTCAATAAAATAATAGCAAACAGAATCCAACAACACATCAGAAAGATCATTCACCATGACCCAGTCGGCTTCATCCCAGGGATGCAGGGCTGGTTCAACATATGCAAATGTATAAATGTAATGCAGCACATCAATAGAAGCAAAGATGAAAACCACTTGATCATCTCAATAGATGCAGAAAAAGCCTTCGACAAGATTCAACACCACTTCATGATAAAAGCTCTGAGAAAACTAGGAATAGAAGGAATGTACCTCAACATTATAAAGGTTATATATGACAAACCTATAGCCAATATCATACTTAATGGTGAAAAACTGAAACTATTCCTCCTAAAATCAGGAACAAGACAAGGTAACCCACTATCCCCACTCCTATTAAACATAATACTTGAATTTCTAGACAGAGCTATTAGACAAAAAGGAGAAATAAACAGAATACAAATAGGTAAAGAAACTGTGAAAATATCCTTATTTGCACATGATATGATCCTATACCTTAAAGACCCAAAAATCTGTACCCAAAAACTTTTAGACACCATAAACAACTACAGCAAAGTGGCAGGATACAAAATCAATGTACAAATATTATTATCTCTTCTATGCACTAATAACAAATAAACTGAGAAGGAATACATGCAAACAGTTCCATTCACAATAGCTGCAAAAAAAATCAAATACATAGGAGTTTATTTAACAATGGATGTGAATGACCTCTACAAAGAGAATTACAAACACCTGAGGAAAGAGATCGAGGAAGACTAGAGAAGATGGAAAGATCTCCCGTGCTCATGGATCAGTAGAATCAACATAGTAAAAATGGCTATACTACTGAAAGCAATCTAGATGTTTAATGCAATTCCCATCAAAATCCCAATGACTTTCATCACAGAGATAGAAAAATCTATCCTAAAGTTAATTTGGAGACACAAGAGACCACGAATAGCTAAGACAATACTCAGCAAAAAGAGCAATGCTTGAGGTATCACAATACCTGACTTCAAATTATATTACAAAGAAATAGCAATAAAAACAGCATGGTACTGGCACAAAAACAAACATGAAGACCAGTGGAACAGAATAGAGGACCCCAATATGAATCCACACAACTATACCCACCTCATTCTTGACAAAGGTGCCAAAAATATACAATGGAGTAGAGACAGCTTCTTCAACAAATGTTGCTGGGAAAAGTGATTACCTGTCTGCAAGAAACTGCAACTAGATCCATGTCTATAACCCTGGACTAGTATTAACTCAAAATGGATCAAGGACCTAAATATCAGACCTGAAACTCTGAAGTTAGTACAGGAAGGAGCAAGAAACACTCTGGAATAAATAGGTATAGGCAAAGTCTTCGTCAATAGAACCCCAGCAGCCCAGCAATTAAGAGAAAGGATGAATAAATGGGACGTCATAAAATTAAAAAGCATCTGTACAACAAAAGGAATGGTGTATTAACTGAAAAGACCACACACAGAGTGGGAGAAAATATTTGCCAGCTATACATCAGACAAGGGACTGATAACCAGATTATACAGGGAATTTAAGAAACTAAACTCTCCTAAAATCAATGAACCAATTAAGAAATGGGTAACTGAACTAAATAGAACTTTCTCAAAAGAAGAATTTCAAATGGCCAAAACACACTTGAAAAATTGCTCACCATCTCTAACCGTAAAGGAAATGCAAATCAAAACCACACTAAGATTCCACCTCGCCCCTGTTAGAATAGCCATTATCGAAAACACCACTAACAACAAGTTTTGGTGAAGTTTTGGGGAAAAATGAACCCTAATCCACTGCTTGTGGGAATGAAAGCTGGTGCAACAACTATGGAAAAAAAATTAGGAACTTCTTAAAAATCTAAACATAGATGTGCCATAAGATCCAGCAATCCTATTCCTGGGGATATATCCAAAGGAATCAACACAGATTACTCCAGAGGCTCCTGCATACCCATGTTTATTGCAGCAATATTCACAATAGCCAAGTTATGGAAAAAAATCAAGATTCCCCACTATTAATGAATGGATCAAGAAAATGTGGTACTTGTACACAATGGAATTTTACTCAGCCATGAAGAAGAATGAAATCTTATCATGTACAGGTAAATAGATGGAACTGTAAAACATCATTCTGAGCGAGGGTAGCCAGGCTCAGAAGACCAAAAGTCATATACTCTCCCTCATATGAGGACATTAGATCTAGGGCAAATGCAGCAATGTGGTTGGACTTGGATCACAAGACAAGAGGAGAGTACATACGGGAGATATAAGAGTAGGTAGAAAACCCAAAACATGAAAGCGTTTGATGTCCCCACTCCAGAGGAACTAATAGAGAAACCTTAAAATGACAGATTATCATGAGCAGGGGATCAGGAACCAATGTAAAGATCAGTTAGAGTTGAATCAACATTGGTCATAACACATGGGTACACGAAAGCAATAGTAGGAATCTCTCTGTATAGCTATCCTTAACTCAACTAGCAAAAATGCACTTCCTCGTTATGCTTATGTCATTTCTTCAACAAAATTAGTGATATGGGAAGAACAGGTTCTGCCTGGAACTGAGACGGAGAAAGGGAGAAGCGTGGGGGAGAGGGGCGGGTGGAGAAATGACCCAAACAATGTATGCACATGTGAATAAATGAAAAAAAATCAGATAATTATAGTTGCATGGATTCATACCTGGGTCTTCTATTTTTTTCCACTGGTTCATGTCAGTTTTGTTGCTAGGTTCATACTAGTATGTAGTATACTTTGAAGTCTGGTATTATGATACCTTCAGCATTGCTGCTTTTGCTCAGTTTGCCTCGTCTACTCATGGTTTTTTGTTCATATGGAAATATGAAATTAATATGGACTTTTTAATATCTGTGAGAAATATCATTGAAATTTTGATGGAGATTACATTGAACATGTAGATTACTTTTGTTAATATAGCCATTTTTACATCATTGATTCTGCCAATCCATTAGCATGGGAGATTTTTCCATCTTCTGAGATTTTAGATTTATTTTTTCAGTGGTTCATATTTTTGTTGTAGAGGTCTTTCACTTCCTGTGTTAAGTTTATGCCTAGGCATTTCATTTTTCTGAAGCTATATTTTAGGTGTTAATTGCTTTCCTAAATTCTGTCTCAGTCTGTTAGTTGCTGGTATATAGAAAGTCCGCTGATTTTTGTGAATTGATTTTATATCCTACTACTTTGATACAGGTGTTTATAATATCTAAGAATTTTTTGGTAAAGTTTTCCAGCTCTTTTAGGTATAAGATCATGTCATTTGCAAACAGGAATAGTTTGACTTCTTCCTTTCCTATTTGAATTCCTTTTATTTCATCTTCCTGTCTTGTTGCTGTGATTAGGAATTCCAAGATTATGTGGAGTAAGAATGGAGAGAAAGGAAATACTTGTCTTGATCCTGCCTTTAGAGGAAATGGTTTCAGGTTTTCCCTTTTAGTATGATGTTGGATATAGGTTTTTTTTATAGCTTTAGTTATATTGAAGCACATTCCCTCTACTCCTCATTTCCTCAGAGCTTTTGTCATGAAAGGATGTTGAATTTTGTCAAAGGCATTTTCTGCATCTATTGAGATCATTTGTGTTTGCTTCTGTTAATATGCTGTATTACATTTAATGATTAATGCAAGTTGACCATCCCTACATCCTTGGAATTAAACTGACTTGATCATCATGTATGGTCTTTTTGTTTTGTTGATGAATTAAGTTTGCTAGTATTTTATTGTGAATTTTTGCATCTATGTTCATTAAGGAGATTTGCCTGTAATTTTCTTTTTGGTCTGGTTTGTCCTCCTCTGATATTGGGATGATTTTAATATTAGCCTCACAGAATTGTGGCAGTGTTCCTTCCCTTTCTGCAGAAGTTTCAGAAGTGTTAGTATTAATTCCTCTTTAAAGATTTGTCAAAATTCAGCAGTGAATCAGTCAGGTCCTGAATTCTGCATTTTTGGGGAAACTTTACTGTTGCTTTAGATTTGTTATTTGTTATAGATCTATTTAGGTGATTTATAGCCTCTTGGTTCAATTTTGGTTGGTTATATGTATATAGAAATGTATCCATTTCTCCTACATTTTCCAATTTATTTGAATATTGGTTTTAGAAGTATTCCTTAATGATCCTCTAGATTTTCTTGGTGTTTGTTGTAATTAGTTTTTCTTTCTTTTTAATTTTATTAATTTTGGTCTTTTCTCTCCACCTTATTTTCATCAGTTTCACTAAAGATTTTCAGTATTACTTATCTTTTCAAAGTTTCTCTTTTTTGGTCTTTATTTCATTGACTTCAGATCTTATTTTTATTATCTCCTTCCTTCTGGTTTTGGGTTTAGCTTGTTCTTGTATTCTATGAGTTTGAGATTCAGCATTAAGTCATTGATTTGAGATCTGTCTATGTTTTTAATATCAACATTCATAACTATAAATTTTCCCCTTAGCACTACCCTTGTTGTACCCCATAGGCTCTGGTAGGTTTTGCTTTCATTTTCTCTAGATTCCAGGCACTTTTGAATTTCCTCTATTGTTTCTTTGATGACTTACTGGTCATGGAGCAGCTTGTTCACTCCCTAGATGTTTGAGTATTTCGTGCTATATCTTTTTTTTTTGAGTTCTATTTTTATTTCACTGTGGTCAAAATATGCAGGGAATTATTTCAGTATTCTCATATTTTTTAGAACTTTCTTTGTGTCTTAAAATATTATCTATTTTCAAAAAAGCTCCATGGACTGCTGAGAAGAAGGTATAGTGTGTTGTGGGTGGGTGAAATACTATATTGAGGTCTGTCAGGTCCATTTAGTCTTTGCTCTCATTCAATTCTGAAGTTTCTTTGTTGAGTTTTAGTGTGGATGACTTATCTATTTGTGATAGTTGTGAATTGAGGTCTCACACAGTCACTTCACTGGGGTGTGTCTGTGTTTTTTTAAGTCCAATAGTGTACATTTTATGAAGGTGGGTGCATAAAGGTTGGTGTTAGGATGTAAAGAGCAGAAAGTTGGAGTCAACTCTAGGAGGAGAGAAATCCCTAGTTTTTAGAGGAGCTGAATGAAGCCAACAAAGTTTAAAGAGCCAAAGTCCCTGAAACTCAAAATGCAAGAGCATGAAATCTAGTAGCTGTGTGGTGGCATTTTGAGTCCATGGCAATAAGCCTTTACATGGTGCATATCAAGCAACAAGTCTCTGACTTTGTTTTGTTTTTTGTGGTAATGGGGTTTGAACTCAAGGCCTCACAGTTGCTGAGAAGGCACTAAATCACTTGAGCTACTCCAACAGCCAAGCCTCTGACTTTGAAATCTTAGAATTATAAAACTCTAGACTAGCACCAGGAGTCATCCATATATTGAAACAAGAACCCTTGACTTAATCACAAATACTACAAGTCTCTTGTTAAGCTTTTATTAAGGTATGTGAGTTTTTATACCCTTATGGCAAGACTGTCCAGCAATATTGTACAATCACCAGAGTATCTGAATCTTACCATTTAAATGGAAACAAAAATTGAGATTTTTTTACTCCAATGAAATGCAAAAGAAAATATCTTTTATATCTAACATTGAAAAGAATGCATACACTACTGGCAAGTTTGTTAAAAGGTTTTGCATTAGACATTATTGGGTGTATGCCCTAAAGTATTTCATTTATGACCCAAATCTTGTATGAATCTGTATTTCTACATTGGGGCTTTTTAACTGGGAATATTATTGTATTATAATAAGATAAGTAAGAATGTATAAGCCCATGTTCTAAAAATCTGCTTAGAATTTGATGAGGTTTTTCAAGATTGTTTTCATTAACAAAATGAATAATTTGCTTACCACCAAGAAGTAAGGTAACTCTTTTTCCACTTCCAACTGCACCCAGGAATACTGTGGTGCTATTTTGATGGGAGCCACCAGTGTGTCATGAAACCCCCTGGGACCCATCATTTTCAGCATAGGCTCTGGACCTCAATGTTATAAGATCCTCAAAAGACCATTTATTCTCAGATTTTGTCCATAACTTTGATCATTTTTTAAATGTCTTTTCATTTTATAATAGGCACATTGTTTTCTCCCAGCTCTTATCTTCTTTTCTTTTCCTGGGCAACCACCATTTTTTGAGGGGGGCTTCATAAGGATGTGAATTGGTTTTGATTTCTATTTTGCCCTAATGTTAGAAATTTTGAAAACAATGTCAGTGAGTTATGAGGGATTTATTTAATCATTCTTTTTACCCTCTGAAAATATTTTTGATGTCAGGAGCACTGTGTCCAATAAATGTCACATTAACCATATGTTGGTTCTCTGATTCCTCTGGGTCAGAGTCTAGCTATTTCCTATAGACCTGATAAACATTCTTTTGTAACTCTTGCAGTTATTTAGGTTCTTCTTCTCCAGATCTGTGTCCTTTGATATTCTTCTCATTTCTTTATGCTAAAGTGCTGGAATTTTCCTTCCTGTTGTAAGGACAATAAAGGATAAGAGCATGAGGAACTTCCCTGGATATGTAAAGACATATTTGTGTTCCCTTGTAGGGGAGAATGGAAGTAGAGAGATGGGCTGATGAGTAAGAAGCAAACAAAATGTCATCTTAGGACATTTGTAACTGAGGGCAGACTACTCAAAATGAGTTAGTTATTGGGCTCAAACTATAGTTGTGAAAAAATTTATGTGTGTGTTTCAATTATAGTCATAAGAAAGGTGTTTTAAGTATATACTCAGAATTATAAACTCTGTATTTCATTGAGGACTGAAATTAAAACGTTAACTTTATTGTACAATTTTGTTGTCTGTTTTGAATTTACAGAAGTCATATAGTTCTTCATAATTACAAAATTATTAGTGTGTAATATTTGTGTTTGTGTACTGTAAAGTGAATCAAAAGTAATATTTATTTCTCAAAATACTGTTATTCTTCGCTCTCCTATCTCTAATCTATAGAGAGCTGATGTCCACAAATATTTTGTCACATTTTCCATTAAGAAATGTTTCTATTGTTTTCAATGTGTTGAAATCACAATATCACAGTCTACAAAACTAGGTCAATGTAGATTACATACTCACTAATCTTATTTTATTATCTTCAGCTGATTCATAAACTTTGATTTATTTTATACTTTCTTCTATATTATATTATATTATATTTCAATTATTCCCACTTTGTTACAGGACATTATATATCATATGGATATAGCTGTTTTACATAATGATATATTTTATTATATTTTTGTAATGTACACTGACATCATGCTATGATTAGTGCAATTGGAGGTCTATGCAAGGCTGTGATTGGTGAAGTTAAAATCCAAGCACAATATGCAATGCTGCTTTTCTTGATATGTAAGCAAGCTATTTGTCACTCTTTTTGTGGCACACAAATTTTTATCATGATATATTCATTATAAGGGGGTATTTATAGTGACAATTCTGATTAGACTTATATTATACATTATTTACATTGCCCCCATCATCTCTCCCCCTCAACCTCATCCCCACCCCACTTAAAGCAATTGAAAGAGATTTCTTAGTTCTGCTACATATAGGTATATGAAGTCCATCTACCATACACTGTCACCTTAGTCTCCTTTCTTTACCCTCCCCCTTCCCACCAGTACTCCATCACACTCACCATACCTATTTTATAGACCTGGTTTTCACTATTAATATATAAGTTGATGTTCTAAGGTATGTCTCAATGTATGCCCACTTCAAGTGTACTTTACTTTGGTCTGTTTAACCCCTTCCATTATGCTCCCTTACCCTTGACCTCCCATTTTTCAACAGCTTTCAATGCACATTCTTATATGCTCTACTTTCTTATCTTTTGTTATACAATATTATTGATGCCATATCATTCCCTTTTCCTTTTCCTCTTTCCCCAAGTTCCATGGAGTAGTTCCACTGTTACAAATATGTTATACCTCTAAGTTTCCATATGCTCATGCTTGGTTTTGTATATATGTTTATCTTGGGATCTATCTTCCACAAATGAGAGAAAACATATGTCTTTTGTGTTTCTGATCCTGGCTTACTTCACTTAACATGTCTTCCAATTGCATCCTTTTACCTTCAAACCACATGTCATTATTTCTTATGGCTGAGTAATACTCCATTGTGTATATATGCCACAATTTCTTGATCCATTCATTAGTTATAGGGCACCTGGGTTGTTTCCAAAGCTTGAATATTGTGAATAGTGATGCAATGAACATGGATGTACAGGTGTCTCTGCTGTATCCTGTCTTACATTCCTCTGGGTAGATGCCCAGGAGCATTATCACTGGATATGGCTGTTCTAGCTCTAGCTTTTTGAGGAATCGCCATACTAATTTCCATAGTGATTATACTAATTTGCATTCCCACTAGCAGTGTATAAGGGTTCCTGTTTCACCACATCCTTGCCAGCATTTACTGTTGTTATGACCATTGATTATGGCCATTCTAACAGGCGGTGAGATGAAATCTAAGTGCTCTTTTGATTTGGATCACTTATAACCAGGGAAATCTCTTTTATAACCAGGGAATACATGAATTCTTCATATATTTATTGGCCATTTGTACCTTTTCCTTTGAGAATTCCCTGTTTAATTCATGTGCCCAATTCTTAGTTGGGGTGTTGATTCAAGTTTTTGAGTTCCCTGCAGATTCTGGATATTAGTTCCTTATCAGATGAGTAGCTGACAGAGATTTTCTCCCATTCTGTGGACTGTCTCTTGAGTTTGGTGACTGTTTCCTTTGCTGTGCAGAAGTTCATTAGCTTGATGCAGTCCTATTTGTTCATTGTTTCTTTTAGATGCTGAATCTTTAGAGTTCAATTTAGTAAATTGTTCCCTATACCTATCTGTTCCAGTGTATTTATGCTGCTTTCTGGAGTTGTTTCAAAGTTTCAGGCCTTATATTAAGGTCTTTGGTCCATTTTTACTTGACTTTGGTACAGAGTGAAAGAGAGGGATCTAGTTTCAGTATTGTACATATGGATATGTGGTTTTTCCCAGCAGCATTTGTTGAACAGGCTATCTTTTCTCCATCATCTGTTATGTGTTCCTTTGGCTAAGATCAGTTTACTATAAATGCATGGGTTTATGCCTGGATCTTATATTCTGACACATTGGTCTTCCTGTCTGTTTTGGTGCCAATACCATGCTGCTTTTATTGTTATGGCTCTGTAGTATAGTTTGAAGTCAGATATTGTGATGCCTCCATCATTGGACTTTTTGTTCAGAATTGCTTTGGCTATTTGAGGTCTTTTGTGTTTCCATATGTATTTCACAAATGCTTTATCTATTTTTTGTGCAGAATGTCATTGGAATTTTGATAGTGATTGCATTGAACATGTAGATTGCTTTTGTTAGTATGGCCATTTTCATAATGTTGATTCCACAAATCCACAAGCATGGAAGGTCTTTCTACCATCTCATGTTTTCTTAGACTTCTCTCTTAAGTGGTTTACAGTTTTCATTAAAAGGTCATTGGTTTCTTTTGTTAAATTTATTCCAGGGTACTTTATTGTTTTTGAGGCTATTGTAAATGGGATTATTTCCTTGATTTCTTTCTCAGTCTGTTTATGTTGATGTATAGAAAAGCTACTGATTTCTGTATGATAATTTTTTATCCTGCTACTTTTCTAAAAGAGTTTATGTTTTCTAATTTTTTGTAGAGTTTTAGGAGATGTTTAGGTATAGGATCAAGTCATCTGCAAATATAGATAGTTTGACTTCTTGATTCAAATAAAGAAGAAGAAAAGTTACATTTGAGAGTGAGTTGATGATACTTAGTGTATGGTAGCAACAGGTTATAATGAATAAAGAGGAACAATTTGGCAAATTTTTCAGAATAAATTATATATTATTACCTGACTGGAGAGTAAAACACTAAATCAATAGCCATGTAACAAACCATTTCTGAATGGAATGCTTCTTTTTATCTTAAGTGTAAATAATGATGTCTCTAAAACAAACTGAAAGACATTTCTGTAGTGTTAACATTGGGAAATGTTCCTTAAATGAAACAAAAAGTAATGTGATATTATAATAGCAAATAAATTATGTAAGCATAAGAACTTCTCATTAGAATATGTGTAGAAAAGACCAAAAAATCAGGAAATGGAGAAACAAGTAGAGAGCAAGGTACATTGATAGATAGAAAATATCTCTTAGCCAATAAATAAAAAAAACACCTACAAACAAGTTAGAAAGGGACAGTTAAAACATTGTGGAAGTGGCAAAATAAAATAATAGACATCACATATTCTGGGGTCCTTTGTTAAAAATCAGATGATTGTAGTTGCTGGTTTGTGTCAGGAGCTTCTATTTTATTCCATTGGTCTTCATGTCAGTTTTTTGTGCCAGTACAATGCTGTTTTCATTACTGACTCTGTAGTATAGTTTGAAGTTGGGTATTGTGATACCTCAAGTGTTGTTCTTTGGCTCAGGATTTCTTTGTCTATCTGAAGGCTTTTATGCTTTCATGTGAAATTTTTTATCTTGGTACTTTTTTATCTTGGTACAGAATGTCATTGGAATTTTTATAGATACTGCATTGAACATACAGATTGCTTTTTGTAGTATAGCCATGCTCACAGTCTTGATATTGCTGATCCAAGAGCATAGGATGTCCTTCCAACTTCTGGTATCTTCATTGATTTCTTCCTTTCGTGACTGTAATTTTCATTGTATTACTAGTCACCTCATTCACCAAATTTATTCTGTAGTATTTTAATGTTTTCAACTCTATTGTGAAAGATATTGTTTTCCAGATTTCTTTCAAAGATGGTTCATTGTCTGTGTATATAAATGCTATTGATTTTTAAGTATTCATTTTGTATCCTTCTCCTTTGCTGAGATCTAAGTGTTTTGAGTTAATTCTTTGGGATTTTTCAAGTGTATGAACATATCATCTACGAGAAGGGACAACTTGACTTCTTCCTTCCCGATTTGAATCCCTTGTGTTTCTTTTTCCTGTCTTAATTCTTTGGCTATAAATTTCAGCACTATGTTGAAAAAGAGTGAAAAGAGTGTATATCTTGCTTCATTCCTGATTTTAGATGAAATGATTTCAGTTTCTCTCCATTTAGTATAGATATGTTACATATAGATTTTATTATGTTGAAAAATGTGCCCTCTATTGCTAGTTTTTAACCACAAAAGGTCAAAGGTTTTTCTCTACATCTAAGGATATGATGATGTGGTTTTTGTCCTTGATTCTATATATGTGTTGCAGTAAGCTTATTGATTTGTGTATATTGTACCATCCTTGTATCCCATGAATAAAACCTACTTGATCATGGTATGTGATCATTTTAATGTATTGTTGGATCCTGTTCCCAAGTATTTTATTG
Organism: Castor canadensis; assembly: GCF_047511655.1. Classification (NCBI taxonomy): domain Eukaryota; kingdom Metazoa; phylum Chordata; class Mammalia; order Rodentia; family Castoridae; genus Castor; species Castor canadensis. The sequence goes on along the minus strand of NC_133401.1, from coordinate 52,902,072 downwards.
AGGTCTTTCAGATCTACATTTATCACAGATGCATCTTTATTTGGTTTTGGTATTCAGGCAATACTGACTTTGTAGAATGTGTTTGGTAGTATTCCTCCATGTTGTAGTTTATGAGTTAATTTGTGGAGCATTGGTGATAGTTTTTTAAATTTGTGATAGAATTCAGCTTTGAGTCCATCTGGACCTGGGCTTTTCTTTGTTGGAAGGTTCTTTGAAATTATCTCAAACTATTTGCTTGTTATAGGCTTATTTAAGTTTTTAATGATATAATAGTTCATTTTTGATAAGTCATATGTGTCAAAAAATTTATCTATTCCTTCTTCATTTTACAGGTTGCTATAGTGTAGATTTTTTAAAGTACTCTCATATGATCTTCCGAATTTCATTGGTGTTTGTTATAATACTCTCTTTCTCATCTCTGATTTTATTAATTCAGGTCTTCTCCTTTTTCTTTTAGTTAATTTGGCAAGTGGTTTTTTATCTTGTATATTTTTTTCAATAAACCAGATTTTTTGTATCATTAATTCCTTGTATTGACAGTTTGGTCTCCAATTTATTGATTTCAGCCCTAATTTGTATAATCTCTTTCCATCTATTACTTTTTCAGTTAGTGTGTTCTTGTTTTTCTAAGAGTTTGAGATGCATCATCAGACTATTCATCTAATTTTCTGATGTGGGCATTCATGGCTGCATACTTGACTCTTAAGACTGTCTTTTCTGTATCCCACAGGTTATAGTAAATTGTGTCCTCATTTTCATTTGAATCTAGGAATTTCTTAATTTCTTCTCCAGTCTCTTCAGTTGCCTATTGATCATTCAAAATTTGCTGTACAATCTCCACGAATTTGAATGTTTTTTCTTCCTATTGATTTATACTTTTCATATATTTTTCATCATTTTCCAATATCGTATGTTAGGATATTGAAGACTGGAGAAAAGATAGACTCTTCAACAAATGGTGCTGATAAATATGGGTTTCCACCTGAAGAAAACTGAAACGATATCCTAGTCTCTCACTTTTACTATTATCAGTTCAAAGTGGACCAAAGATCCTAATGTAAGATCTGAAACAGTGATAATAATCCAGAAAAAATTAAGGAACACACTGGAACACATAGGCATAGGTAATAACCTGTCTAAGAAGAGGGGAGGAGGGAAGATGGAGAATGATGGAAGGGATAAATTTAACTAATACATATTATATGCATATATGTAAATAATACAATTTATCCTCCCTGTACAACACTTATATTCTAAAAATATTTAAAAACTAGAATAAAACAATAGACATAAAAAATGAGGTTATTAGATAACTGATAAATATCAGAAAAACTGGTCCATTTTTTTAGTTATCAAAGCAATATAAAACAAAACTTGACATAATCTCCCAGTAGTCAGGTCTCCTATAAAATATAATGAAAATGTAGAATTGTGCATCAAATTAAAGAATTTACAATAAACAAAGAAAATAGAGCAGGTGTCATGAAGGACACTCAGTAAATGGACCAATCGGTTTCCCAATATATGTATTATTTTATCAATAGTAGAATAATTATCTCTATGTAAGACAAACCTTACTGTATGAGCTTTAATTTAAAATTGTGAGAGATTTTAACTACAAATCAAATATGATGATATATTTATCAAGTAAAAGACTTTTATGGTAAATCATTTTGTCATTGTTATAATCAATACCTTAGTTACATTCAGAATGTATAGTGCTTCATTATTGCTCGATGTAATATAAGCATGACCTGTCACACACATTCACTAATAGTTATTCATACATACATTCTCATTTAACACTTATGCAGATGTGTGTAGTTTCACATGTATATTCTAAAAGTATCTTGTAATGTGATTATTTCATAAAAGTGTTCATTGTTCTATGGGTATGAGTGAATAAATATCTGTATATTGTGCAAACACTATAATACACATATTTATGAAATTAGGGGATGTCCCATTACTTGTTCAGGAATAGCAAATCCTGTGTTCACTGGAATCTTCTCCCATGTGAACAAAGGGGAATGAAAGTTGGGAAACCAGTATAGGTTGTCACACAGCTATTAAGTATAAAATTACTGAGGTTATCACATGGAGTTAAATAAACATGAGTCATGAAAGAGAGACTATAAAATAATACAAAGTTGGTACCACAAAAAGGATGGGTTTCGTAGTTCTGGACTCAGGGAATGATTAGGGAGTATTATGAATGTGTTGAGCTTACTACTCCTGTGTGTACAAGAGGAAAAGCATGGAGCCAGTGCTCCAGGATCACCAAATATAAAACATCAGGAAATGACAATGCCATAGCAGGTATAAGTATCTGCTTTTGCGATGATCAATAGCTGAACAGTATTTGAGATCTGTTTTTCTTTTTGTGATATTGTGTTAGTCCATTTGCTAATCATATACACAGGAAAAATGGTGTTTACCATAAATTTGTTGATCCAGAATAGAAATATGGACCTGGCAATGTACTATGGAGGTTTCTCTTTGATCTCTGTTCAGGTTTTTTCCCTAGAAGTCATTGGAACAGGCCAGTAGGCACTCAAGATGCAGGTGATTCCAGTATCCATCTTATGAATGAAGAATACTAGTTTGCATGTAAATTCACTGATGAAAATTTAAATTAAAAGATGTCATTATCTTGAGACTCTTCTAAAATGGAGAAAAAAGTAGTGATAACCACATAATTATGTTAAAATCTGTGAATGTTACCCATACTCATGGAAGTAAAGAAATAGATAATTATAAAGAAATTTTCCATAATTCCAATCAGAGTTCATAAAGATCATTCATATTTCCTAAACCCTAATACCAATTATGTCAGTCCCACTGACTGATGATGAGTCAGAGGAACCTTTATGGGAACAGGAGGTATGGACTACATTTAAAATCTCACCTAAAACTAACATTTCCAACTAGCTCCTACTTAGAGATATTTAATTATAGATTTTTGTTTTTCATATTCTTCCAGTGTTACATTTAGCACCATTTAAAGTATGGCTGCAGTGCATCAATCAATGCTGTGAAGGACATATATTCCATAACTTATTTATTCTCATTTATTCCATCATTAAGAAGAGGAATACTTAAGAACAGAGAGTCTAAATGCTTTGTTTAAATACACATGCTCAGCAGGGGTAGAAGGTGGACATGATCCCATCTGGAATGGCATCAAAGAATGCACATCATCACCATGCTCCATTTTCAAAGATATTTAGCTTGGTTCCTATAATAATACAGATCATATTTACTGTTACTCTTAATCATTGTTACCATATTTTGTACTGATTAAAATGTCAGTATAAGTTTCCACAGATGTGTAAAAATGTGTCCCATAGACCAGTACCAATTATGAATAAAATAAACTTTTGAAGCATAAAACTGCAGGATCTTGAAACACGATCATGTTGTGTTTAATGAATACAAGATTTACTTCATTTCATTATGGCCATGTAAAAGATCTGTTTGCTTTGATGCCATAAAAAACATAATATTACCTGCCACAGTAAGTATTGCACAATCTGATATCATGTATTATGCCATGAGAAATAAATACACAGGTGCAATAAATAATACAGGTGGCACAGTCTGTAATACCAGTTACTCAAGATGTGGAAACAGGAGGATTGTCAGTTCAAGACCCATGTAGGAATAATTAGCAAGATCATATTTCAAAGATAATACACAAATTAAATGGCTAAAGGCATGACTTAAGTGGCAAAGTACTTGCCTAGTGTGTAGAAGACCATTGGTTCAATCTATAGTACTTTCATAATTAATAATAATAATAAGAGTAAAGATAATGTATTTGAAGCATCCATTGTTTTCACTCCATGCATGGCAACTAAGGAGAAACTATATTCTGAAAGGAGAAAGGGATGAAGAACTTTGGCACCTGAGTAAGAGGTGACAGGACACCAGAAAGGCAAGAGGATCAATATGCATTGGAGAAAAACTGAACAAAGTTAAAAACCCAATACACCCCTCCTGGGTGTATTAAGCAAATTACAAGGCAAAGAGCTCCATGGACAAGCCTGTATTACCAGCTGCTGAAAATGTCCTGCAAGCCATATATGTAATATGATGCTTTGTGAGACAAAGCGCAACTAAGACTCTGGTTGTACATAACAAGCTGGTTAACATTTACATTCTTCACAAAACTAATATACATGAGTACAGAATGAGGGCTGTGTTCTCAGCATTACTAAAGTGCCCAAGTGGTGAACTTGTGAGCAGAAGACAGCATGAACCTTACTGGTAGTGTGTCACTCATACATTCCAAACTGCCACTGACTGGGTGAAGTCCCATTCACAAAGGTTAACACCAAACACACAGATCTCTGTGCAACACAGCAGGAAATCCCAACTCTCCATTTATGGAGGATGTGCAATCTCATAACCTCAGTATCAAAGCCCTTTGTTATGAAAATTGTACTGGAGTGTGCTATTCATGCAGTCCAAGATGCATACCCTCATAGCAAGCCCATTTGCAATGGACATAAGCAACACAGGAGTAAGTTAACCTGTTACACCTTTGTATTCCATGCAATCCCAAAACAACCCCTTCTGCCCCCAAAGCTAGGAAATTCCTAGCAAAATCCTATTTCCTTTACAAACTGGACTGGTACACCAAAAATCTTGACTTGCAATCCTGCCCCTTTAAATCGGTTTCCATAACAATTCTGGAAATCTTCAAGTACAGAGGGCATGCCAATAACCAGAGGAAGCCAGCACTAACCACAACTGGAACACACAGACAGATCTCTGTGCACTAAAATTTGTGGAAATTTTTCCTCTTTTTTCTCCTCATTTCCCAAACCATTCTGTATTTATCTGTTATAAATATAAAGTACACTTTTAAATTATTTTCTATGCCTACTTCCCTCTCCATAACTTTCTACTTCCCTCCTTTCTCTACCCCAAATTTTTACCTTACTAAAATTCTAATTCCTACATTTTCATCAGTGTTAAGCTTCCAAATAATCCCCTGAGCAGCAGAGATTTTTTCCCCATGCAACTTATTAGATAAGGTTTCAATTATTTCTTATGTATTCACATGTTTGAATTACTGCTTAATTGTTGACCTTGCTACTGAAACAGATTTTTCCACATATGCAAGGATGTAAAAGAGAAAAACAGCCAAACACATGTACAAAGTACATCATGGAAATTACAATATGAAGAACTAAGGCCTGTCCACTCTTACAAAGCCACACACCAACTCAAAAACTGAGAAAGAATTCAGAAGCCTATTGTTAAAATTCATCAATGGCCTAAAAGTGGATTCAAACAAACAGATAAACAAGGTTAGAAAGACAATTCAAGACATAGACTAGAAAGTCAGTAACATGGATAAGAAATTCAAGGAAGAAATGGAAATTATGGGGGAAAAATAAGTAAAAATGATAGAATGTAAAACCTCAATAAATCAAGTAAAAATCCCTGTGGAAATTGCTATCAGCAGAAAAGATCAAGCAGAAAAAAAGTATTAGAGGTGACAGACAAAATAGAGTAGATATTGTACTCAGACAATCAGAAGGAAAAGTAAGAATACCTATGATTACAACATATAAGAACCCTGAGACATAATCAAAAGACAGAACCTAAGAATTCAAAGGGTGGAATGAGGAGCTGGAATACAAATTAAACACATAGGAAATGTATTCAATGAAGACATAATAGAAAATTTTCCTAATCTAGGTACTAATATCAACACAAATGTGTGTGAGGCATTTTGAAATCTAAATACATATAAGAAAAAAAAACAATTCTACATCATACCATAATTAAAGTGCCAAGATTAGAGAATAAAGAAAGGATGTAGAATACTTCAAGAGAAAAACACCAGCTTATAAACAAAGTACACATATGCCCACCTCAGACTTCTCAGTACAAGCCTAAAAACCAGGAAAGAATGGGACAATATAATTCAAGATCTGAAAGATAATAATTACCAATCAAGAATATGCAGCAAAACTATTCTTCAATTTCAGTGAAGAAACTTTAAAAATTCCAAACAGTAACAAACATGAGAGGACAAGTATATATAAAATTCAAAAGGAGAATTGATGAACCTAAGATAGCATGTTCAACTTAGTAAAGAAACAAAACTGCTTCTTTAAACAATGGCAGAAGTAACAAACAAGAAACAGTAGACAACCTGAAAATTCCCACAAACCAAGATGCCTTACAACTAATGAATGGACTAAGAAAAATGTGAAATATATATATATAGGAGTCAATGGAGTATTATTCATCCATAAAGAACAATCAGATTATGTTGTTTACAGGTAATTGATGGAACTAGAGGTTATCATGTTAAGTAAAATAAGGCAGAAGCAGCAGAACCAAAGTCACATGTTTTCCCTGATATGTGGAAGCTATGCCTAAATGATAAATGTATGTATGTATGTATGTATGTATATATATACATATATGTATATATATATCACATAGAGAACATGATTGTAATAGGTTTGTCAGAGGGGAGTACAAGGAAGCAAAAGAAGTAAATAGAGCATGAATAACATTAAAATACATTGTACCTGTGTATTGACTGCACTGAAAGAAGTTGATTGAATAATAGGGAATAAGTGTGACAGAGAGACTATAAGTAATAGAAGGTCTTAATCAGATTGAAGTACTATATGTATTTGAAGTACCAAAGAAAGACTGCTTTTAACAATCAATGTGCAGATGAAAAATGAAGGACAGGAAGGTGAAACAGGTCCTGTCAGGTGTGTATCAATGGAAGAGGCACACTAAATGAGATGGTGAACGAGGGTGAATATGGCCATTATACTTCATACATATTTTTGAAAAGAGAACAATGAGATCTGTTGAAAATGTCCTAAGCAGGCAGATAGACAGCATGAGGGAGAATGATGAAGGAGGTGAGTCTCATTAATATGCATATTAAGTGTATATATAAATTACTCAATGAGTTCTCCTGTACAAAATATTTTCTATTAAAAATGTAAAACATTCATTTGTCCGCAAGCAGGAGTAGGTATTGTATAACACAAAAGAGATTTTAAGTAAAAATCTGTCAGAAGAGATAAAGAATGTCACTAGTTACTAATAAAGGGAACAATCCAGCAAGAAGATAAAATGATTCTAAGTGTATATGCACTGAACAACTAAGAACTAAGTTCATCAAACAAAAACTCCCGAGCATAAAAGAACAGAAACACTCTGATACAAAATAGCAGGTGCTTTCAACATCCCAATCGCATTAATAAAAACATAAAAATATCCTAGCACAAGATGGACTTAACAGAGTTTTATACACCCATGTTTATTGCAGCACTGTTCACAATAGCCAAATGGTGAATAAGCATAGGTTCCCATAATACAAATGAGTAGATAAAGAAAATGTGGTGTATATACACAATAGAATATTATTCAGTCATAAAGAAGAATGAAATTTTGCCATTTTCAGGAAAATGTATGAAACTAGAGGTTATTATTTTGATTGAAATAAGACAGGCTCAAAAAGGCAAATATCTCAAGGCTTGCATAAAAAGGGAATCTAGATCTAAAATTTGAAAATCATAATAACAGGGCATGAGTGTAAAAGGGGTACTGTTGAGGGGATCAATGGGAGACAAAAGGTACAAAGAAAGGGTATTTGGAGATTACATGGCCAAAGTTACCAAAATATGCATGAGGATAGCATAATGACACCCATAAATTACTGTTTTTAAAAGGGGAGATGAGGAATTAAGCGAATATAGTAGAGGGGAGAACTTGCTCAAAATACATTGTATGCACCTGTGGAATTTTCACATGATATGATCTGTATAATTATTTATAGATCTTAAAAATTTAGAAGAATTTTAAAAAATTTATAAGAATGTTGGCTTCATTCCAAGAATGGTTCGATATATGCATTTCTATAAATGAAATATAGCACAGAAAAGAATCAAGAAAATCACAATTATTTCAATAGATACAAAATGTCTTTGAAAGGTTCAGTATCTACTTATAATAAAAACCCTTAAATAAAGAAGGTAAAAACAGTTCATGCCTCAACATACGTAATGAAAGGAAGGGAATATATGTTCACATTATTTCCAACATGAAATGAAACAAGGGTGTCCACTCTGTGCTCTTTTCTTTAATATAGTGCTTGAATTGTTGACTAGAGCAACAGACAAGAGAAAGAAATAAAAATGGGAAATTAGTAAGTCAATTTGTCCTATTTTGTCAATGATGTGATCTTATACATAAAGGACCCTAAATAATTCACTGGAAAACTCTTACATATGATGAAATACTGTCAGAAAAGTAACAGTATAAAAAGTCAACATGTAAAAGGCACAATTTTTCTATACATAAATAATGAGTATGCTAAGAAAGAAATCAAGAAAATTATCTTTTCACAAGTGTCTCAAAAATACCTAGGAATAAATCTAACTAAAGAGGTGAACAATCCTTGCAATGGAGACAATAAAACATCAAAAAAAGAAACTGAAGATACTAGAAGATAGAAATACTGCCTTTATTCATGAATCATTTGGATCAATATTGCAAGAATGGTTATATTGCTAAAAGTGATCTCTGGTTCAATGAAACCCCATAAAAACTCCAACTGCATTTTCCACAGGAATAGAAAAACAGTCTTAAAGTTCATGTGGAAGCACAAGAAACACTAAGTACCCAAAACAATCGTGAGAAAAAAGAGCAATGCTGGAAGTATTGCAATATCTTGGATGCTATTGTAATTGGTTTCCAATTACAATACAGTCAGGAGTTGTTGGCACAGGCCTATAATTCCACCTACTCTAGGAGATGGAGGCAGAAGAATCACAAGTTCAAGGCCAGCCAGGACGATCAGCAAGACCATGTCTCAAAACCAAAATTAAAACAAAAGACTAGGAGTGTACCTCAAGTGGTAATGCACTTATTTCCATACCAATTATGGTTCAATTTCTGTTGTCAAAGTGAAGAGGCAGCCTGAAGTACTGGAGAAAATCTTTGCCAGCTTTGCATCTGACAGTGGAGTATTATCCTGAATAAAAAAAGAACTCAAAAAATTTAAACACCACAAGAGCAAATTATCCAAACAATAATTGAGCAAATGAACTGGGCATGTTGGCACAAGCCTGCAATCCCAGCCACTCAGGTGATGGATGAACGAGTATTGCAAGTTCAAGTGCTACAGCACTTGCTTGCATAGCAAGTGTTATCCAACACCCAGTACCACAGAAATTGTACTAAAGAGTCATATAGCGAAAGCAGTGTAATACTGGTGCAAAAGCAGACTGGTAAACCAATGGAATGGTAAAGAAAACTCATAAATAAACCTGCACACTTACAAGCATCTGATTGTTGACAAATGCACCCAAAACATATGTGGAGAAAAGAAAACCTCTTTAATAAATGTACTGGAAAAGTTAGATATCCTCTTATAAAGGACTGAAACTGGATGCCCATCCCTCACCCTACACAGAAATTAATTCAAAGGGATAAAAAACTTCAATGTAAAAGTTGAAATTTTGAAAATACTGCAGCAAAACTTATGGAAACTGCATCAGGATGTAATCTATGCAATGACATTCATAATAGGACTTCAATAGCTCAGGACATAAGAGCAAGAATTGAGCAAATTGGATTGGATTGGATCTATTTAAATAGCTTCTGCATAACAAATGAAATTGTTAGCAGTATGAAGAAGCAGCCTGAAGAATGGGAGAAAATCTTTGTCAGCTTTTCATCTGACAGGAGACTATTATCCAGAATAAATAAAGAACTCAAAAAAATTAAACATCAAAAGAGCAAATTTTTCGTACAATAAATGGACAAATAGCTAGGCATGGTGGCACAAACATGTAATCTCAGCTACTCAGGAGGTGGACACAGGAGTATTGTGAGTTTGAGGCCAACCTCAAGCAAAAATGCATGAGACCCTGTCTAGAAAACAAAAATAAAAGCAACAAGCTTGGTTAAAGCATTTGCTTAGCATGTGTAAGGCCCTGCATTAAATCCTCAGTACCTCAAATACTGGGCATATGACTTGAATAGACATTTCTAAAAGAACTACAAGGTACCAATAGATAACTTGAAAAGTTTTCAATGTTTTTAGGTGTGAAGGAAGTTAAAATTAAATTGCATTGAAATTCCATTTCATGCAAGTATGAATGACTACCATAAGGAAAGGAAACAACAAATTCAGTGAAGGATGTGGGTAGAAAATGCATGCTTACACATTGTTGGTATAGAAATCAGTATGAACCAGCCATGGTGGTGTAAATCTGTGATCCCAAAACATGGGAGATGGAGGCAGGAGGATCATAGTTTCAATGGTAAACAGGGTTAAAAGTGAGTTCAAGGCCAGCCTGGGCTACATAGCATGATCCTGTTCTAAAGAAGTGCGGAGGTTCATCAAAAAACTAGAAAATAGAAATGCCACATTATTTTCCCTAACACTTCTAGGTATGCCCTTGAAGAATTCTAAATCAGCATACAGTAGAGATACTTGCAAGCCTATGTTTTCTGGTGCAACATTCATAAAAGCAAAGTTATAGAAATGGCCTGAGATCCTACAAAGAGATGAATAGTTTAATTTGGAGATGTTTTAGAAAATTATATATATATATATAATTATAATATAAAATTATATATGTATGTAGTATATATTTACATACAACTATATGTCATAAAATATAATTAAATCCACTGGAGATATAGTATATATTTTATAGTAGATATTATATCCATATTTTTTTATTTCCAATGAAATTTTATTCACCAATAAATAAGAATGAAATTATGTCATTTGCAGGGAAATGGATTACAGTGGATATCATTGTGTTTCACAAGATAAGGCAAACTGAAAAGGACAAAAATCACACATTTACTCTCATATGTGGACTATCGGTTTTGAATAATAGACATGACCATAGAATGGGGACTATTTGAGAAGAGAAATGGGTCCAGCAGGACAGAGGAACAGGGAGACAAAAGAGGATAATAATCTACATTATATAAATGTATGAACAAGTCCTAATGAAGCACATTATTTGTTTTATAATAAATCTGGTTTATCTGATCTGAGTGAGGATAGTTTTGCTTTCTTTTGGATGCCATTGCCATGGAGTGTCTTGCTGCTTTCCTTTAGTATCAGTTTGTGGTCTAGAAGCAAGAGGAGTTTCTTACAAGCAACACATAGTTGGGTCTCTCTGGGTTTTTTTAACCACTCATTCAATTTATTTCTTTTATTAGAAGATTTAATCAACTTACATTTAAGGCAAATTATCCTTGTTCTGTTTTTGAGACAGAGTCTTCCTAGGTATCACATGAAGGCATCAAACCCATGATCCTCCCACCTTAGCTACCTGAGTGCTGTAATTATAGGCATGCACCATCAAACCCAACTTCAAGGCAAGCTTTGTATAGAAGACCTTACTAAAGATGTTTTGCAACTTGTGTTTTAATTATGTTGTAGGTCCTTTACTATCTCCCTGAAGTATGTTTTTTATTTGTAGCTAAATGAATTTTTCAACCATTGAGTTTTGCTTAATTGTTATTAATTATTGTGTTATCTATTACAGATTTCTCCTTTGTGGTTACCATGAGGCTTTTAACATAATTTTTAGTATAAAAAGTTCTTTTTCAATTATAGGATTTTAACATGATAATAAAGATAAGAACATAAATAAAAGACTAAGAGAAAATATATAAATAAAAAACTTGTACATTTAAACCTCATTCATTCACAATTTTTGATACTTCATTTTATCTGTATTGCCTATCCTTTAACATTTAACTGCAGTTATTATTTATAATTGGTTTCTTTAGTTTTTTACTAAAAATGCTGTTTATGCACAAAACAAACAATACCAAAGCATCCTGACCCTGTTTGTATGTTACTAGTGAATTTTAAACTTTCCTATGTCTTCTTATTCATTAATGTATTTTTCTTTCAAGAACTTCCTTAGCATTATTTATAGAAGTGTGGTAGATATATACTCTCAGCTTCTGTGTATCAGGTAATATCTTTAGCCTTCATTTCTGAAGAATAGCTTAGCTGGGTATATAATATTCTTGACATACAGGTTTTATTCTTGCTTGGTTTGTTTTGTATTTTTCTCAGTTCTATGAAGATATCCTTCCATTCTCTCTTTGTCTGAAAAGTTTCTGCTGAGACATCTGCTGTCCTGTGAATTTGGGCCCCTGTTTTACATACTGCATGGGACCTTTCTCCCAGACTAATACCTACCTGATCAGTTTCTGGTACCTTATTTGGAGTACTAGGTGAGGCCTTTGTTTTCTCAAATGTCACTTTTATATTTTATTCTCTCATTCGTTTATTTAATTTTGCTTTAGTTATTTTTCAGGTAGGATCTCATGATATTTGCCTGAACTGGACTCACCAAAATCTTCCTACATATTCATTCTGTATAGTTAGGATTACAAGCATGCACCACCACTTGCAACTGTTCTTTGAGATAGGTTCTGACTTGTTTTTGCCTATGCTGGACTTGAACTGTGATTTTCCTATTTCTGCCTTCCAAGTATCTGGTACTACATGGGTGAACCACTGAACTTGACTCTTCTCAAATCTCTTAATGCTTATTGGTATATCATTTGAAGGATCTAAGTAGCAATTCTAAGTAGGCTGCTTATTTTCTCTGAGCACAAAGTCACTTCTACTATTTCAGCACTAGATGCCAATCAGGACTACGTTTATTTGGAATCTGCATTTAGTTTGTTGCCAGGATCAGATCTAGAGTGTAATATAATTCCAGGGTTTTTTTTTTTTTCCAATTTTATGCTGTGTCTTTCAGAAAGAACCAACAGAATTCTTAATCTACCTAGGACTACTGTTCCTACTCTAAGAGTAGTCTGTCCCTTCATGCCTTTCCCTAGGACTGGCATAAGGACAGATGTCCCTGTCATACATAAGGTCTATTTTCAGCAAAGCAAGATACTGTTTGGTTCTGCATAAATTCACCATGATGGGTAATACCACGCTCCTGGTGATACAGATGAAACTGAAAAAGTTTTTTCACACATTGCGTTCAGAGCCCACCAATACCACTGCAGCACAGAAGTAGGTGAAGGCCCACACTGGTATTAACTGACTATTTCCAATGTGGACTTGAGGCCCAAGACTGCTACAACACACACAGGTGTTGCTAACTGGAATAGATATACAATGTCTTGGTGATTCCTGACTTGTTGTGGCAAAAGAACTGCCCAGATTCTCTCTGTAGGCAACCTTTAGGATGGAGGCCATGGGATTTGCCCTCTGATAGGTTTGAGCAGCCCAGCACTGATTTCCAGGACAGAACCTTGTACATACTGCACTGCCTATTCACAGAAAATGGATCTTTCACCATTCTATGCAGGTAAGATTGTAACATTTTTAATGAAGAATTTCCTTGGATGCCTAGGTTGATGTCAATCTGTGTCACACTTGGGTCTCACAATAGCAAGGATCTATGTACACTCAGGGTACACTGAGGCCCGCACCATTTCTGGAACTTATGCAAAATTTTGCAGAAGTTCATCCCACTGGAGTGTACTGTCTTCCAGGTGTCAGGTAGGTCTAGAGCCTCATGTGTGAACACTGGCCTTGTGATACTCTGCTGCTCAAGAATGGGGAACAAGTTGTGTAGGCAGTTTTATTTCTACCAAAGCTGATGACATGCTGAGTGATACCTGATTCTCATAATCATATGGGTCTGCAAAATCTCAGGAAGAGGGAAAAAGGCCCCAAATTCTATCCAAAGCTGAAAATTCTGTCTGTCACTCCAGTGCACAGGTATCTCCCTGACACTAGGGCTAGTCAAGAGGGTCAGTATGAGAATTGTAGCTTGATTATGGGGCTTTCAGTTTCTACTGGATGACCAAGCATCACTGGAGCTTCTCCAGTACTGGGCTGATCCAAAGCAAAGTCCTATACTGGCTTTTATGCCCTGCTCCTCAGTATGTGAAGTCTCCCACCCCAGCCTGCCAACCAAGGTTGAAAGAGTAGTGTAAGTTGCAGTAACCATGTAATCTAATGGAATTTCAGCAAATCATTTTTTGAGAACTTGCCTGATGGAAGGTGATTGGGGCTTGGTACTGTGGCAGAACTTGTACTGGTTTTCTAGTACAAGGTATGGACTTAATTATTTCTCCCTTTCCTAAGCAGGAGGTATCTTGAAGCACAATGAGTTAATTGGAGTTGCAGAAGGAATGATAAGGGCATCTACTTCCTGCCTACTACCTTCAATGTTTTATTTTCTGCCATCTTCATTCTATCTTGCTGTTTTGTTAAACTAAAAATGGCATTATAGACCCTTACCTAACATCCTTACCCTTTGTAAAGGTAATTTTTGGCATGAAGAACTGTTATTTGTGATGTGTCCATGGAGAGACACATCTCCATGGAGAGGAGTTTAGCTGCTAATTTGCTCCTGACATATTTTGATTCCATAGAATTTATTAGGATATAATTTATAAAACTTAATCACATGTTAGAAGTACAATTTCAAGCTTTACAGTGTATTTGTAGAGTTATGTAACAATATCCAGAATGTAATTTAGAGAGTCTCCACCAACTCAAGAAGAAAATCCATTTGCATTCATTGCCTTTACCACTCAAGGGCTACTCAACCATTAATCTATTATCGGACTTTATGAATTCTGTGATCAGATCTTATGAGATACTAAATTATGTAACATTTGTTTATTATTCTTAGCTTAATATTTTTATGTTTACTATTATTTTAGCATTAATAACCACTTCATTCCCTTTGATTTGTGAACAGTATTGTATTGTATAGATATGTGGTATTGTATTTCTTCATTACCTGTTTCAATTTTGATCAGTGCCTCCTTTGCTATTCTATAAATACCACTTCTATGGGCATTCACAGGAAGTCTTTGTGTGACATACATTTTTACTTCCAATGCATATATGTGTAGGAGTCAAAATTCTTACTGTCTGTAGCATTTATGTGAAACAGTTTTAAGAAATGCCAAATTGTTTTTAAAAATGCTTGCACAATTAAAATTCTTAATTTCAATGTGTAAGGATTGCATATTCTCCACATTTTTCCAACATTTGTTGTAGCTGTTCTACTATAGCCATTCTAGTATGTATTAACTGATATTTACATGCAGTTTAATTGGCATTTTCTAATAACTAAACATATGCAGCATACTTTTTCATATGGTAATTGGAAATGTGTGTGTCTTCTTTGGAAAATAGCTACTAAAGTCCTTTGTCCAATTTTAATTGTTCATTTATTATTTCATTATTGATATGTAAGAGGTTTTTAATGTTTAAAGTTTACTTTGAATACTTCCAGTCAATCTTAAATTTAATTTCATAATTTATACCTGCAAGGATCTTTTCTAAATTAGTAGGATTCTATGTATATTATATTATCAGCAAAATTCAAATCTAAACCATGATTAAAATCACAAATAGTAGTGTTAGAACATGGAGAAAAGGGATCAATTTGTACATATTGTATGGGAATATAGGTTAGTATATAAATTTTGTAAAAGAGTTTGAGGGCTCCTCACACACATTAAAAATAGAATTATAATATCCAAAGCATGATTCACAAATTCCACAGGACATTATTCAATATCTCAGAAATATGTACACTGCCATGTTCACTGCAGCATCATTACTTACAATAACCAAGAGAACTATATGCTAATAATCTAAGTGTCCATTGAGATATGTTTATATGATATATACCATATATAATGTTTTATATAATTATATCATATTTCATGTGGCTGTATACTGTAAGTTAAATCAAGAGAAATAGTAAAAAAAAAGAAATACACAATATAATTTTATATAATAGAATATAATTCAAATAAATAAGAAAAATTTAAATATATTATGAAATATGAAATTGTGCTCTTATACAAATCAGGAAGTTGATAGTTTTATGCCTATCAGCATCTATTTTGTATTATTTATGATCTGTCAGCTATAAGAGTGAAATTGCAAGTGCAGCATTCTCTTAACAATTAATGTAGAAAATGCTGCTTCATCTTACTGCCCACTTGCATCTTGAGCTCTCTGCTTAATGAAGCAGAGGAAGAGACCATTATTCAGCTGAGTCTTTGATATGGGTCCACATGAAAGGAATCTTGCAAAAAGTGGCCATAAGGAAGCACTCTCATCAGCTTTTTTCCATCCGTAATTTCCATCCATCATTTCCATGTCACCTTTACAAGCAAGATAGTCCTGCCCTTGATGTTACAAAGTGGAGCCACCAAGGAGAAAATGAAATTTACCAAATCTGGGATACTTGCAAGATACATATTCTCATGTAAGCTAACATCCATAAGCTTTATCTATCTGATTAGGTTTTGTAATCCCAGTTCCTGAAGAAATAGAGGATAGTAGCTCCCCCATAAAAACAAATAGAGAATCATTTTAGCATATCCCTACTGCTTCAGGAGATTCTTGGTGGTCTCCTCACTGATCCTCCAGTAGTTTAATAGTTTCACCTAGACTGCACAACAGATTTGTGAAAATTAGGAAAAGTTCTCCCCTCCAAGCATACTCAGAAACTTTTCTATAAGTAACACAGGCTTTAGCAGGGTTACCTACACTATAATCAGAAAGCATATGGCCTTTTCCAATCACTACCCTACTTATCGACCAGATAGCTCCTCCATTCCCAGCAGCTCCAGGATTTTAAATGAACCTTTTTTCTCGGGATAAGATATTTAGATGTGGAGTTCCAGTAGCTAAGATGCTGTGCTCTTCTTCTCCTATCCCTCAACTTGCTCTTTTGTTTATCTTTGCATGGTCATATAAAGAGTATAATCTTATTTAGAATCCGTCAGGTGTCCTGTCTCTGTGACACCATCAAGAACTGTTTTATTACATTTGCTTCTAAGGTCAGCTTCAGTCCTAACCATGACATATAACCCTATATATGTTATATATGTTGCTTTGTTAATGCAATACCACCTGTTTTTAAAGTGGTGACATATATTATCTAAACCTGTGGCCCTTCCACCAGAGCCACTTCTTAGAAGCTGGGGCACAGTCTGGTTTATCTCACATATGTCATGTTCCAGTCCTCACCAGTCCTATCAACCAGTACTCACTCTCATCTATATGATGCCCACCTTCCTCAGTTGTTTCTGAGCCACAGCAGATGCATTTGCTTACCAGACATAGGCAATCCTTGAACCAGATCAGCCAGACATCCACTCCAAGCCTCACCCCAGCAGGGCTGTGCCTCTCCTACAACACTGAACTCTTGCCTTTCTGTCACTGTGAGTTGGGATATGATCTCCATCAGCCCCCAGTAGTTTCATTTACCGAGCACAAGAAACCTAAGTAGTCTGATATGATGGAAAATCCAAATAAAAATTATTAATTTTGAATTCAGTTGAATTTAGCAAACCTTTCTTTTGTAACTACTTCTCTTTGTGAGGTGTTTTGGAAAGTTTCCATATTTAAATGCAAAAGAATAATTTTGCCTATCTTTTGAAAAAATTATCTTAAGCATTCATATTTAAAGCTACACTCTTTGTTGGAATGGATTTTATGTTTCAAAATTTGCTTTCTTTTGTATGACTATAGAAATGATGTGACAATATTAATACTTGTTTTGTTTTTGATTGGCACATAATTAACCATAGTTATGAAGAATATTGTGCTGTTTTATCTGTGAATCATAGAAATTAACATGTTCAATACATAACTTATAAATGATTTGCCTTAAGAACATCAAAACTCATTCTGTCTGTAATATTGAAAAAATCCAATGAATTAACTGAGGTCACAATGCAGGGCAATAGTTGACTAAAACTGCTTTCTACTATGTAACTGAACCTTTTTTCTTTAATCAACATTTTCTTTTTCTCCTCCACTCCTGTTTTCCAAGCCTCTGCTACACATCATTATATTCTATTTTTCTGTGAAGTCAACTAGTTTTAGAGCATAAGTGAGACCATACATGGTATGTCTTTCTGCAACTGGCTCATTTTACTTAGTATAAAATCCTACAGTACCCATCCATGTTTTTGTGAATGACAGAAATTTATTCTTTTTAAGGCTGCATACCATTAGTGCATATTTATCTTTATAATACTGATTTGAATTTGGGGAGATATAGCCTCAGATATGGAATTACTGTGTCCTATAATAATTTTGATGTTTTTGATAAAATTCAGCACTATGTTCCAAACTGGCTAGCAGTATTAATTATTAAATGTGAATTTATAAGTAATTTCTTATAAGTCAGCTGTCCACTTACATGTTGGTGTGGGGCTGTTTTGTGGCAATGATATTTTTAATTCATGTGTTGTCTATTCTTATTTTTTAATATCATTTTCTTAATTCCTATAACTATGTATTGAATTTTGTATATGAAGTTTTTCTTCAAATATATCTTGTTTTCTGAGCCAAATGCATGTTGAAAAATTTTTTAAATCAACTTAGCAATTTCAGTTTTTAGCACCCTGTTTGGATTTTGACTTATTCATTGTTATATTTTAGTTTTATTTTCATTACAGTCCTTTTCTTTGTTTCTGATATTTACTAAAGTTATATTATTTAGTAAGTGTTAATAGTTTTGCTACATAAGGAATCTTGGACATAATCTTGTATGAGTTTTTAAATATTAAACATAAGTAGAATAAATCCTTTTAAATTTTATAACAGATTTATTATGTAAAGAATTGAGATTGTTGGGCTAAAATGATATTTCATTGAAATCTTCAAATCCTCATTAGTAGAAATGGGCCTTTTGATTATTTATGCAGAAACATCTGTAGCAGTGTTACTAAACCCCCAAGGATCTAGACACATATTTTCAATGACCGCAGATTTTTCAAAATATTCTTATATTTATTATTTTCATTGCCTAAGCATTTATTTTTCTGTTAGTAAATTGTACAATCCACAACCAGACCTTATTGATGAATAATAGTATTATATTGTAGAAGAAAGATTTTCATATTAAACATGAATATGTCCTTATAAAGTCAATGCCAGTCTTACAAATTTACTAATATGATAAATATTTTAATTTAATTTTATAATAAACATGTTTGCTTTCCATTCTACCATAGTAGGCATGAAGCTGATTCATGTGGAAATACAGTGACAATTACAATGAAAATATCATTGAAAAACCTTCCCAATATTTAGTCAGGGTATCATTGAAGAAGCAAGACTTATACACAGCTCAAGCTGCAGCCTACAAATGTGTACCTGTGCCACTTCCTTGCTTTGACTATAGACATCTGGAATAATCACATAATGATCATGTCCTCAAAGAATCAATTTGCATATCCAAAATTTATTGAAGTCCCCTTTTGTGAACATCTTATTTAGTATAGATATCCTGCCCCTAACCTTCTATCGAGCATGTAGTATTCATTTCCCTTGCCTTTGTTACAACTCCAATATCAGCTTCTATTAAATAATTGTTGATTACCTCATAATATTTGAAGAACATTTTGTTTATATAACCTTCCACTTTCTCTTCCTTCTTCAGAACTTTGATTCAAAATTTTCTTAGCTGGTGTCTCCCAAAATGTAATATCTAGGACCTCAACTAAACTCCTACTTTTAAATTTTGATCTTGAATTGATTTACATTACATGGTATCCACTATGGGATCCTGATCACTTGCCTAACATGCATGAGGCCATGACTTTGATCCCCAGAATTGCATAAAGAAAGAAATTTTGTGTATAAAATGACAATATCAACAAAGTACAACCCCAGAATGGAGAAAGTATTAGGGTTAAACATTCAGAATTTATAAAGAACTACAACTCAACAATAGAAATGTAAGCAATCCATTTAAAAAATAAGCAAAGAATTTAATCAGCCATTTCTCCAAAGATATACAAATGACCAATAAACATATGAAAAGATATTCAACATTCATTGTCACTGGGAAAATTCAAGTCAAAATCACAATGAGATTTACTTACTACAAATGGCTGAAATAAAGCATGGCAAATAAGTGTTAAAAAGGATGTAAAAGATATGAACCTTATAACGTTATGGTAAGTGAAATAAAGCATACACAAAAGGACAAATATTGTATGATTCCACTCACATGAAGTAACTGAAGTTCCAATTTCATAGAGAGAATGTAGAATGGTAGTAATGATGGTATTAAAAAAGTGAATGTAACTAAAGTAATGAGTAACACTCCTAACAATCATTAATATGAGAGTTATTGTTCCATATATTTTACAATAAATGATGATGTAATACACCAAAAAACATTGAATTGCATACTGTTAATGGGCAAATTGTATAGTATGTGAATTATATAATTTAAAATAAATCTGACTTTAAAAAACTGTTTCAGGGCAGATCCTTGAGGAATTTCATCATTTTAATGGGCCAGGAGAGAAGAGTGGGTTTGCCAGTCAACTAATCAGGAGAGGTCAAACTGATGAGAGAATTCTGGGAGAGAAGAGAAGAATGTGTGTCAGAATTCTAAGGAGAAGCTTCTGTGAGTATGTGGGGATGGCCATGATCCCAAACACTGCTTCAACAAGGGGCAATAGGAAAACCATGGATCATGTTTCATCAGCAAGATGGGAATACTGAGGATCTTGGTGACACATTGGTGCAGTGCAGGAAAGGATCCTATGATTTAGTGGATTGATTAAGTAGGAAGGTTGGAGGTAGTAGCACTGAGTATAGCGACACTTTATCTCTTCTTTTATCTCCACTATTGGGACTCACAGTGCGGCTATGGATTTATTTACTCTTGATGAAAGCCAAATGTGAATGCTCAAGTTTCCTATGTGCTCACTGAATCTTTTTCAGCTTTCTTCACTCTGATTCTTGCCAGACCTCATGATCTCTGCCAATTTCAGACCCCAGGATACATTGTCTAGAAAATGACTCCCCCAGGCTTTACTTGAAAGAATCGTTAGGTGACACTCATTTTACAATAGGGAATGGCTGAGAAATGCATTATGAGTGAATAAGAGATTGTCGGGAGGGTAGGAAGAAGACTGAGTGGGAGTTAGCTGTGACTCCTCCATTACCTCTGTGTGGTCCAAGCAAAGTGTGATAGCCAAGTGTATGTGGTACTGATACTCCACAATGAAGCACCCAGGGACTCTCAGTTATGGACAGCAATCATCACACTACTTTATTCTTCTCCTCTGCCTTATGGAGGTCTCCAACTTTCTATGGCCTCAGGAAACGATTTGATATTTTCTACTAGGAACATTTCATGATTTTGCTCCTCAGCCATTCAGTTCTCTTCTGATAATTGTACTTAACTTTTCCATTTATGAAACAGCTTTCACCTGCTCTCAGCAAACATGCGACACATGATTTCAATGGAACCTCAGACTTGTTGGGTCAATGAATGTTAATTTGGGAAGTTTGTGGAAACTTTTGGGAAGAGAAGTTTTTGTCCCTTTTTTGTATGGGATTGTTAGTGGAAGTGCTTTCTGGAGCCATCCATGGATGCAAAAGTTGACATGGAGGAAAGTTGAGCTAAGAGATACAGAGCAAAGGTACTAGTGACATCATTTGAACTTGTGGATTCAGCTGTTCTAAATTAAACATGGCCCTGAATTTTTCAGTTGTGTCAGATAATTGATTCTGTTCTTTGTATTAAATTATTTTGGGTTGGATTTTTGTCACATAAAACAAAAAGTAAGTAATACCACCCATTATAACTTCCAGATATATTATTTCAGAAACTTACATATACTTCATGCTAGCAGTACAAATTTTTCCACTGTGTTAAATTTTAATTTTGGTTTAACTTTATGTTTTCTTTCATTTTTTGAAATAAGATATCTATATGTCCCTCTGGCTGGTCTCAATGTTTCCACTCAAGCCTTCTTCCTCCCACAGCCTTGACTTGCTGTGACTACAGCAGTACCCCACAGCACCCAATATTAGATACATCATTTATGGTAACTACTGACTTCAAGATTAGTTACTTCTTAATTCCTTCTTATATAAAACAGGATATGGAATTTTGAAAGCATTAAATTAAATTAATCAATTTCAATGTTCAAGTCAATGGTTTTAGTAAATTCATTGAGTTTTACAATCAATTTCAGAATATTTCCATCATCATCCCCAAATATTTCTTGTGTCAATTTGTAATCAGTTCCTATTTCTACCCCCAACCAGTTTTCTAGTATTTCTCTATTTTTTTGTGGGCATAGCATTCAAATATAATCATATGACTTTTGGGTATATTTTATTTCATTTCACATTGTGGTTCATCCACATTGTAGCTTGTATCAATAGTTGATTCCTTTTTATTACTGAGTATTCCATTGTGCACTATAGCATATTATGTTCCTCCACTAACTAGGTGACAAACATGGATGGTTGTTAGTTTTTGGCTACTGTGATTAAAGCTTCCTTGAAACATGAATCAGGTCTTTGTGTGACCATGAGTTCTCATTTCTCTTGGATAAATACCTAGAAGTAGAATTTGGGATCATATGGTTAGTTTTCTGTTTAACTTTGAAAAGAAACTTCCCAAAAAAACCCCATATTTCTTGGATCAACAACACATGAGACTCAATTTTACCATGTCTTCACCAGCAGTTGTTACCATGTTGTTTAAAAAACATTTCAGTGGGCATTAAGTGGTATCTATCTTTGGTTTAAATTTGCATTTCTCTAATTACCAATGATATTTAACAGCATTTCCAACATGGAGCTTGGGATGATGAACGAAGGATGCCTTTGTAGCCTCTTACTTCTCAGGCTTATATCCTAGTTCCAAGATGTCCTCCTCTTTCTTCTAGACTGAGGCCCTTACTTGGTTTCCTTGTTTCAAGCAACAAAAACCAGTTCTACTAAATTAAATGACTGGAACATTTTAGAAGAAACTCTGAATTTCAAGCCACACTGATATAATATATCTAACTCCTGGCTCTGCCTTGCTGAGAATTAAGACCTGATGTGAGTAGATGCTGGGAAATCAATAAATAAGTTTTCTCTGTAGAGAGTATTCATCATGGAAAGGCCAGCACTTTCTAACAATGGTTCAGTTGCATTACCTCATTTCAAAAGTGTGACTCTAGGGTTAAAGTGAGATGCTGTTATCTGGAGCAGCTCTATATGATGCAGGGGATTCTGAAAATAATAATAAATAAAGGTGCAATTTGAAGAAACTCTATGAACAGAGTCAATGAGTATAGAGTAGAAGGAATAATTTTTCACTCATTGCACCAAATGAATTTTGGCAGGCAGAAATGGAGATTTGCAAGCTGAGAATGAGGGCTTTGACACTGGCTATTGCAGTGAGGATAGGAGCTGTGTCTTCCCCTTGTTTATTTCATGGATCAACAAGGCTGAGCCAGCCTTTTGTTGCATCATTATTTTTGAATATGTCTATTTGGTTGGTTCTGGATGCAATGAACATTTGAGTTTGGAGAATAATTGAAGCAGATTTCCTTCTCAAGTATTTTTGGGTTTCATTCAATAGAAAGAACTGAATAGAGCAGTAATGCTTGGTAGAGAGATTTTTTTTTTCTGTCTGAGTGCCTTTTATGAGGACATTAGCATTTTCTTTACTTCAGATGCAGATCAGGCCACAAAGTTCTACCATTTGCTGTCCTGCTTTTTAGATTTTTGAACTTGGACCGGAATTGTATCACCAACTCTTCTTTGTCTCCAGCTTTCCTGATCCCTGGTTTACTGATTGCAATTCCTAGAATATCTTAGCCTCAAAAATTATTTACACTAAGTACCTGTCTATCTACCCCTGTCTATCTGTCTCTGTCTATACGTCTCCATCTATCTATCTATCTATCTATCTATCTATCTATCTATCTATTTATCTATCTACATATATATATATACATATATACATGTATATTTATCTATCTATCTATCAGCCATCTATCTGTCAATTATCTGTCTGTCTCTTATTGGTTCTATTTCTTTGAAAAACCCTGTCAAAAAACAGTATCATATGTCAAATGACAAGGTGAATTCTGAGGTATCCTCTGATTCTACAGTTTAGATTCAGGAGATGTCTGTCCTTTTTGCTTTAGCTTGGGATGCTGCTGTGACCTGCTCTCTCAGACCCAGGGTCACAATCATAAAACAGCAAAAGTTGGCCAATGTGTCCCACAAATTGAGTTCAAGGCCAGTATGGGCAGCACAGTGATTTCACAGCCCCATGGGCAGAAAAATGAGTTCAAGGATAGCCAGTTCCTCACAGTGAGTTCGAGTGCAGAGAGGGCCTTATAGTGAGTTCAGTAGCACACAGTGAGCTCAAGGCCACCTGGAACACAATGAGTTCAGTTCAATGAGTGGATGACAGTGAGTCCTCACCATGAGTACAAAGCTATCATGATCTATGAGTGATTCTGATGCCATCCAGTGTGAAAAGTGATTTCAAGGATGGCTTTAGCCTCACAATGAGTTTAATGCCATCCTGGGCTAAAAGTGAAGTCAATGCTGACCTGGTCCACATGGTGATTCAAGGCAGGCCTGGTGCAAGTATACATTTCAAGGCCCACCTGTGCTGCAGAATGAATTAAAAGAGTGACCAGGATTTCACAGGGACCTCAAGGGCAATCTGGGCCAAAAGTGTGTTCAAGGCTGACCTGAACCCCAGTTATTTAGGGGTCTTTTTGGGATAAAGTGAGTTCAAGGATGGCCTGGAATTCACAGTGAGTCAAAGGCCTGCATGGATCACACAGTGAGTTCAACACCAGTCTGGATCACATAGTGAGCTCAGTTCAGCCAGTATGAAACAGTGAGTTCAAGGGAAGTATGCCCCCATACTGAGATCAAACCCAGAATGATGTTAACAGTGAGTTCAAGGCCATCCTGGGCTGAAAGGTGAGTTTAAGCCAAACATGCACTATGGTTATTTTCAAGTCTAACCTGGGCTACACAATGATTCAAGGCAGGGCTGGAGTAAGAAATGAGTTCAAGGCTGGCCTGTGTCCAATAGTGAGTTCAAGGCTTTCTTGGGTCTTGGCAACACAGTGTATTGATCTCCCATCTCGGCTACACAATTATTTCAAGACCTGTCTGGACCTAATTAAATTTTGCCTAGGAAAGGCACTTTGTTTCATCTCTGTACTCCAAAAGCCAACAACAGAATCTATGACAGTGTCTGAGCTTCATCTTCTAGCTGGAAGATGGCTGTTGACCTTCAAGTTTCCTAGTCATCTTTCTGAGACCAATTTTGACAAAGTTGAATTACAATACAATATCTGATGATTTCCAGAAAGAACAAAATCCTTGACTGGAATTTGGGTATAAAACATGGTACTCCAGTGCACAGTGCTATAGCCACCCTGCCACTCCCTGATTCACTGCAGTAGACTGCATGTGAAGCCTGCAATCCCATGACTGGGCCATACTGAGCATGTATATGTGGACCTGCTCTCATCACCAGCTTCCCAATGTACAGGAAACCTGAAATGTCTTCCTGAAATGAAGGATGCAGTTTCCTCTAGGCTGTTCCACCTTTGCTGCCTAATCTGCCATAGCCACTGAACAGATAGCAGTTCCTTAGCATGTTCAATGTTCCAGGGGTATTTAGACCATTATGACATCATGACAAAGGCTTTTGTGATTGGATACCTTGGCCAGACACTTCTTCAGGAGCCCTATAACCTCTAACCTATGTAAACACGGCTGGCAGCATCTGGGCACTATCTGCTGGCCAGAAGATCACTGATATCCTCCCAGTATCTCAGTTAGCTTTCCGAGACCAAATTGGACAAATTACAAACAAACTTTCAATAAACTTGACTAGACATTGTGTATAGAGGAAATGACTCTTAAATAGAGAGTACAAAAGCACCTTATTCTACTTAGACTTGCTTTAGTCATACTAGAAATTTTGTATTGGACCAAGCAAGTATCTTTCACAGAAGTATATTTTCAGTCATCACAGGAGTTTCCCTTAGGTGATAGTGAAACATTCACAATCAGTAATCTGTGTATTTTTACTCTGTCTCTGACTCTCTGTTTGTACAATAATAAACACACACATCCAAAACCCATACAAACACACAGTGGGTATATTCAATGTTAAATATTACTTAGTAACTTGATGTGTTACCTTTATCTACTAAACAGCAACATATAGTTATATCAAACATTTATGGAGTTCAGTGTGCAAGAAACCCTCTTGCCTTCTTTTAAGAAAATATAGTCTGAAACATGAAACACACACAAACATACATGGGTATATTCAAAGCACATTAGATGTTACTTAGTAACTTTTACTTTTAACTACTAAAGAGAAATGTCTTGTAACACCAAATATTTACTGAGTACAAAGAAACACCCTTGAATTAAAATATTTACTTACAAAAAACATTCATATGAGACAGGAAATAATACACCTGCTATACGGATGAGACAGTGGAGTGAGAACAATTTTACCAAGAGCATCAGGGTGAGGAAAAATTCAGCCTGGGTCACAAAGTAATTACAAGGCATGCCTGGACTACACAGTAAGATCAAGGCCAGACTGGTTCTCACAGTGAGTACAGGTTGGCAAATGGCTAACAGTGAGTCCAAGGTCAGCCAGAATTTCACAATGAGTTCAAGACCACCTTAGGCTGAAGGGAGATTTCAAGGATGGCCTGGCTTTCACACTGAGCTCAAGGCCAGTCTGGGCAAAAAAGTAAGTTCAAGACCCAAGGGAGTAAAATTGAGTTCAAATATAACCAGGACCTCACTAAGATTTCAAGATTGGCCTGGACCTCACAGTCAGTTAAAAGCCTACCTGGACAGTGAAGTGAGTTCAAGGAAGGTCTTGACAAAACAGTGAATTCAGTTTGGTCATTGCCTGACAGTGAGTTCAAGTCCAATCTGTTCTTCCAGGTGAGTTCGAACACATCCGGTGCTGAAGAGTTATTTTTAAGGAAAAACCAGGCCTTACAATGAGTTCAGGGCTGAATTAATCTGAAAAGTGAGTTCATAGATATCCAGGGCTGAGATCAAGTCCATCCTTTGTCTCACAGTGAGTTCAAGGGTGGCCTTGAGCACACGTGTTCAGTTTGCCCTTGCTCGAAAGTGAGTTAAAGCCACCATGGGATGAAAAATGAGTTTTTGGGATGAAAAATGAGTTTAAGGATGGCCAGGCCCTCACAGTGTATTCAAGGTCGGCCTGAACTGCACTGTGATTTGAAGACTGACCTCCTCACAGTGAGTTCAAGCCCACACTGTGCTGTAATTCAAGGCATACCCGTGTGAAGATGTGAGCTCAACACCTGACTGGGCCTCATATTTTTTTAAAGGGTGGCTGTAGAGACACAGGTTGTTCCTGTTCAGACTATACTAAACAGTTATTAGAAGGCCTGTCTTGGCTAATTTCAGAGACCCTATCCTAGAGATTGCCTAGCATACAGCATTTGGTTCTATCCCTGACACCAAAAACAAAGAGTCATATTGCAGAAGTATTGTTCTAATACTTATATCTGTCTCATGCTGGCCTCCCTACCTTTGGGTAGAATAAGTTAAAGTTCAGTTGCTGGAGGCAGAAATAAAGGACAAAAAGCCAGCAAACAGCCATGTGTCCAATTTCACCCTACTTGAGTCACCATAGCATAGGCTGCATGTGAAGACAGTTGGCCATTTATATTGCAGTACTGACATTTACATTGCTTTACATTGCTACTGCCTTGTCTTCATCCAATTTCTAATGTATAAGTGACTTGACATGTCTTTTGAACAGGTCAGGGTATTTTATTCCAGGCTGTTTCTCTTTTTTCTGTCCTTTCTGCCATAGCCACTGGCCTGGGGGTAGCATTTCAGCTTTTTCAAGGTCCAGGGAAGTAAAGCTCACTGTGACATTGTGTAAAGGCTTTCAGAAGATTGCTGTTCTCCTTTCACAAGCAGCCTTCAGAGAACTAACTGGACATAATTGAATTTATATAAAAATTTGAAGATTTCCACAACTCTCACAAGCCTTGAGGGGAATTTGGGTATAGAGGAAATAACTCTTGCTAGAGAGCATAAAAAGAACTCATGTTATTTAGCCTTACTTCAGGGATTACTACCAGTTTTACCTTGGACAAATGTGTACACCTCTCAGAAGTATATTGGTGTTTACCACAGGTTGTTGACTTATCTGACCCTGAAACATTCACTATCAGGAAACAGTGGATTCTTTCTCTTTGTCTCTGTCTTTCTGTTTCTATCAAAACACACAGACAAACACAGTTGGTATATTCAATGATTGCTAAATATTACTAATTTTAATTTATTAACTATTCATTACTAAACAATACTTACCAGCAAAAATTTACTTAGTTCTTTATGCAAGAAATTTTCTTGCATTAAATCACATAATTCAGAAAATATCATATAATAGAGGAAATATTATACCCATTATGCAAATCTAGAACTGGTTGTAGTTCCAGGTTCGCTATGGCATCAGGGTGAGATCAAGTACAGTTTAAGCCACCCAGCAAGTTCACTGCCAAGCTGTTTCACACAATGAGTGCAAGCTCAGCTTGGGCAGCAAAGTAAGTTCAGGGTCCCATATGAGGAAATTTGAGTTCAAGTACTGGCAGGGCCACACAGTAATTTCTACATCAGCCTGGACCTCATAATAATTTCATGTCCTGCATGGACTGTACAGTGAGTTCAAGAACAGCTTGGTCTGCCAAGTAAGTTTAAGAACACCCTAGGCCAAAGAGTAATTTCAAGGATGACACAGTCATCACAAGGATTTTAAGTCTGACTGTGGCTCAAAAGCTAGTTCACATATGGCCAGGGACTCACAGTGAGTTCAAAGCCAGCCTGGACTTCACGCTGAATTCAATGTCTGCCTAGAGTGCACTGTGCATTTCTGGGCATTCTGCACCACACAGGAAGTTCTGGCCAACCAGAGCCTTAAATTGATTCAAGGTCACCATGACCACTACATTGAGCATAAGGACAGCCTGGTTTGAACCATAAGTTCAAGGCCACCATAGGCTGAAAAGTGATTACAATGATGGCCTAGGCCTCCCCTTGAGTTCAAGGCCTGCATAGACAACAAATGAGTTTAATGCTGGCCTGGTCTGTACTGTGTATTTAAAAATGGCCTAAGCCTCACAGTGTCAGAGTCAGCCTTGGCAACACATTTTATTCCATTATAATACAGGCTATGTAATTAGTTTAAGGTTTGCTTAGGCTATATTGTCAGACCTTCTTTTAAGCTCATTTAGTAGAAGGCACTTGGTGTCAACTCCAGATCTGAAAAAACAAAAAATAAACCCTCCTATTTCAGACATACCCTTCTAATTCTGATATCTGTCCCATACGGGCTGCCCTAGGTTTAGACAGATCTGTTGCATAGATGGTTGGAGAGATGTAGGCTGAGCTCATGCTCAATATCCACACAGTGCCTTCAAGGCTGGCCTGTACCACACAGTGAGTTCACGTCAGCGAGTGCAAGACAGTGAGTTCACAGGCAATATGTACTCCACAGTTAGTTCAAGGCTTTTGTGGCCTGCACAAAGATTTCAAGGCCAGTCTAGGCAGCAAAGTGACTTCAGGTCCTCCCCAGGACTACAAGTGAGTTCAAGGACTTCTAGGAACTCACAGTCTGTTCAAGGCCATCCTAATAACCTAGTGCTTCCAAGGACTCCCTGACCACAAAGTGTGGCTAAGGTGGCCTGGCCTGGACCACATAGTGATTCTAGGTCATCCAGTGGTTGACAGTGAGTTCAAAACCAGCCTGGTAGGTTCAGTGAGTTAAAGCTCACAGGACTACAAGGATAAATTGGGCTCAAAAGTGACTTCATGGATGTTCATTGATTCACGGCCTACTTGGATGGTACAGTGAGTTCAAGGGCATCCTGGATGACATGAGGAGTTCAGGCCTGCCTATGCCTAACTGTGAGTTCAAGTCCAATCTGTGTAGTGAGTACAAGGACAGCCTGATCTACACAGAGAGTTCAAGGCCACCCTAGGATGAAGCGTGATATCCTGAATGGCTAGCTGAGGCTACAATTGCGTTCAAAGCCAGCCTGGGTCACACAATGAGTTCATGCCTGTCTTGTGTCTCTTAGTGTGTTTAAAGCCAGCCTTGGCTACACAGTACCTTTTAGTATAGTATGTGATATGTAGTTAATTTAAGGCCTGTCTGGGCTACATTGTGACACACTTTCTCAAACTTGCTTAGCAGAAGGTTCTTGGTTCCATCCCCGGATCTGAAAAACAAACAAAAACCCTCCTATTTCTGAAATGTCTTTCTAATACTGTTATTGGTCCCATTCCAGCTGCCATATCTTTGGGCAGAACTGATCAAGAGTGCCTGTACGGAAGTGTAGGCTGAGTTCATGCTTTTGATATGGAGGCAGAACTAAAGGAATGAAACATAACACAGAACGTTGTGTTCACTCTCCCAGTCTCTGGATCTCTGTCATATAGCCATACTTAGGCAATATAATCCCCTGACACTGAAGTCCTGACAGTTCCCACACGGACATGCTACCTTCACCCAGCTTTCTGTTGTACAAGCACCTTGAGATGTTATCCCCCACAAGATGCGGAAAGTTTCTTTCAGGCTGTTGTGAGCCCTTTTTGCCATAGCCAATGGCCAGGCAGCAGTGCCTCAGATTTCATAAGATCTAGGGGATCACTGTGATGTTATGACAAAGGCTTTTCAGATTGGGTACCCTGGCCAGGCATTTCTTCTGCCCCCTCAGGCAACGTCCAACATTGTTGTCAGCTCCTAGGTGATATCAACTCTCTGGAAGAATGCTATTCTCTTCAAGATTCTCTAGTCACCTTTCTGGGACCTAATTGGACAAAGTTGAATAGGGATAAAATTTCTGAAGATTTACAGAAAACTCAAGACTTGGCTAGAATTTGTGTGTAGAGGAAATGACTTTTGATAGTGAGCAAAGGATCTCATGCTATTTATACTTCCTTCAAGCAATACAAGTAGTTTTACCTTGGACAGGTAAGTGTACCTCTCACCATAGAATGTTGGCCTAGGTGATCCAGAAACATTCACCACCAGTATTCAGTGGATTCTTTCCCTGTGTCTCTATTCAAACACACATACACATGGTGGGTTTATTCAAAGAATGCTAAATATTACACACTAAGCCAGTTTGTTAACTTTTATCTACTAGACAGCAACTTTCAGTAAAATCAAAAAGAAAATGATTACGAAGAAGCTCTCATGTGTTCAGTTATTTGATTTCAACAAATAGCCTATGACACAGGAAATATTATACCCATTATACATATGAAGAAGTGGAGTGAGTGTACAGTCAGCCAAAGTCTCATTCTAAATTCACATCCAGCTTTGCCCACACAGTGTGTTCAAGGCCAGTCTGTAACACACAATGAGTTAAGGTAGGTCAGTGTGACAGTGATTTCAAAGATAACCTCTGCCCCACAGTGAGTTCAAAGCCTTAATAGGCTGCACTGTGATTTTAAGGCTACAATGGGTCAATGAGTGACTTCAAGGACAGCTTGACAGTGTCCTTGAACACTCCTAGAACAACATAACAGTCCTAACAGTGAGTTCAAGACTTGCCTGGACTGAACAGAGATTTGAGGCAAGCCTGGGCATTAAAGTGAGCTCAATGCCAGACTGGCACACATGCTGAGCACAAAGCTGACTTGGGCCTCAAAGTGTGTTAATAGCCAGACATGGTAAAATACTATGTTCCTTTTCAGATGGGCTATACAGTCATTACAAGGACCACCTAATGTATAATGGGATACAATGTCCCAAGCTGGCCTAGCAATAAGCACTTGGTTCCATCTGTAGAAACCAAAACCAAAAACCCCCTCTTATTCCTAAAATACCTTTCAACTTCTATTATTACTGTGCTGACTATCCTGGATTTGGACTGATCTGATGCCTAGGTGCTGAGAGAGGGATTTCTGCCTAGATTCATGATTGAATTTGGAAGCATAACAAAAGGATAGTAACCCAGGGAAGGGCCTCATTGCTAATCACCAACTCCTTGGGTCATGGCAGTGACACTGGTTGTGAAAAGCAGAATACCCTGATTATACCATGCTGAGAGTGGCCATGTGCACCTGCTATACCCTCCCCAAGCACAAGTGTCCTGACATGTCTTCCCCACAGTAGTTTACTTCAGACTCTTCCTCCTTTAATTCCCATTCTGCCAAAACCACTCTCAATGCAGCAGCTACTTAGCCCTACAGCAATTACTAATACTTTTATGTCGGATATGTCAGTTCATCTTCCACAGGTTTATCTTAAGTCATCTTGTGAGGTAGCCTTAGGTGAACCTAAAATGTTCACCACTAGGAATCAGTGGGTTCTTATCCTCTTTCTCTCTGTCTCTGTCAAAACACATTTAAAAACACACATGCAAATTAACCGAAGATGGCGGCTAGAGGTAGGAAGCAGAAAGCAACCCTCCTATAGTGAAATCTTGGAGAGACGCTGGAGACACACTTTGCAGGCATAATCACCGAGAAAAGGCATAACTTTGACCCCTACACACCTCCAGCCGGCGCAGAGAATCTCCACTTCACTTTAAACGGAGAACCGAGGAGGCCCCCGGGGCTGCCAGGGGCCGGCGCCCATACGGCTTGGGAAGACACAGACCAGGTGAGCTTCGCGGTACCGCGGTTCCCCCACAGACAAGCCTGGGCCAGAGCAGCATAGCCCCCTGGACAGACTGACCTCCACCCAGGAAAAAAAGAGAAACTGAGAACTAAGCAATAAGAACAGTTAAGACACGCTGGAAAGAGGGTGGGGCGCCCTGAGTGCTGAAGATTGGGGGAAGGGAATCCTTCCCGGGACTGTAAATAAACGAGCCGGGCGGGCCGGAGAGGCTCTGGCGGGAGCGGGCCACACGCCCAGCAACCAGGAGCGGGGAAGCTTGTGAGAGGAGGGAAGACCCACTTCCCACGTGAACTGTAAATAAACACGCAGGCCTGACAACGCGGGGGCAGGGTCACCTTTCCCAATGCTTGGAAAGGGAAAAGCCTGTAGCAGAGGCCGCCGCACAGGAGAACTCTGAGCAAACAAAGCCTGTGGGACCAGGGGAGTACTAGCTCACCCCAGAGATCTGCATAAATAACGCCGCCAGCTACAGGCGGAGAGCAGCAGGCATGCAGGCCACAGTTGCAGATACCACCCTCAGAACTGCCTCCAGATGCTTTTTTTTCTTTTTCTCCCTACCTTTGATGAGAGAACAACCGAATTACACCTGCAAGCCGAAAAACTTACTGAAACTGTATTGCATTTGAACTGGGGACACTTGGTGGGACTTTTTTTTTTTTTTTATCTTCTGTGTGTGTGTGAGTGCAGTTTTGTTCTACTTTATGCGTCCCCTTTGATGAGACAACTACAGAACAACATCTGAGGCACCAACTCCAGGACTGGAGATTAAGACGGACATCCAAATTATTAAGACTGAAATTGCATTGCATATAAACTTGGAAGTTTTTTGGTTTTTTGTTTTTTTTTTTTTTAATTTTCTATTTTCCATTTTATTTTAATTCATTTTTATAAATAGATATTACTTTCATACACTTATTTTTAATTTTTTTTATCTTTGATTTTCAATCCTCTCTCTGTCACTCTATTGTCTGTTCAGTTTACTGTCGATTAGTACACTAACACTCCCTGTTTATACCTTTGAAACTCTCTTGTCTGATACCTTGTTCTGCTTTCTCCCTCTTGTCTGTATATTTGTTTTCCCCTTTTCTTTAACTTCTTGCTTTCCATCTCAGCTCACTCTTCCATTCTCAATTGTACCATTGTTATTATTACAAGCTAGAAAATACTTAATTACACACAGTACAGGGACAGTAACAACACCAAGGACAATGACAGGAAGACAGAAAAAACAAGGAAACCAGTTTCCCCACAGCAAAAAATTAGTACAGGAACCAGAGGGGAATGAAGAGAACAGAAACTCAGAGCCAGACTCCAAC
Organism: Castor canadensis; assembly: GCF_047511655.1. Lineage (NCBI taxonomy): Eukaryota > Metazoa > Chordata > Mammalia > Rodentia > Castoridae > Castor > Castor canadensis. The sequence goes on along the minus strand of NC_133401.1, from coordinate 52,868,210 downwards.
AAAATGAAGATAAACTATGCCAAAGGACCCAATGAAGCCTACAAGAATAATTTAAAAGAAGACATACTACAAGTACTCAATGAGAATTTTATAGAGATGATACTGGATAGGGTCAACCAAAATGTACAGGAGACACTCAAGAAATTCCAAGACAATAAAACTAGAGAATTTGAAAAAGCAAAAGAAGAAATAAAGGAAACCATAGAAGCACTGTATAAACACCAAAGTGAAAGAGAGAACACAATGAATAAATGGATAAATGAACTCAGGACAAAAATAGACAACAATAAAGAAGAAAACAGCCAGGATATGGAAAACCTCAGAAAAAAGAACGAAACAGAACTGCAAAACAAAACGGAAGGCCAATCCAGCAGAATAGAACAAACAGAAGACAGAATCTCAGAACTTGAAGATGAAATGGTAATTAAAGGAAAAACTGAAGAACTATTAATTAAACAACTCAAGACCTGTGAAAAGAAAATGCAAGAACTCACTGACTCCATCAAAAGACCAAACTTGAGAATCATGGGCATCGAAGAAGGAGAAGAGGTGCAAGCGAAGGGAATGCGTAATATATTCAACAAAATAATAACGGAAAATTTCCCAAATCTCGAGAAAGATATTCCCATACAAATGCAAGAGGCCTCCAGGACACCAAACAGACCAGATCAAAATAGAACTACTCCACGACATATCATCATTAAAACAACAAGTTCAGAAACTAGGGAAAGAATATTGAAGGCTGCAAGAGAGAAAAAACAAGTAACATACAAAGGTAAACCCATCAAAATCACAGCAGACTTCTCAACAGAAACATTAAAAGCAAGAAGAGCGTGGGGTGAGATCTTCCGGGCACTGAATGAAAATAACTTCAACCCCAGGATACTCTACCCAGCAAAGCTATCATTCAAAATAGATGGAGCAATAAAAGTCTTCCATGATAAGCAGAAACTAAAACAATATGTGACCACAAAGCCACCATTACAAAAGATTCTGCAAGGGATCCTGCACACAGAAAGTGACACCCAACTTAACCATGGAAAGGCAGGCAGCACCAAACCACAGGATAAGAAAAAGCAAGACAGTAGAGAGTAACATCAAGTTAGGTACACACAATCAAACCTTCAAACAACTAAGATAACTAAATGGCAGGAATCACCACATACCTATCAGTACTAACACTTAATGTTAATGGACTTAATTCACACATCAAAAGACACCGTTTGACAAAATGGATTAAAAAAGAAGATCCAACAATTTGTTGCTTACAGGAGACTCATCTCACCGACAGAAATAAGCATATGCTTAGGATGAAAGGCTGGAAGAAGATTTACCAAGCCAATGGCCCCCGAAAACAAGCAGGAGTAGCAATACTTATCTCTGACAAAGTAGACTTCAAACCTACATTGATCAAACGAGATAAAGAAGGACATCCCATACTAATAAAAGGGGAAATAGACCAAAAGGAAATAATAATCATCAATCTGTACGCACCCAATGTCAACGCACCCAATTTCATCAAACATACCCTGAAAGACCTAAAAGCATATATAAACGCCAACACAGTGGTTGTGGGAGACTTTAACACTCCATTATCATCAATAGGTAGGTCATCCAAACAAAAACTCAATAAAGAAATCCAAGATCTAAAGTATGCAATAGATCAAGTGGACCTAGTAGATGTCTACAGAACATTTCATCCAACCTCTACACAATATACATTCTTCTCAGCAGCCCATGGAACCTTCTCCAAAATAGATCATATCCTAGGACACAAAGCAAGTTTCAGCAAATATAAGAAAATAGAAATAATACCATGCATACTATCTGACCACAATGCAGTAAAAGTAGAACTCAACAACAAAAGTAAAGACAAAAAACATGCAAACAGCTGGAAACTAAATAACTCATTACTTAATGAAGAATGGATCATCGATGCAATAAAAGAGGAAATTAAAATGTTCCTGGAAGTCAATGAAAATGAAAACACAACCTACCGGAACCTATGGGACACAGCTAAGGCAGTCTTGAGAGGAAAGTTTATAGCCATGAGTGCATATATTAAAAAGATTGAAAGATCCCAAATCAATGACCTAATGATACATCTCAAACTCCTAGAAAAACAAGAACAAGCAAATCCCAAAACAAATAGAAGGAGAGAAATAATAAAAATAAGAGCTGAAATCAACGAAATAGAAACCAAAAAAACCATACAAAGAATTAATGAAACAAAAAGTTGGTTCTTTGAAAAAATAAACAAGATCGATAGACCCCTGGCAAACCTGACTAAAATGAGGAGAGAAAAAACCCAAATTAGTAGAATCAGGAATGCAAAAGGGGAGATAACCACAAACACCATGGAAGTCCAGGAAATCATCAGAGACTACTTTGAGAACCTATATTCAAATAAATTTGAAAATCTAAAAGAAATGGACAGATTTCTAGATACATATGATCATCCAAAACTGAACCAAGAGGAAATTAATCACCTGAATAGACCTATAACACAAAATGAAATTGAAGCAGAAATCAAGAGTCTCCCCAAAAAGAAAAGTCCAGGACCTGATGGATTCTCTGCTGAATTCTATCAGACCTTTAAAGAAGAACTGATACCAACCCTCCTTAAACTGTTCCATGAAATAGAAAGGGAAGGAAAACTGCCAAACACATTTTATGAAGCCACTATTACACTTATCCCAAAACCAGGCAAAGACACCTCCAAAAAGGAGAACTATAGGCCAATCTCCTTAATGAACATTGATGCAAAAATCCTCAACAAAATAATGGCAAATCGAATTCAGCAACACATCAAAAAGATTATTCACCACGACCAGGTAGGCTTCATCCCAGGGATGCAGGGGTGGTTCAACATACGAAAATCAATAAACGTAATAAACCACATTAACAGAAGCAAAGACAAAAACCACTTGATCATCTCAATAGATGCAGAAAAAGCCTTTGATAAGATCCAACATCATTTCATGATAAAAGCTCTAAGAAAACTAGGAATAGAAGGAAAGTTCCTCAACATTATAAAAGCTATATATGACAAACCTACAGCCAGCATTATACTTAATGGAGAAAAATTAAAACCATTCCCTCTAAAATCAGGAACCAGACAAGGATGCCCACTATCTCCACTCCTATTCAACATAGTACTGGAATTCCTAGCCAGAGCAATTAGGCAAGAAGAAGGAATAAAAGGAATACAAATAGGTAAAGAAACTGTCAAAATATCCCTATTTGCAGACGACATGATCCTATACCTTAAAGACCCAAAAAACTCTACTCAGAAGCTTCTAGACATCATCAATAGCTATAGCAAAGTAGCAGGATATAAAATCAACATAGAAAAATCATTAGCATTTCTATACACTAACAATGAGCAAACGGAAAAAGAATGTATGAAAACAATTCCATTTACAATAGCCTCAAAAAAAATCAAATACCTAGGTGTAAACCTAACAAAAGATGTGAAAGACCTCTACAAGGAAAACTATACACTTCTGAAAAAAGAGATTGAGGAAGACTATAGAAAGTGGAGAGATCTCCCATGCTCATGGATTGGTAGAATCAACATAGTAAAAATGTCTATACTCCCAAAAGTAATCTACATGTTTAATGCAATTCCCATCAAAATTCCAATGACATTCATCAAAGAGATTAAAAAATCTACTGTTAAATTTATATGGAAAAACAAGAGGCCACGAATAGCCAAAGCAATACTCAGTCAAAAGAACAATGCAGGAGGTATTACAATACCTGACTTCAAACTATATTACAAAGCAATAACAATAAAAACAGCATGGTACTGGCACAAAAACAGACATGAAGACCAGTGGAACAGAATAGAGGATCCAGATATGAAGCCACACAACTATGAGCAACTTATCTTTGACAAAGGAGCTAAAAATATACGATGGAGAAATAGCAGCCTCTTCAACAAAAACTGCTGGGAAAACTGGTTAGCAGTCTGCAAAAAACTGAAACTAGATCCATGTATATCACCCTATACCAAGATTAACTCAAAATGTATCGAGGATCTTAATATCAGACCCCAAACTCTTAAGTTGATACAAGAAAGAATAGGAAATACTCTGGAGTTAGTAGGTATAGGTAAGAACTTTCTCAATGAAACCCCAGCAGCACAGCAACTAAGAGATAGCATAGATAAATGGGACCTCATAAAACTAAAAAGCTTCTGTTCATCAAAAGAAATGGTCTCTAAACTGAAGAGAACACCCACAGAGTGGGAGAAAATATTTGCCAATTATACATCAGACAAAGGACTGATAACCAGAATATACAGGGAACTTAAAAAACTAAATTCTCCCAAAACTAATGAACCAATAAAGAAATGGGCATGTGAACTAAACAGAACTTTCTCAAAAGAAGAAATTCAAATGGCCAGAAAACACATGAAAAAATGCTCACCATCTCTAGCAATAAAGGAAATGCAAATTAAAACCACACTAAGATTCCACCTCACCCCTGTTAGAATAGCCATCATCAGCAACACCACCAACAACAGGTGTTGGCGAGGATGCGGGGAAAAAGGAACCCTCTTACACTGTTGGTGGGAATGTAGACTAGTACAACCACTCTGGAAAAAAATCTGGAGGCTGCTTAAAACGCTGGACATCGATCTACCATTTGATCCAGCAATACCACTCTTGGGGATATACCCAAAAGACTGTTACTCCAGAGGCACCTGCACATCCATGTTTATTGTGGCACTATTCACAATAGCCAAGTTATGGAAACAGCCAAGATGCCCCACCACTGACGAATGGATTAAGAAAATGTGGTATCTATACCCAATGGAATTTTATGCAGCCATGAAGAAGAACGAAATGTTATCATTCGCTGGTAAATGGATGGAATTGGAGAACATCATTCTGAGTGAGGTTAGCCTGGCTCAAAAAACCAAAAATCGTATGTTCTCCCTCATATGTGGACATTAGATCAAGGGCAAACACAACAAGGGGATTGGACTATGAGCACATGATAAAAGCGAGAGCACACAAGGGAGGGGTGAGGATAGGTAAGACACCTAAAAAACTAGCTAGCATTTGTTGCCCTTAATGCAGAGAAACTAAAGCAGATACCTTAAAGCAACTGAGGCCAATAGGAAAAGGGGACCAGGAACTAGAGAAAAGGTTAGATCAAAAAGAATTAACCTAGAAGGTAACACCCACGCACAGGAAATCAATGTGAGTCAATGCCCTGTATAGCTATCTTTATCTCAACCAGCAAAACCCCTTGTTCCTTCCTATTATTGCTTATACTCTCTCTACAACAAAATTAGAGATAAGGGCAAAATAGTTTCTGCTGGGTATTGAGGGGGGGAGCGGGAGGGGGTGGAGTGGGTGGTAAGGGAGGGGGTGGGGGCAGGGGGGAGAAATAAACCAAGCCTTGTATGCACATATGAATAATAAAAGAAAAATGAAAAAAAAAAACACACATGCAGTAGATATATGTAATGAATATTAAATATTACTTAGTAAGTTAAGTTATTAACACTGACTAGTAAAAAAAAAACTTCTAGTCATACCAAATATGTACTGAGTACTCTATGCAAGGAACCTTCCCACATTAAATTATTTAAATTAAAAGCCTAACCTATGAGAGAGGTGAGCTAGGAAACATTATACCTGTTATGCAGTGGAGTGAATTCAAGTTTTGCCAGTACATCAAGGTAAGGTCAAGTCCAGGTTAGTTTACACAGTGTGTTCTTAACTGGCATTGGTCACACAAGGTCAGGCTGGGCAGCAGAAGGAGTTCAGGTACAACAAAGAGGAAAATTGGGTTCAAGGCCTGCCAGGGCCTTACAGTGCATTTAAGGCCATGTTGACCTTTCTGTGAATTCAGGTGACCACAAACTTATAATGATTTCAAGTTGGCCTGTGTCTGACAATGAGCTCACATTGGCCTGTGCCTGACAGTGATTTCAGCTCATCCTGGGACTTTCTTGAGTACAAGGCATTTCAGGTCTGAAGTGGTTCAAAACCACCATCTACTGAAGAGTGATTTCAAGGATGAGCTAAGACTCAAAGAGAGTATAAGGCCAGCCAGTGTCACAGGTGACTTCAAGGCTAACGTAGGCTTCACAGTCATTCACATCAGGCCTTGGTCATGTAATCAGTTCAATGCTGGCCTGCATTGAACTGCGAGTTTAAGCGTGGTATGCACCTTATAGTGAAATCAAAGCCAGATTTGAAACACATATATTTAAGTCAAATTTAGGCTATGCAGTTATTTCCAGGCCTCCCTCATACACACTGTAAGACCCTGTCTCAAGCTTGCCTAAGAAGGGCACTTGGTTCCATAGCTAGACAACAAAAACAAACCAAAAAAAGCTCCTATTTCTGTAATAATGGGTTGATCTGATGCCAAGGTGCTGAGAGAGAGAGAGTGAGGCTTGCTGAATGCTCAACATCTGGAGTCAGAAGAAAAGGACAGTAACACAGTGAAGAGTCCCAGGGCCACCCTCCAACACGCTGGGTCACTGCAGCTTGAATGGATGTGAAAGGTGGAATAACCTGACGCTAGAATACTAAGGGAAGCTTTGTGGACCTGCTGTACCTGCCCAGGACTTCATACACAAGTTACCTGAGATGTCTTCCCAGAAGTCACAATAGGGAGAGTCTGTTCGAGGCTCTTCCTCCTGTGCTGCCCAATTGTCCCTAGACACTGACCAAGCATCTGCTCTTTAACCCTTTCAAACTTCTCAGGTGTTTAGCCCATTGTAATGTCATGAAAAGTGCTTTTCTGTTTGGTTAAATGGCTTAGGAACATGCTCAGTGCTCATGTCTCCTCAAGCCTGCACTAACACTAATAGGAATAAGTGGTCTTGAGCACCATTTTTGTCTCAAAGATTACAGTTTTCCTCCATGCTCCTGAGTCAGCTTTCTGAGACCAAATTGTACAAAGTCGAATTGGGATAAATAGTTTGGTGATTTCCAAAAATGTCAAAAGCGTTGGTTATAATTTGTGTATAGTGGAAATGATTCATGATAGAGAGAACAAAAACTCCTCAAGCTATTTAGTATTCCTTCAGCCATTACTAGTAGTTTTACCTTAAACAAGTCAGTTCATCTCAAGGAAGTATATCTTCAATTACAATAGGACGTTGTCTCATGTGGACAAAATGTTAACCACCATGAATCAGAGGAATCTTATTTTATGTCTCTTTTTCTCTGTTTCTATCAAAACATACAAATACACACAAACACAGGGGATATATTCAATGAACATTAACTATTACTTAGTAAGTTAATTTTTTAGCTTTTATCTACAAAACAGTAATTTCCAGTAATACCAAGTATTACTGACTACAAAGAAACCTTCCTGCATTTAATTGTTTAATTTCAAAAAATATCCTTTGAGATAGGAAATATCATAGCTGTTATACAGAAGAAGAATTGGAGTGAGTTCAAGGTCAGTCAGGGCATCAGCATTAGTTCATCTCCATCCTGGATGGAGTGATTTCAAGGCCTCAAAGGACTGCACAGTCAGTTCAAGGTCAGGCTGTCATAGCCATTGAGTTCAGGTCAGCCAGTGCATGCCAGTGAGTTCCAGTGGAAAAAATGTATCTTTTCCAACCTAGAATGTTGCCTTCCATGGTCCTGAAATGTTCACCACAATCAATGGTTTCTGATTTTCTGTCTCTGTCACTATGTCTCTATCTAAAAACAGGTATGGGTATATTAAATGCATGCTAAATATTAATTAGGAAGTTAACTTATTAAGTTTTATTTACTAGACAGAATCAACCAGTGATACCAAAGTTTTGCTGAGTATTATATGCTTCCTAACCATCCTGTATTAAATAATTGAAATTCAAAAACTCTTCTATGTTACAGGAAACATTATTTCCATTAGGCACATGGACAAGTGGCATTTCCCATTATTCAGAAGAAGAAATGGCGTTTGTACCTGGCACCATGGTGTGGTCAAGTCAAGTTTGGGCCACACAGTGATTTTAAGTATAAACATGGTCACACAGTTATTTCTTGAGCTCTTGGTGAATAAGTGAGTTTAAGTACTGCAAGGGCCTCACAGTGAATTCAATATCAGCTTGCACTACACAGTGAATTTATGGTCAGGCTGGACCACACAGTGAGTTCAGCTTGGCCAGTGCCTGACAAAGATCTCAAAGACATCCTGCTGCCCACAGTGTGTAAATGGCCAGACCCTTCTTCACCTTGAGTTCAAGGCCATCCTGTGCCAAAAAAAATGTGTCCAAGGACATCTTCTGCTTTCTATATTTGTCCCAAACTGGCTCTGCAACTTTGGCACTCTCCCATGCTTAGGTTTTGGGAGAGAGAGTTGACAGAGGTCACAATCAGTATCTATAGGCAAAAGAAAAGATCAGTAATCCAGAGCAGACCTGAGACCACCCTCTTACTCCCAGAAAGTATGTGAAGAGTGGAGTCCTCTGACACAGCAGTGCTGAGAACAGTCATATAGAGCTGTTTTTGATACCCATCTTCTTGATGTACACTTAGCATGACATGTGTTGCCCATACTGTGGGAACAGTTTCTTCTAGGCTATTCCCCTTTTGTTGTCCATCGTGCCATAGCCACTGGCCAAAGAACAAGTCCTCAGCCTTATCAACTTCCTCGGGCAATTAGCCCATAGTGACATCATGATAACTGCTTTTCTGATTGGATGCGTTGTTCAGGCATCTCCTCCACAGCCCTGATTCCTCATGCCTACATAAAAAGCTGTAGTCTGGATACCATATGCTGGCCAGAAGATTGCTATTCTCCCCCTAGTCCTCTAGTAAGTGTACAAAGGTGAATTGGAGTAAAATTCCTGATGATTTCCAAAAAACTCAACAACCTTAACTGGTATTTTAGTATAGATGAAGTGACTCTGGATAGAGAGTGCAAAAATACTTCATGCTATTTAGACTTCTTTCAGCAATTTGTAGTACTTTACCTTGGACAAGTGAATACAATTCTCATCTTATCTTAAGTCACCATAGAAGAATAGCTTGGGTGTCCCACTAAACTGCCCCACCCAGGAATCAGTGGATTTTTTTTCTTTTATCTGTCTCTTTAACTCTATACACACACATACACACACACACACACACACACACACACACACACACGCTGGGTTTTTATTTTCAAAGACTTTTAGATATTACTAAATTAATTTATTAACGTTTATCTAGTAAATAGCAACTTCCAGTAATATGTAATGAGTACTGAGTATTGAATAGAAGAAACACTCCTGCATTAATTTATTTAATGCAAAAAAATCCTCAAAACAGGAAACAATTACCAGTTACACAGTTCAAGGTCAGCCAGGCCCTCATGGTGAGTTCACGACCAGCCTGCACTCTAAATTAATTCAGGCCACCCTGGGTAGATAATTGAGTTCAAGAATGCCTAAGACTCCACAGTGAGTTAAAGGCTGGCTGGGGCCTTACTATAAGTTCAAGGCCATACTGGACCACACAGTGATTCAAGGACAGCCTGTGCTTTTCAGTGATTTCAAGGATGGCCTGGGATATGCAGTGAATTCAAGGTCACCCTTGGATACACAGGGAGTTCATCTTCAGCCAGTGTCTGACTATGAGCTCAAGGATATCTGGACCCTACAGTGAGACATGTCCTTCCTGGTCTGCCTAGTGAATTAAAGTCTTGGACCATGAGTTCAAGTCAGGAAGTGCTTGACAGTGAGTTGGAGAGTGTAATTACCTGACTGCAATGATGAGAGGCCCATTTGGCCCTGATGTCACTGCCCAATTCCTAATATCTCTAGTCCCTTCAGATATTGGTTTAGGAGACCCTGAAATATCCATCACCAGAAATCACTAAATCCTTTCTCTCTGTCTCTGTCTCTCTGTGCTTATTCATAAACAAATGCATACACACATACATACAGAGAGTGAGGGAGAGAGAGAGAGAGAGACCCATGCATACAATCGGTATTTGCAAAAATGTTAAATTATACTTAGCAGGTTAATTTACTATATTTTCCTACTAAATAGCAATTTCCAATAACCTAACATTTACCAAGTACTATAAACAAGAAAATCTCCTGTGTACATTTATTTACCCTCTAAAAAGTGTTATATGATACAGAAAATATCATACCTATATTACATATGAGGAAGAATTGTCACAAAAATATTTAGTAAATTCTATCTAGCTCAGAAGAACCTGGGTTTAAAAATGGTCAGACTCTATAAGATCCCATTTAATGGGCCTGACCATCCATCACAGCCAGACTGAAACCTTCCTAAGATAGCACACTGCCCATAACACAATGAGCAATATGTCCACTGGACACCAGGAGGCTGGATATGACAGTTAGCCTAGCCTCACAGTATTATTATAGGTAAATACATGTACTTGCCACTTTGAATGAAAACCTTAGGGATGAAATAGATCCAGGAGAGGCTATTGTGGGAATCTATGGCTCTTCTCTGTTTGTGTTATCCTAAATTTATTCATTCATAGAATAAATACTAACCGAGAAACATAAAGTGAAAACATAGAACTTACTAAAATGAAGACTAGCCATTCCTGAAGACTACATCAGTCAAGGTGGTTCAGGTCTATGATCCCTGAGGAGGAGGTGCAGAAGGGAAAATTCCTGATTCACCTGGGCTGCACAGTGAGTTCAAGTCCTGTCTGCACTACACAGTGAGTTTAAGACCAGCGTTGGTCTCATATATTACTCAAGGCAGGCTTGGACTGTCCAATTTGTGTATGGCCCTCCTGGGCTGCACAGTAAATTCAAGGCTGGCCTGGGACATACTGAGTTCTAAACCTGCATGGGTGGCACAGTGAGTTTTAGGACTCCAGGGCTACACAGCTACATTATAATCTTCAAGGACCATTACCATATGCATGGTCCTTCATTTCCAAAAAATACACATGCTCCTTGATGATTTTCTGTTTTACATTTTCTATTAGGGTTTTTGGACTTTATTCTAAATCAGCTATAGCAGTTTATAAACAAAACCAAAAATGTGTAATGAAAGACAGTTTTCAAATGAAGGCAGGAAGCATGGGATAGGGAAATGATCTGGTGGGCATATAGCCACCTGAATACTAAAAGCATATTTTTTATTCATTTATTCATATGTACATACATTCTTTGGGTCATTTCTCCCTTCTTGCCCCCAACCACTCCCTCTATACCTCCCTCCCCACAGTTCCAGGCAGAACCTGTTTGTCCTTTTTCTCCAATTTTGTTGGAGAAAACAATAACTTTGTTTTTAAAAAGAAAGACAAACCATTTTTGCTAGTTGAGATAAGGATAGCTATACATAGAGATTCCTGGAATTGCATCCATGCACAAGTGTATTACAACCCAAATTGATTCATCTCTACTGGACCTTTTCACTACATCCCAGTCACCTTCCCATAGTGACCTCTGTCACTTTAAGGTTACCATATTAGCTCCTCTGCAGTGGGGACATCAAACACATTCAAGTTTTGGGTTTACTAACTAACCATTCTTCCCCTATGTATTCTCTCTTTATCATGTGACCCAAGTCCAACAACATTATTGCATTTGCCCTAGATCTAAAGTCCACATACAAGGGAGAACATAAGAGTTTTGGTCTTCTGAGACTGGCTAACCTCACTCAGGGTGATGTTCTCCAGTTCCATCCACTTACTTGTGAGTCATAAGATTTCATTCTTCTTTATGGCCAAATAAACCTCCATTGTGTATAAATACCACATTTTCTTAATCCATTTGTCAGTAGTGGGGCATCTTGGCTCTTTCCATAACTTGGCTATTGTAAATAGTGCTGCAATAAACATGGGTGTGCAGGTGCTTCTGGATTAACCTGAGTCACATTCCTTTGGGTATCTCTAGTAGTGGGATTGCTGTATCATATGGCAGATCTATGTTTAGTTTTCTAAGAAGCTTCCATATTGTTTTAGAGAGGTTTTACTAGCTTGCATTCCCACCAGCAGTGGATTAGGGTTCCTTTTGCTCCCATATCCTCACCAACACCTGTTGTTGGTGGTGTTTTTGACGATACCTATTCTAACATGGGTGAGGTGGTATCTCAGTGAGGTTTTGATTTGCATTTCCTTTATGGCCCAGAGATGGTGAGCATTTTTTCATGTGTGTTTTGGATAGTTGAATTTCTTCTTTTGAAAAAGTTCTGTTTAATTAAGTTGCCCATTTCTTTATTGGTTCATTGATTTGAGGGGAGCTTAGCTTTTTGAGCTCCCTGTATATTCTGGTTATCTGTCCTTTATCTGATGTATAGCTGGCAAATGTTTTCTCCCACTCTGTGGGTGGTCCCTTCAGTTTAGAGACCATTTCTTTTGATGAACAGAAGCTTTTTAATTTTATGAAGTCCCATTTGTCCATCTTTCTCTTAGTTGCTGAGCTGCTGAGGTTCTATTGAGGAAGTCCTTGCCTACACCTATTGCTTCCAGAGTATTCTATGCTCTTTCCTGTACTAACTTCAGAGTTTCAAGGCTGATATTAAGGTCCTTGATCCATTTTAAGTTGATACTAGTACAAGGTGATAAACATGGATCTAGTTTCAGTTTTTTGCAGGCAGGTAACCACTGTTCCCAGCAATATTTGTTGAAGAGGCTGTCTTTTCACCATTGTATGACTTTGACACCTTTTTCATAAATAATGTGATCATAGCTGTATGGATTGATATCCAGGTCCTCTATTCTGTTCCACTGGTCTTCATATCTTTTTTGTGCCATTACCATGCTGTTTTTATTGCCATGGCTCTGGAACATAGTTTAAAGTTGGGTATTGTGATATCTCCAGCATTGCTCTTTTTGCTGAGTATTGCCTTGGCTATTCACAGTCTCTTCTGTTTTCAAATGAACTTTAGGGTAGATTTTTCAGTGTCCATGATGAATGTCTTTGGGATTTGATGGTAATTGCATTAAACATATAGATTGCTTTTGGTAGTATAGCCATTTTTACTATGTTGATTCTACTAATAAATAAGCATGGGAGATTTTCCACTTTCTGTAGTCTTCATGATTTCTTTCTTCAGGGGTTTATAGTCCTTTTTGTAGAGATCATTCACATCCTTTGTTAAGTTGATTCCTAGGTTTTTTATTGTTTTTTGCATCTGTTGTAAATGGAATTGTTCTCAATTAACTCGTTGTTGTTGTATAGAAAAGCTAATGATTTTTGTAAGTTGATTTTGTATCCTGACATCTTGCTGTAGCTGTTTATAGTGTCTAGGGGTTTTGGGGTAGAGTTTTTTGGGTCTTTAAGATATAGGATCATGTCATTTACAAATAGGGATATTTTGACAGTTTCTTTACCTATTTGTATTCCTTTTATTTCTTCTTCTTACCTTTCTGCCCTGGCTAGGAATTCTAGGACTATATTGAATAAGAGTGGGGATAGTGGGTAAGCTTGTCTTATTCCTGATTTTAGGGGAAATGGTTTCAGTTTTTCTCCATTAAGTATGATATTGGCTATAGGTTTGTCATATACAACCTTTACAATGTTGAGGTACATACCTTCTATTCCTAGTTTTCTTAAAGCTTTTATCATGAAGTGGTGTTGGATCTTATCAAAGGTTTTTTTCCTGCATCTGTTGAGATGATCAAGTGGTTTTTAATCTTTGCTTCTATTAATATGCTGTATTACATTTATAGATTTCCATATGTTGAACCACCCCTGCATCCCTGGGATGAAGCCAACTTGGTCATGCTGAATGATCTTTCTGAAGTGTTGTTGAATTCAGTTTGCCATTATTTTGTTGAAGATTTTTGCATCAATGTTCATTAAGGAGATTGGCTTATAGTTCTCCTTTTGGAGGTGTCTTTGTCTGGTTTTGGGATGAGTGTAATACTGGCTTCCTAAAATGAGTTAGCAAGAGTCCTTCCCTTTCTATTTCGTGGAACTGTCTAGGACAAGTTGGTATTAGCTCTTCTTTAATGGTCTGATAGAATTCAGCAGAGAATCCACCAGATCCTGCACTTTTCTTTTTTGGGAGACTTTTAATCCTGCTTTAATTTCATTTTGTGTTATAGATCTATTCAGGTGATCAATATCCTCTTGGTTCAATATTGGATGGTAATAAGTATCTCAAAATTTGTCCATTTCAAGAGTTTCAAATTTATTAGAGTGTAGGGTCTCAAAGTAGTCTCTGATGATTTCCTGGACTTCCATGGTGTTTGTTATTATCTCCCCTTTTTCATTTCTGATTTTAAAGATTTGGGTTTTTTTTCTCCTTATTTTAGTCAGATTTGCCAGGCGTCTGTCAATCATGTTTATTTTTTCAAAGAACCAGCTTTTTGTTTCATTGATTCTTTGTATAGATATTTTATATTTATATTTCATTAATCTCAGCCCTTATTTTTAATATTTCTCTCCTGCTTATTTTGGTATTTACTTGTTCTTGGTTTTCAAGGAGTTTGAGATTTAGCATAGGGTCATTGATTTGTGATCTTTCTGTCCTTTTAATATATGCACTCATGGCTATAAACTTTCCTCTTAGGACTGCCTTTTTTGTGTCCATAGGTTCTGGTAGGTCATGTTTTCATTTTCATTAACTTCCAGGAAACATTTAATTTCTTCTTTTATTTCATCAATGACCAATTCATCATTGAGCAATGTGTCGTTCAGCTTCCAATTGTTTGCATGATTTCTACTTTTTTTGTTGTTGTTAATTTCTAGTTTTAATGCATTGAGATCAAATAGAATGCATGGAATCATTTCTATTTTCTTATATTTGTGGAGGCTTGCTTTGTGCCCTAAGATATGATCAATTTTGGATAAAGTTCCATGGGACGCTGAGAAGAATGTATATTGTGCAGCAGTTGGATGAAATATTCTGTAGACATTGGCTTAGTCCATTTGATCTATGGTATGATTTAGATCTAGGGTTTCCTTATTGATTTTTGGTTTGGATGACCTATCTAATGGTGATAGGGGGTTATTAAAGTCTCCCACCACCACTGTGTTTGAATCTATATACGTTTTTAGGTCCTTCAGAGTATGTTTGATGAAATTGGGTGCACTGAAGTTGGGTGCATATAGATTGATAATTGTTATTGACTTTTGGCATATTTCCCCTTTTATTAGTATGGAGTGTCCTTCTTTATCTCATATGATCAATTTAAGTTTGAGGTCTACTTTGTTCATGATAAGTATTGCTACTCCTGCCTGTTTCAGGGGCCATTGGTTTTGTAAATCTTCTTACAGTCTTTCAACCTAAGCCAGTGTTTGTTTCTGTCAATGAGATGGGTCTCCTGTAAACAGATTCTTGGATCTTCCTTTTTAATCCAGTTTGCCAGATGTTGTCTTTTGAAGGGGGAGTAAAATTTGTTAACATTTGATAAGTATGTGGTGATTCCTGTCATTTAGTTTTTGTTGTTTAAGGGTTTGATTGCACCTAAATCAATGTTACTCTCTGATTCCTTGTCATTTCTTCTCTTCTGGTTTAGTGCTGTCTGTCTTCTCATGGTTTTGCTTGCTTTCATTTTCTGTGTACAGAATTCCTTGAAGAATCTTTTGTAGTGGTGGCTGGGTTGTCATATATTGTTTTAGTTTCTATTTATGGTAGAAGACTTTTATTTCTCCATTTATTTTGAATGATAGGTTTCTGGGTAGAGTATCCTAGGGTTGAAGTTATTTTCATTTAGTGTCTGGAATACCTCACTCCATGCCCTTCTTGCTTTTAATGTTTCTGTTGAGAAATTTGCTATGATTTTGATGGATATACCTTTGTGTGTGATTTGTTTTTTCTCTCGACATCCTTCAGTGTTCTTTCTCTATTCTCTGTGTTTGTTGTTTTAATGATAATATGTTGTTGGGTAGTTTTATTTTGGTCAATTTGGTCTATTTTGGTTTGTTGGGTAGCCCTGTTTGGTGTGCTAGAGGCTTCCTGTACCTGAAAGGGCATAGCTTTCTCTAGATTTGGGAAATTTTCTGTGATTATTTCATTAAATATATTATAAATCCCTTTTGCTTGCACCTCTTCTTCATCTTCAATGCCCATGATTCTCAGGTTTGGTCTTTTGATGGAGTTGGTGAGTTCTTGTATATTCCTTTCACAAAGCTTGTGTTGTTTGAGTAATAAGTCTTCAGTTTTTCTTTTAGTTTCCATTTTATCTTCAAGTTCTGAGATTCTGGCTTCCTCTTGTTCTAGTCTCCTGGAGTGGCCTTCCACTGTGTTTTGTATTTCTGTTTCATTCTTTTTTCTGAGGTTTTCCATATCATGAGTCACTTCCTCTTTAATATTGTCAATTTTTATGTTCAGTTTTTTGGTTCTCTATTTACAGTGTTCTCTCTTTCACTTTGGTGTTTATTTAGGGCTCCTATGAATTCATTTATTTTTTTCTGTGTCTTCTTGTATTGTATACTTTTGGTGTCTTAGAATTTCTTGAGTGCCTCTTCTACATTTTGGTTGACTATGTCTTGTAATGCCTTCATGAAATTCTCAGTGATTACTTGCAGGATTTCTTTTTTGAGGGTGTTGTTGTAGGTATCATTTGGGTGCTTGACATCATTTATCTTTGCTTTGTTGGAGTCTGGAACTGGGTATCCATTTTCTTCATTTCCCTCTGAATCCTGTATTAAATTAGTTTTGGGGGAGAATGGTTTTCATCCCTTTTTTGTCTTCCCATTGCTACCTTGCTACTGTGTAACTATGTTCTTGATAGGCTATTGGTGGTTTCAGTCACCTGTCTTCTTTCCCTTGGTTTAATTTTGTTTGTGGTTGTATTGGATTTTTAACTTAGTGTATGTGTTCTATTTCTGTCCCTGGTCTGGGTGTAATTTAATATTGACTAACTCACAATAGTAAAAACTAACAAAACAAGAGAATAGAAAACAAAAGAAAAAATAAAAATAAAAACCCAAAGAAATCAATAGGGAGAGATGAACAAACAAACATACAAGAAACAAAACTATCAAACAAACAAATAAACAAAAACATGCAAAAATATCTCCAGGTTCAGGAATAATAAAATTTCAGTCTTAGTTGTTCTGTTGTTACTACTTCAGCATCCAGCCCAGGTATTGGTATTTAAGCAAAGGCTCTGTCTTAGTCTTGTCAGATGGTTGGGGAGTCTCGCCCATTTTTCTTCTTTCAGTGACAGCTACTTAGTCAGCTCCTTCCTCAGTGAGATATGGCAGTTTGAGTTTATATGTTGTCCTCAGGTTTGGGAGAGTAGCTCTGTAGCCCACCAGCCATCCTGCTTTGGAGTTGGGTTTTCACTATGTTGATTTCACTGTGTTGTTTCCTTGCCTTGCCCCCTTTCTTTGGGGCAAGGTCAGTGATCTGTCAGCCAGCCCCCTGATGTCAGCTTGTTTTGATGGTTTTCTGATTATTTTTCAATTTTGCGATGTTGTTTGACTTTGAATGTTGCTCACTGGCTCAGGAGATGAACTTTGTGAACTTCTACCTGCCCTATTTCAAGAAGCTGCTTATCAATGGCCCAGTGTTGGTCCTTCTGCCTTTCCAGGCTTTGTTTACTGAAAATTTGCATGGAGATCAGATCCTTGCACCTCTCTCCTCTCTGGTGCACTTACAGCACCCCGCCCCCTCTGCTGTGTGTTAGTTTTCAGTTCCTTGTTTATTCTTCTTTTTTTTTGTGGGGTGGGGAGTCAGTCTGCCCAGGGGTCTATGCTGGTTTATCCTTGGAGTTGCTGGGAGAATATTGAGTGACACTTGGTGCTCACCTGTTTGTCTGCCAAATGTCTCCCAAGCAGGTTTGCAGCCGGTGTCTGGCTGCACAGGAGCCCTCCTGCTTTCTCAGGGTAATGTGGCATGGAGAAGCTTTCCATGGGCTAGGGGTTCAGAGTGTAGAAATTTTGATTCTTCTTGGTGCTTTATTTCTGCCAAGTGTGACTCCAGCATCTCAGCAATATTTTTGATTTGTGGAGCTCATATTGTCTGCTTCTCTGCCCTAGTCTCCATCTTGGATTCTCCTCCCTAAAAGCATATTTTATGCAAGCCCTTTTGCTAGACCTAAAATAGGCATTCATTAAGCAGTAATGTAATTATCTAATTTTCATGATATCCCTTTGAGGTCAGAAGTCTTCATTTCATCTAACAGAGGCATACACTGGAGTGGTAATATTGTGCCTCACTTTTATTACACTCTTATTTCCTCCTGGAAACTATTCTAAGAACTTTGCTATGTGAGTGTATGCTCAATTTCAGAGCACTTTATTAATACACACAAAGCCCTGAGTTTTTGCTTCAGGATCATGAAAATGTATAAGTATTTTCCATACCCTGTCACTTTTCATACTCCTAGTTGTGGGTGTGGAGGTAAGGTAGGTTTTTTATTATTCTGTTTTCTGAATGAAGGTAATAACCTCCAGATATGTTTTTCCATGGCTCATGAGCAGTGGTCAGAATTTAAATCTGAGAATGTTAGCTCCAAACATATTAAATACATTAAACCAATGGCTTCAGAGGTTTATATACTACTGTTTTAATGACTGTGTACATGTTTGCATGTTGACAGAATGGTTAGCAGGTGATAGTTGGGATAAAGGGGTGAATGGAAACTAAAGTACCAAGGCCATTGCTAAAAGAAGACAATTTCACATAGTGACATAAAACAAAGGCAAAGCACAGGAATGTTTTTGAGTGTGAAAATTAATACCTTATATCTCTGGATACAAAATGAACTTGAGAAAACACTTGTGAAGAGCTGTAGAGCAATTATAGTATATTTGATGCAGCTTGAGAAGCAGGGAAATCCATTGGAAGATGAGGAAGAAAGCAAAGATTTCAAGATTTAAAAAAAACACTCTGTAGTGAGGCCTGATTCTTTTCTGCCTCTAACTGAGGCAGACATGAGGAAGGTTCAAGTTCCTTATTGTTGATATTGCACAGATTAGGGGTTTTAAGGAAAACTGTTTCTTTGTAATTGATAAGCACATTATCTTTTTGTGCATTGTTCTATTAAAAGTGGTCTTAACAGAGAAATAAATCCTTAATGTTAACCTTGTTAAAACCATGGCAAAATAATTTGGCTTTTTGAAATCTAAGGAAATTCCTATGTGTTTAAATATTTATGGCAAATGTAGTTGCAGAAGGCAAGGCAGAAAAGGAGTGTATAAGGAGCAGTGATGTAACATATGCTAATTGGCCAGAAATGTCCACCCACAGGAAACCATGGTCACTTCATTTAGGAGTGTAAGTTATCTTCACATAGAACCCATGATGTTATTTCTCCAGCACTTCTTCTACTACTGAGAAGGAATTGGAATTGACTATACTTAAGCATCCAGGTAGAGCAATTAAATGGCAGAGATTTCCATGGCTAATGTGTAAAGGTTCAAAATAAGCTTTAAGACCCAAATTGTCAAATGGGGGAAACAGCTGGAGAAAGCAAATCAAAACTGCAGGAGTCTTGCTTTACAAAAGTGAAGCCATGAGTTTAAACCCCAGAAACACACACACACACACACACACACACACACACACAAAACTGGAAACTTGATTAACTGCAAATAAGCAGGCTCTCAGGAAACATAGGAGAGATAGGATAAGGAAAGCCAAAAAACTGAGTGAGCTACTTTGCCATTATAATCTGAAATAGAAACAGATTGTAAAAGGTGTAGTTTGATATCACATTGTGCTTTTTAATAACTGGACTTTGATTTCATTATCACAAAAATGATAAAAATAACACTCTCCTATTATTATGTTATTGTCAGGCACAAATCAAGGTAGGAGTCAATTGTAACATGTGTTAAGATGCTGATGAAAACACTTGATCTTAATATTTTTCACATATTAATTTTTTCCATAATAGTTAATAGGGCTTTTTTTCTTTATGTAGTAATATTTATGCAAGAGTTAACATTAATTGAATTGTTTAATGTTCAAGTCTCACTATCTATAGTAGTTCATTGATTGCATATTTAGTTAGAATATCACTTGGTGAAATTTCAATCCTTGAATGCTAGAGATGATAAGGGAAGAAATGAATCGAAGGCACAGAGTGCTCAAATAGAGAACACTGTGACTGAGAAAAATGACAAAATTCAATGACAGGACAAACAGAGCCTATGAAGGGATAAAAGGTGGGTAATTAAATAATTATGATATATACCTACATATATACATTCATATATATTATGTGTGTATATGTGTTTGTCTATGTATATGTTTATGGAATTCCATTTTCAATCTGGCCTACATTAAATAGAAGAAAGTAAGTTAAAGTCTGTTAGAAGTTGCAGGTCAAAGAACATGTGACATTTTTATAGATGAATACAGTATGACCAATAAATCTAGATTAACCAATCCCTTCACAATTGACCCCCTGATTCAGCAAATCTGCAACAATCTATACCAGTAATTCAATGTGATAGAGGCACTAGAAACAACACTATTTCATCAAGTTAAAAATCACTTCCACAGAATTCCACAGAATTCAGTCATTCCTGAATTCACATCTCACTAGCAGGATTCTTGCAATCTTTTAATGCATCCCTTATTATTTCTTCATATTTTAATTAGTGTTTAATAATGTTTTCATGTGATTGTTAATTTAAAGTCAACCTCCTTCTCCCGTATTTCTATAACTTCCATGAAAGCATCTATTGTATTTGCTCAATGAATAAATGAGCTAATTAAAAAATTTTGAAAATCAAGCCATGAACAAGGACTATTATCTGGATCTCCTATTAGAAATAATTCCATACTTAACAATGCTTAGGTAAATGACATGGCATGAAGAAGTGGTATATAAGTTGCAGGCATAGCCACAGAATGGGCAGATCAGTTATCTAGTCAAGAGTTTAGTATAAATTTTGCTGGAGATAAGAGTTACCTAGGGATACTTCTTGAATGTATTCATTGCCAGTCTCATAAGTGAATGAATCGCAATATCCAGATGAGGTAGCTAGAAATCTACATATTTTTAATTATCCAAGAGCACTTAAAATGACAAGGAAATTTGAGCAATGTTGATATATACCAAAGTGGCAGCAAGACTTGTTCCTGGAAATTGTTCATGAGAAACAAACTGGAAAGATTGATCCAAGATTGCAACTAGGGTACAGAAGCAGACAGCATGAGCTCCATGATTCCAAAACCTTGCTGAGATGCTGGAGCCACACTTGGCAGAAATAAAGCATCAAGGAGAATCACAACTTCAACACCATGAACACCTAGCACATGGAAAGCTTTTCCACACAACATTACACTGAGAAAACAGGAGAGCTGCCACCACCACCTGACACAGCTCCAAACCTGCTTGGGAGACATTCTGCAGACCAAACAGGTGAGTGCTTACCATCATGCAGTATTCCCTCAGCAACCCATGGGATAAACAAGCATACCCTCTGGGCAGACTGAGCGTGTCCTGCATTAAAAAAATACTGAACAATAAATAAGGAACTGACAACTAACATAGCAGAGGGGCAGAGATGCTGAAAGCACACCTGAGAAGGGGGGAAGGGCAAGGAGTGGTTTTCAACAAGAACTTTCAGTAAACAAAGTCTGGAAAGGCAAAAGGGCCAACAGCAGGCAAGTAATGAGGAGCTGCCTGAAATAGGGCAGGTTGCAGTCCACAAAGATCATCTCTTGAGCAAGTGAGCAATATCAAAGTGAAACAACACTGCAAAATTGAAAAATAATCAGTAAACCACCACAACACACTGACAGCAGGGGCCTGGCTGATGGATCTTTGGCCTTGACCAAGAGACAGGGGTGAGACAAGGAAATAAGCCCCCAGTATTCAAGAATGAAGAAAACCGAACTCCATAGCTGTCCTGCTACAGAGCTGGTTCCAGAACCTGAGAACAACATACAAACTTAAACTACCACACTCCACTGAGGGAAGGGCTGACCAAGCAGCTAATTCTGAAGGACAGAAGTAAAAAAAACAAACACTACCCAACCACGAGGCAAGACTACAACAGAGTTTCTGCTTAAATACCAACACCAGAAGTGGATGCTAAAGGAGTAACACCACAACTTAAACTAAGACTAAAATTCTATTGTTCCAGAACCTGGAAGTTTTTGTTCATTTGTTTGTTTGTCTGTTTATTTGTTCTGTTTCTTGCTTGTTTGTGGTTCTTTGTTAATCTCTCCATGTTGATTTCTTTGGATTTTTCTTTTTATTGGTTAGTTTTAAAAGTGAATTAGCTAATACTAAATTACACCAAGACCAGGGACAGAAATAGCACACACGCTCTTCGCTACAGCCACAAAACAAAAGAAAACCAAGGAAAAGAAAACAGGTGACCAACTAACTTATCAAGAACATGGTTGCACAGTATCAAGAGAAGTGAGAGGAAGACAAAAAAGGGATGGAAACCATTCTCCCCCCAAAATTATTTACTACAGGATTCAGAGAGAAATGAAGAAAATGGATACCCAGTTCCCAACTCCAACAAAACAAATATAAACAATGCCAAGGAACCTAAATATGCCCACAAGAACATCCTCAATGAAAAAATCCTGCAAGTAATCACTGAGAATTTCATGGAGATGTTATAAGTTATGCTTAACCAAAACATAAAGAGGCATTCAAGAAATTTCAAGACACCAAAAATATAGAATACGAGAAGACTCAGAAAAAATAAATGAAATCATACAAGCCTTAAATAAACACCAAAGTGAAAGAGAACACTATAAATAGAGAAAAACATGAATTAAAGACAAAAATAGACATATTAAAGAGGAAGAGACTCATGATATGGAAAACCTCAAAAAAAAGAATGAACCAGAAATACAAATCACAATGGAAGGTCACTCCAGCAGACTAGAACAAGCAGAAGACAGAATCTCAGAACTTGAAGATAAAATGGAAACTAAAGGAAAAACTGAAGACTTATTACTCAAACAACACAACTCTTGTGAAAAGAATATGCAAGAACTCACCAACTCCATCAAAAGACCAAACTTGAGAATCATGGGCATTGAAGAAGAAGAGGAGGTACAGCAAAAGGGATTTATAATATATTAAATGAAATAATAACAGAAAATTTCCCAGATTTAGAGAAAGCTATGCCCATTCAGGTACAGGAAGCCTCCAGGACACCAAGCAGACTTGACCAAAATAGAGCTACCCAACAACATATTATCATTAAAACAACAAGCACAGAGAATAGAAGAAGAATACTGAAGGATGTAGAAAGAAAAAACAAATCACATACAAAGGTAAAACCATCAAAATCACAGCAGATTTCTCAACAGAAACATTAAAAGCAAGAAGGGCATGGAGTGAGATATTCCAGGCACTCAATGAAAATAACTTCAAACCCAAGATACTCTACCCAGCAAAGCTATCAGTCAAAATAGATGGAGTAATTAAAGTCTTCCACAATAAACAGAAACAAAACAATACATGAACACCAAGCCACCACTACAAAAGATCCTTCAAGGAATTCTGCACACAGAAAATGAAAGCAAACAAAACCATGAGAGGACAGCCAGCACCAAACCACAGGAGAAGAAAAGACAAGGAAACAGAGAATAACATTCACTCAGCTTCACACAATCAAACCCATAAACAACAAAAACAACTAAATGACAGGAATCACCAAATACCTATCAATATTAACACTGTATGATACTGACTTAACTTCCCCATCAAAAGACAATGTTCGGCAAACTGGATTAAAAAAGAAGATCGAACATCCATCTCATTGACAAAAACAAGTACTGGCTTAGGGTAAAAGAAGGAAGAAGACATACCAAACCAATGGCCCCAAAAAACAAGCAGGAGTAGCAATCTTTATTTTGGACAAAGCGGACTTCAAACTTACATTCATCAAATGAGATAAAGCATAACACTCCATACTAATAAAGGGGGAAATACACCAACAAGAAATAACAATTATTAACTTACATGTACCCAATGTCAGTGCACCCAATTTCATCAAACATACTTTGAAAGATGAAAAGGCATATATAGATTCCAACACGGTGGTAGTGGGAGACTTTAATACCCCCCATCAGCAATAGATAGGGCATCCAAACCAAAAATCAACAAAGAAATTCTAGAACTAAATCTCACCATAGATCCAATGTACCTAGCTGACATCTACACAATATTTCAGCCAATATCTGCACAGTATAAATTCTTCTCAGCAGTCCATGGAACTTTCTCCAAAATTGATTGTATGTTAGGACACAGAGCAAGCCTAAGCAAATATAAGAACATAGAAATAACCCCATGCATTCTACCTGATCTCAATGCATTAAAACTAGAAATATAAAAACAACAGTAGAAATTATGCAAACAATTGGAATTTGAACAACACATTTCTCAATGATCAGTGGGTCATGGATGAAATAAAAGAGGAAATTAAAAGGCTCCTGGAAGTTAATGAAAATGAAAACATGACCTACCAGAACCTATGGACACAGCAAAGGCAGTCCTAAGAGGAAAGTTTATAGCCATGAGTGCATATATTAAAAGGACAGAAAGATCTCAAATCAATAACCTAATACTACAGCTCAAACTCCTAAAAAAACAAGAACAAGCAAATCCCAAAAGAAGCAGAAGGAAAGAAACAATTAAAGTAAGGGCTGAAATCTATGAAATAGAAACAAAAAAAACTATACAAAAAATCAATGAAACAAAAAGCTGGCTCTTTGAAAAAATAAATAAGATTGAGAGACCCCTGGCAAACCTGACTAAAATGAGGAGAGAAAAAAAACCCAAATCTTTAAAATCAGAAATGCAAAAGGGGAGATAACAACAAACAGCACAGAAATCCAGGAAATCATCAGAGACAACTTTGAGAACCTATATTCTAATAAATTTGAAAATCCTGAAGAAATGGACAAATTTCTAGATAATTATGATGACCCAAAATTAAGCCAAGAGAATATTAATCACCTGAATAGATCTATAACACAAAATGAGGCGGAGTGGGTGGTAAGGGAGGGGGTGGGGGCAGGGGGGAGAAATGAACCAAGCCTTGTATGCACATATGAATAATAAAAGAAAAATGAAAAAAAAAAATGATATTGAAGTAGGATTAAGAGTCTCCCAAAAAAGAAAAGTCCAGGACCTGATGGGATCTCTGGTAAATTCTATCAGACCATTAAAGAAGATCTAATACCAACTGGTCATAAACTGTTCCATGAAATAGAAAGGGAAGGATCACTGCCTAATTCATTTTATGAAACCAGTATTATACTCATCCCCAAACCAGACAATGACACCTCAAAAAAGGATAACTTAGGCCATTCTCCTTAATGAGCTTCATTGCAAAAATCTTCAACAAAATAATGACAAACTGAATCCAACAACATATCAGAAAGATCATTCACTATGACCAAGTCGGCTTCATCCCATGGATGCAGGGGTGGTTCAACATACGCAAATCTATAAATGTAATACAGCACATTAACAGAAGCAAAGAAAAAACCACTTGATGATCTCAATAAATGCAGAAAAAAGCCTTTGATAAGATTTAACACCACTTCATGACAAAAGCTTTAAGAAAACAAGGAATAGAAAGTATGTACCTCAACATTGTAAAGGCTATAAATGGCAAACCTATGTCCAACATCTTACTTAATGGAGAAAAACCAAAACCATTATTCCTAAAATCAGGAATGAGACAAGGGTGCCCACTATCTCCACTCCTATTCAACATAGTCCTAGAATTCCTAGCCAGAGCAATTAAGCAAGAAGAAATAAAAGGAATATAAGTAGGTAAAGAAACTGTCAAAATATCCTTACTTGCAAATGATATTATCCTGTATCTTAAAGACCCAAAAACCTCTACCCCAATACTCCTAAACACTATTAACAGCTTCAGCAATGTGGCAGGATACAAAATCAACTTACAAAAATCATTAGCTTTTCTATACACCAACAATGAGAAAATTGAGAAGAATATATGGAAACAATTCCACTTTCAATAACCTCAAAAAATCAAATACCTAGGAGTAAACTTAACAAAGGATGTGAATGATCTCTACAAGGAGAATTACAAACACCTGAAGAAAGAGATCATGAAGACTACAGAAGTTGGAACAATCTCCCATGCTCATGGATTGGTAGAATCAACCTAGTAAAAATGGCTACACTACCAAAAGCAATCTACATGTTTAATGCAATTCCCATCAAAATCCCAATGAAATCCATCACAGAGAGTGAAAAATCTCCCCTAAATTTCATTTGGAAACAGAAGAGACTGCAAATAACCAAGGCAATACTCAGCAAAAAGAGCAATGCTGGAAATATCACAATACCCAACTTTAAACTATGTTCCTGAGCCATAGCAATAAAAAAAACATGGTACTGGCACAAAAAAAGATATGAAGACCAGTGGAGCAGAATAGAGAACCCAGATATGAATCCACACAGGTATGCCCACTTTATTTTGGACAATGGTGCCAAAGACATACAATGGAGAAAAGACAGCCTCTTTAACAAATATTGCTGGGCAAAGTGGTTATCTGCCTGCAAAAACCTGAAAGTAGAACCATGTTTATCAACCTGTACTTGTATCAACTCAAAATGGATCAAGGCCCTTAATATCAGACCTGAAACTCTGAAGTTAGTAGAAGAAAGAGCAGGGAATACTCTGGAAGCAATATGTATAGGCAAGGACTTCTGCAATAGAACCCCAGCAGCTCAGCAACTAAGAGAAAGATGGACATATGGCACTATATAAAATTTAAAAACTTCTGCACAATAAAAGAAATGGTCTTTAAAGTAAAAGACAACCCACAGAGTGGGAGAAAATATTTGCCAGCTATGTATCAGACAAAGGACTGATAACCAGAATAGACAGGGAGCTCAAAAACCTAAACTCCCCCAAAATCAATGAACCAATTAAGAAATGGGCAACTGAACTAAACAGAACTTTCTCTAAAGAACAAATTCAAATGGCCAAAAACACATGAGAAAATACTCACCATCTCTGGCCATGAAGTAAATGCAAATCAAAATCCACACTAAGATTCTACCTCACCCCATTAGAATAGCCATCATCAAAAACACCACCTACAACAGGTGTTGGCGAGGATGTGGTGGAAAAGGAACCATTGTACACTGCTGGTGGAAATACAAGCTAGTAAAACCTCTCTGGAAAACAATATGGAGGCTTCTTAAAAAACTAAACATAGATCTACTATATAATCCAGCAATCCCACTTCTAGGGATATAGCCAAAGGAATGCAACTCAAGTTACTCCAGAAGCACCTGCACACCCATGTTTATTGCAGTGCTATTCACAATAGCCAAGTTATGGAAACAGCCAAGATGCCCCACTACTGACGAATGGATTAAGAAAATGTGGTATTTATACACAATGGAATTTATTCATCTATGAAGAAGAATGAAATCCATCATTTGCATGTAAATGGATGGACCTGGAGAACCTCACCCTGAGCGAGGTTAGCTAGGCTCAGAAGACCAAAAATCTTACATTTTCCCTCATATACGGACTTTAGATCTATGGCAAAGGCAGTAATGTTGTTGGACTTGGGTCACACGCTAACAGGAGAGCACATACTGGAGGAATAGGGAAAGGTAGGAAACCCAAAACTTAAACGTGTTTGATGTCCCCACTGCAGAGGAACTTATACAGTAACCTAAAGCAACAGAGGTCAATAGAGAAGGTGACCAGGATGTAATGAAGAGGTCAGGTAGAGATGAATCAATTCGGTTGTAACACATTTGTACATGGAAGCAATGATCTCTCTGTATAGCTATCCTTATCTCAACTAGCAAAAACGCTTTGTCTTTCTTTTTATTGCTTATGTCTTCTCTTCAACAAAATTGGAGGAAAAGGCCAAACAGGTTCTGCCTGGAAGCAAGGGGTATGGGGAAAAGAGGGTGGGGGGGCAGGGTGGGGAAATGACCCAAACAATGTATTCACATATGAATATATGAATAAAGAAAAAAAGAAACAAACTGGAGAAATAGTGAAACATTCAGGTCCTAGTATACACCCCTTGCTGAGTATATGAAAGTCCTTGGGAGTGGTGCATAAAAGAAATTGCTATATTTTCATAGAGAAAACTTTCCCACTAAAATTTAAAAAACAAACCTGGATGAGAGGTTGATGAACTTTTTCTGCAAAGTGGAGAATACAAATATTTTCGGCTCTTCCAGTCATAGGTTTTCTGTTACACATATCAAGCCTGTCATTACAACTGAAAAAACCACAGATGATATAAAGAAATGGCTGCATTCTAATAAAACCTTATTTACAAGAACAGACTTCAGGCTGCATTTAGTCCATGGGCTATATTTCTCTGTCCCTTCATGTGACCCATTTTAAACTTATATCATGTTTGAAAATTTCTAACCATTCTTGATTATGATGCAACTTCAACTTGAAGACACATCATGTAATTTAAAAAGCAGATTATAGAAAATACAATGAAATACATATTCATTGATTTTAATACATCCTGAAATCTCCACCATTACAGGCCAAACATTGTCAAATCATCCCTCATCTCCGTACTTCAGTGAACTCCAAAGAATCATCCACTGTGTAACATGGAATTCATTGTCAACCTTGAGCAATATTTATTTTATTCAAAATCTCCTCTCCAGGTACTTATTTGACCTGTATCCTTTAACCAAAATTTAGATACTTTTCATGAATGTGATTACTCTTCTGTAAGTGAGCTATTTTATCACTCACATTCCTCATATCAGTGGGCTTACAGATGGGGTTAGCTATCCTCCCTCCTATTCCGTTACTCCTTGAAAACCGTTTGCATTACACTTCCAAAATTTCCAACTCCTGCACTGAGTAATCTACCAAGTTAGACAAGCCAATTCCATTTCTTATTTTATTTATGAAGATCTATCCTATGATTTCTTATCACTTATTGAAAATTTTTGCTCCCTAAATAATTTCTACCACTCTCACCATTCATAGTGACTTTACTTTTTAGATAACTTCCCTTCAAATCCAATCTCTTCATTCTGATTTCTTACTCATGTGATCCTGCCATCTATCTCATCTTAGTGATATATGCCTATGTTCATTCCTTAAGAATGATTACTAATTAAATTTATATCCGCTCAGAAATATCATTTATCTGCCAAATGTTAGCCTTGGTAGTCCCTCTAATTACTTAAAAATAGCAATTCTTCAGTCACACTGGACATAGAAATCCATTGCCCACAATCTAAATTATTTGTTCATCATTAATGTCACTCTCTTGTATACAGCTTCAAATAGCTTCATCACATTTTGGCTGTGTAATCACTTTTTTGTTATTTTTAGGTTAAAGCCTTCCAAAATCACTTTCTATATTTGTTGTCTCCAAATATTTATTGCGTTCACTCCAGTCTGTCTATGATTTCTATTTTTCCACTTAAAAAGTTCTTTCTAAAGAAGCCAAAACAATCTTCTTGCCAAATCCTGCAGTCAAGTCTCAATCTTCCTGATATGCAACCTTCAGTCAACAGTTTTGTAACTAATAACTCTTTCTTGAAACACTTCCATCATTTGCCATCAGGGCAACTGATAT
The DNA here is from genome assembly GCF_047511655.1 of Castor canadensis. Lineage (NCBI taxonomy): Eukaryota > Metazoa > Chordata > Mammalia > Rodentia > Castoridae > Castor > Castor canadensis. Next base: position 52,838,793 of record NC_133401.1, on the reverse strand, counting down.
GTTGATTCTCCTTCTACCTCACTGGCCACTCACTGTAACTAATCTAGATTATTTTATAATATCAAAATAATAGCATGACTCAGGACTAATTTCTGAACATCTTTTCTCTTCTGCCTATAGTTATTCTCTATTTAGTTCCCTAAAAGGCTTCTGCAACCTAACATGGCCCATGACTTCTCCCTTTGTAACTCTACCATTCTTATGTCATTAAATGTCAATTTCATGCTTGTAAATGCATAGTCTGAAAACTTGGAATCTTCTTTTAATGTTCCGCTATCTCTTACTCCACATTCAGCCCATCAGCAGATCCTACTAGGCACAACTTCAAAATACATTCTCATACAGATGACTTCTATCACCTCCCAGGTTCAAGTTATCATAAACTTTATGTGGATTATCTACTATAAAAGCTGCACAATTTTCCATCTGCCATCCTCCAGACTCAATATATTCTATGCATATTATAACCAGAGTTTTATTTTTAAAAGGTCAGTGATGTTATGGTTCCACATGTTCAAAACCACCAAATGGCTTCTTGTATTATAAAGGATAAAACTAAAATTTATTAATTTGGTGACTAGAGTGTTGCATAATCTGTACTCTGATATGAAGACTTAGTCTTCATTTCCTACCACTCTCTTTCTCAGTTTGTTTCTGGAACATTGGACTATTGCTATCTATTGAACTAGATGAGAACACATTCTACCTCAGAGTCTATGCACTTCCTTTTCCTTCTGACTGGAATTCTCATCCTCCAGATAACCACATTGCTTGCTCCCATTATTCAGTCCCTCATACCATTGAAGTTTATCTTCAAATATATTTTTCAGAAAGACATTCTCCAATCCCCCTATGTTAAGTAGTATCCCCCTCAACTTCTGTCCTCTTAACTCCTTGATTTTTATTCATAGCATTTATAAATACCCAACATATTATTCAGTAATTAGCATTTTTATTTCCTTTGGACATTAAAATAATTTTAGATTTAATTAAAGCAGGGATCTTTATATACTTTGTTCACTGTTAGGTCTCTAGTATTTCATATTTAGTAACTGTGTTAGTCAGTCATTTGTCACTGTGAAAAATTCCTGGGATGAATCATTTAGCAAGGTAGAGAATGTATTTTGGCTCAAGATTTTGATACTGGAGTTTTGGATTCAAGGACCAAAATCCTGGGATGGCACATGCCAAGTCCAACAATTCGCCCCATACACCAAACAAAGAGACATGGTGAAGGGCAGAGAAGGGAGATTTGCTACATGGCTCAGGACATGCTATGGGAAAAAAGCAGAGTAAGCACTCATTCCATCTTTAGCCATCATTGGAATAAAGACATGAGCTATTGGTTTAAATATACAAGGACCTGGGAGTTGGGGAAAGGTGTGCATAGTTAAATAGTTACAGCCACGGGTGTTGTCTAATTAGTCATTATTTCAGTCCTTGTCCTAGAAGAGTTCCAGAGTTGTTATCTAGTCAGTCAGGTGGCCCACCCTAAATAGGCTTTTCTGTTGGGCGTAGTTTTGTTCCCTCATCATGGAAATATTATCAATTGTACCTGTTCTTCCTTGAGTCTAAGGTGGCTGCAGGAGAGAATGACTCAGAGCAAAGGACAACACATACAAAATGGAGACAGAGATGCAAAGTATTTCTCCTGTGTTTAGTTAATTCATGGGCCCAGAAAGGAGTCACATCTTTTCAGCAAAAGTAGTTTGAGGACTTCTTATAGTTTCAGAGGACATAGTCTATGATCAGCTGGCTCTATACTGCCTGGGCCTGGTGTGAAGCAGAACAGCATGGTAGTGGGAGCATGAAGGAAAGGCTACTCACCTCAAGATAGTCAGGGAACAGAGTGAAAAACTAGAAGAACTTCTCCTCTCCTACCAACAGTTTCTATCTGGACACATAGAATGCCTGTAGCTGAGTGGTTTGTAATGGATGCTAATCCCTTTTGTCAGAAACCATGGTTTCTAATAACCAAAACTTGAGGAGTCCTAACTTGTGGAAATTCCAGTTTGTACCAATTAAAACAAATCCTAAATAGTCTTGTTTCAGGCAGTCCTTTCTATGTGAGCCACTTGCAAATAACAGAATGAGTGAACTGAAATAAAATGTGTGAGTGAGAAATAAATATGTTGCCTCCAGAATCCAGAAAATATTTGAGATTTTTAAAAAATGAAGGTACTGAGAATGTCACAAACTGTTTCTTGATATAGTCACAATTGAAGTACCACTCATTCTATCAAACAGTTCTCAGTAATTTAAGTGACACAGTGGGGTCTTATATTTCGTATGAAGGCAATGAATAATCCACCTGTTTTGAATTCTTATGAAAAAGATTTTAGGTTATAAATAACTATGTCATATGAATGTCCTCAGACAGGAGTCTAGAAAACTTAAATTTCAATGATTATCTTTCCTAGCCAGAATTTGTGAGATGACAAGATTGTAAGTTACCCATGCAGTACTCAGCTAAGCACATTGTGTTCCCTTTGTATATTGAATAGATGAATTAATGACTGACAGTTTATTTACTATAAAAAACTCATCAGCACTGTTTTCTGTATGTTTTTCTTACCTGAACAGCCCAGGATTTTGTAGATTCCCAAATAGTGAGAATAATTTCTTCAAATGTGGGTCATGACCACCCAGCCTACAGAAATCTCTTTTCCTTATAAATTACTTAGTATATGCAGTTCAGTTATAGGAACAAAAAATAGCTTAAAAAGCAGTCAAACATTAAATATTAAGTCAGGACATACACTACACCATATTATTTGACATATGTTAACTCTATCCCTATATACACTCCCACCACCCAACCTCTTGACACCAAGTAACACCAGTGCTTCTCCTCCTCACCACTAGTATAAATATTGAAATTATCTTCTGTTTTTGCTCTCCTTTTGTCCTTATTTCATGTAAACTTGTGAGTACACCCCAATCCCTGGGTATAGCCATTTCTTTAACCTTTCAAATATCTGCTTATTTCTTTCATCCCTACTTCCCCACCATCAGACAACATGGCACACATAAACAAATCCCTTTTACACATATTGTTTGATTACATTTACATTTTAAATGTCCCATTCTTGTTGGTGCAATATTTGGTCTCTGTACACAAAGGCACCACATTTCCAAAGTTGTCTCTGGATATGATACATATTTTTCTAGGACTTGGGCTCTTGGAGGTGTAAGGCTTATGTGGAATCGGAGTTTCTTCTTGGTCCTCTTCTTTCTTTATCTAACTTTCATTAATTTCTCCAATCTGTTTAGAGTAAAACACCAAAGTAAAACAAAATATCATTAGTTTCTTTCCTTGGACACATTTTACTGAAATTGTTTGAAAAACAAGAATTTGGTTTCATTAGGTTATGAACTTTTTGAAAAAACAACAAGATAGCCAAAATGTTGGTTTGAGGAAAAAATGGAGAATAGGTCAGAAGTATGAGTTTTTTGCCTTTTAAAGACTAGGAGTGAGTTTGAATTGGTGTTGACAGGAAAGAAATGAGGACAGGTAAGTGGGATCATCTGAAATTTATACTTTTTGCGGTCTTCTTTTCATTCTAGTACTTTCTATTCCACTTAATGCTTCATTTTTCTTCATTGGAGCTTGCATGTGGTTCATCTGCATCTGAATTTGTGTCGTAGATTTCCAGTAACCTCTGCCATATTGAGCCAACAGTAGCAACAGCATTTTCTGGATTCCTGGCCTCTCTATAGGTACCCTCATAACAGTGGGCATCCATACCCTTAAATAGTCATTGGCCTGCAAGAAAATGCTCCAGCCAATGGTAGCTATGTGTTGACTTAGACATAGAGTCACTTCATCACATAATTCTTTTTGGAGGAGAGAGAGTTTAAGTGAGGAGGAGTTTTAAACGTTCTTGTTAGAGAAACAGAGTGTCACCTCAACACTCCCTAAAGAATATTCCCAAAGTGAACTCTAAGCCTATCATACTTTCTCTGCTTAAAATTTGTTGGATCATATGACAAAATAATTTCTCCAAAACCATTTTCCATAGTCATCGTATTCATAACATTGTGCCTTAGTCTACACAATTACCCAGAATTTAGGATGTTTTACCTAGAAATTGTTCCAGTATATGTGACAAATTTTCCTTTGTAGTAGGGATGTAGATTATCTCACTGTCCTATAATATGTGGCTCCACAAGGCAACTTTCCAGGGTGTAGGATATTGGGAATTCAAGGTTTCTTGGGTTGTTTTTTAGGAAAATTCATCTCTATTCCTTTCAAGTAAATAACTTTCTTCCAGAAAAACACCTACCAAGTCAATATCCTCATATTTGTGGTTCTAACCTATGGCAATGTTTGAATCAACCAATTTACTTTGTCACAAGAATGTCAAAATGATTCTCTGTAGACCTCTTAATATGAGAATCCATTTTTTTACTTATTGGTTCATTTTTATTAGTATATATTGATTCTATGAAGAATTTTCATTGTGTTATTTCCATACAAGCATATATTATAGTTTGGTAAATTTATACCCTGTATTTCTCTTCAAGGATCATTGTCTTTGTGTGTATGTGACATAGGAATAGAGATTACCAGTAGAAAATTTTCATAAAATTTATAGTGAACAAAACTTTTATAGGTTTGTGATCTCAGCATTCACAAAAGCAAGTACCATACAGGTCTGTGTATTGAACAGATTTTTCAGTCTTTCTCCCGAGCTCTCTATAGAGAAAAGGATAAAACTTCTACATAACCAGTACATAACCACTAGTAACAAGGTGTCACTCCCTTGAGCCAAATGTCAGACACATTTTATGTTGGAGTTGACACATTTTTCTGCAATGGTTTGCCACCCAGACAGCCAGACTTCTCACATATCAACACCCTAACATCAATCCAGCTTCATCAAGTATGCTCCAGCAGAGAGTTTTTACTGGTCATTCATTAACTTCATGTCAACTTCCACCTAGGACAAAAGCGAGAGTACTTTATTATAACAGAGTCCTTCATTTGCAAAAGAGACAGACTCTACAATTAGTGGTGCATCACTTGGGCACTGAGTTAAATGGTGCTACACTCCTGTTCCCTGACCCTTCTCCATATGTAGTAGAATGCCCAAATGACCTTGTGAGACAGTTAGAAAACCATCTCCTGTGCTGCCCTTTGAGTGTTTCCAAATAAATATTTTCTCTTCAGTGGAATTCCCTAGCTTTTTCAGATATTACTACCAAACAAAAGAAGACCTTAATCTGTAGCAATGAAATATAGATGGTACTGGAAGCACAGACAAAACTCCAGGGCTTCAGGGCATCAATAAGTCCAGCAGGGGTTTCCCCTGGCAGTTGGGACTGAGCAGACCCGTGGCAAGATATCCTTAATGCCAACCACAGCTTAGAAGCCCAGGCCAAATTGACCTGATGAGTGCTATACAGGCAGAGTCTGCACTAGAAAATATCAGAATGCAGTAGAGAAAGTAACACTGGCAGTAACTTGTTAGAATAGGCCAGGAGAAAGAGACACCTACTGTTATAAGACTCTAGAGGCATTGGGCACAAAGAAGATGGCAAATTTACTGGCTGGATCCCACTTCCTGTCTTATGACTAGCTGTCTTGGGCATTGGGATTGAACCACAGTATAGTACACCCTCAACATACAAAAGATCCAGGGCAAATTGCAACTGCCTTATATCATCATCTCTACAGCCTACAAATTCAGGCAAAGTCTCTGAATAACAAGAGGAGCTCCTCAACAATTTTAATCTCGATACAAAAGAGCACCAATTGAGTTGTTTGCAACATAGGAGGATAATGCCTTGTATAACAAGACTATGGGTAGCTAATGACCAATATTTGAGGAGCTCTGAGTTTAGTAAACCCTGTCTGCACAATTTAGACAAATTCTAGAGGCTTTTGTTGAAAAATATGTGCTAATTTGTGAGTAATATAATGAATGAATATAAATAAAATGAAGGAATAAGTACGAAGGTTAATGAAATTAATAAGACTGGAAAACCCTTAGACAAAATAAAGGTAAGAGAAGACCAAAATTTATAATATTAGAGATGGAAATGTGGGTATCAGAACAAATGACCATGAAATGCAGAGACTTATTAGAGGCATTTCAAAAACACATAGTCCAACAAACCGAAAACATAGATGAAATGGATAAATAGATATATGTGATGTACCAAAACTGAAGAAAATATAAACATATCAAGTAGGTGTATGTCTATAATAAACAATGAGATTTAACCTGTAGGAAAGGATCAACCAGCAAAGAAAAGTTTATGAATAGATTCATTGCTGAAACCTACTAGTTTTTAAAGAACACCAGTGCCTCACAAATGATTCCATAAAACCAAAAGGCAAGGAATGCATCAAATTCATACTATGTAGCCAGATTTGCCATAATACCAAAACTATATAAGGATACACAAGAAATTAAAATTATATAGCAATTTTCTTGAGTAGAAGCAAAAGTCCTAAATATAAAACTTACAAATCAAATCCAACAACATTTTTAAAAGGTCACACACCATGACAAAGTTGGTTCCATTTTTCATATACAAAACTTTGACATATGGAAATCAATAAAGATAAAACAGAACATAAATAGAGGAAAGAACAAAATTAAATGCTCACTACTGTAGATGGAGACAAAGCCTTTGCCAAAAGTCAATATCCCTTCAACACAACATAGAGAATGATAGGATTCAAGGGAATGTATGTCAGCATATTAAAGGACATATATGACAAACCTATGAACATCATACTAAATGTGCAAAACATGAAACAATTCCAAATTCCAAATAAGACAAGCGTTTCTACCCTCTCCATTCTTTTTCAATATAGAGCTTCAGTTCTTAGCAAAAGCAATGAAACCAAAGAAAGAAATTAAAAGGATTCAAATAGAAAAAGAAGTCAAGTCTTTCCTATTTATAGATGATATGATCCAGTATGGAAAAGTCTGCAAAAATTCCACCAAAAATCCTCTTATATCTGATAAACAATTTCAAAGAAAGATCAGGATGAAAAATCAACATACAATAATCAATACAGCAACACATGATGGTATACACCAGTAATCCCTGCTACATAGGAGGTGGAAAGTGGAGAGATCACTGAGGCCAGCCCAGGTGAAAAATTAGTGAGATACAAGCCAGGAAAGGGGCACATCCTGTAATCCCAGATAATTGGGAGGCATAGGTAAGACGGTGGCTTGAATTCTGCCCTGACAAAAGCAGGATACTCTTTCCAAATAAATAAAACAAAAAGGGCTGGCAGATGTCTCAAAGTGCTAAAGTGAGTACCTAAGAAGCAGAGACACTGTATTCAAGGTCTAGAACAGAAAAAAAGTAGAAATAAATGAGACAAACAATTCATAGTGGCTTAAAATACATAGGAATAAGCTCAGTTAAGAAGGTGAAAGACTTCTTCAGTGAAAACAATAAAATATTGATGAAAGAAATTGAAGACATCACTAGTAAATGGAAAGATCTCCCATGTCCATTCATTGTCAGAATGAATATATTGAAAATGTCTATAGTATCTAAAACTGTATAGGAATTCATGAAATCTTCATCATTATGCCATAGTCCTTCATCACAGAAATAGAAATGTTAATCCTGAAACTCATATGTACATAATGAACAACCTGGATAACCAAAACAATCATTAACAGAAAAGACAATGGTGGTGGTAGCACAGTATCTTATTTCAAAGCCATTGTAACAAAAACACATCAGGAAAGGCATAAAGACAGACATACAACCAATGTAATAAAAGAAAGAATTAATAAATAAGTCAACACACCTACAGCTATCCAATTTTTTGACAAAGAATTGGAAAAGTATACTTTGGATAAAAGACAGTGTCTTCAATTAATCTGGATAACCATATTTAGAATACTGAAATTAGATTCCTATCTCTCACTTTGTATAAAAATCACTGCAAATGTATCAGAGAGACCTGAAACTTTGAAACTACTACAGGAAAACTGCTATATCAGACCTGGGTATTTATCAGAAGGAATACCAGTCAGCATACCATACAGACACCTGCACACCCATGTTTTTATCATCACCATTAAATAATTATCAAGCTATGGAATCAGATTATGTAGCAATCAACTAATGAATGAATAAAGAAAATGTGGAATATATGCAAAATTGGATGTTATTAAACTACCAAAAGGACAAAATTATGTTTCTTGCATGGAACAAGTATATTACTTAAAATCATCATGTTAATGGAAATAAGTCAGATTCAGAAAACAAAATATTATATATTTCCTTTCATATATGCAATCCAGAGTTTAGACATGACATGAATGTAATATATATTGGAGGACCTTTAGGAGGTGTGATGGTGAAGGAAACCTGAAATAGAGGTACTTATGATCAAATCCAAAAGATGCCTGTATGAGAACAGACTGGTGAAACACATCAAAAACTGTAAAAACAGGGGTCAGATATGAAAGTGTAGTAGAAGAGAATATGATCAAAAAGCCTCATACATATTTATGTAGGCATTTCACTAAACCCAATTATATAATTAAAAATAAATTTAAATGGAGTGATATTTTGAATATATAAAGAACTCTCAAAGCTCGTATTGCCATGTCACAGGATGAGCCTAGCCCAGGATATAAAACATATTCATAGAAACATACTGAAATCTATAGTAAAGAAATAAAATAGATACTTAAGTATTACAGTAGAAAATACACTGGTGTGAGTATGTTAATAAATGACTAATTTTAGAGAAGATATAATAAAGTTAAAATTACTTTTTACTAACTATAGAAAAAGAAACCATTATAGCTACATTCTAGAAAATAAGGAAACATTGAGAAATAGAAACAATGTTTTTCAGAAGGCAAAAACAAAACCTTCACTCTTCCACGCTTAAATAAGTATAAAGAAAAGATGCCAATACATGGATATTATATGCCCAAATTCTCACAATAATCTTGTTAAAATAAAATTAGCCTTTCCAAATGCAACAATTGAGTGAAGAGGTTGAATTATCAGGTTGTCATGACCTATATTCTCACCACAGTTACCAACACATATTAGAATATGAATAATTCAGATAATTCACAGGTAAGAAGATGAAGACAAGTGTCAAGCCTCAGGATGTACATGCCCTTGGATATTAAATTTTCACCAAAATACTGGTAGAAGTGTACAGGAAAAATCAAAAATAAATGCTTTCAGTTATGTCATTAGAAATCTTCCTGTGATTAATGAGAAGAAAAATCAGTAATGTGAATACAGGAATAATGTATTGGGATTGTGCATAAGAGTGCTTAAATGACCATTACAAAATCAATTCCAAAAAATATGGAAAATATACTAAATGATAAACTTATAAATTACTCTACATACACTACAATGATCATGAAGAAAAATTATATTTAAATCTAAGCTTATACTGTTGGAGCTATCAAGATCCATGATCAGATCATGGATCTGATCATCTAGAAAATGTAATAAATAATATATGAAAATGTAAGTACTTGTGTGACTTCAACTTACTGCTAAAGCATCTGTTAGTGGTGATTAAAGTAAAACTTAGAATTTTGAAAATGATCTGATATCACAATGGCAAACAAAATCTGATTTGTCACAAGTTAACTATAGGAGAAATCACAGTCTATCCAAGTAAATATTTATGGAATGGGAGATATAGACTTAATGCAAAATTCCTACTTAACATATATTTCATTATGTAGAAAAATATATTGACATTAAATGGAGAAAAATTGAAATTGTTGAAGTGTCAAAATTGTAACTTAAAGCACATATGCATGGTAAAATTGAAAAATTGACCATTATAATTTTAAGGAAAAAAAAAGAAAAATACCTAGCCATATAAATTAAGCTATGTAAATATATATTCAAAAACCCCCACAAATAAAGTTGAGAAAAACCTGTAGGGTTTTTGTAACTTTTAAAATAAAAGAAACTAATTAAATCCAGTTCCAATCCAGAAGAGGAAAAATGATTTTATTGTGATGATGTAAAATCAGACTAAATGAAAATGACTTTCAAACCTATATACAGAAAAACTCTCATGAAGCATAAATCAGCAAAAGTGATGCACAATTCCTTGTGCTAGTACAGGCCTAAACTTAGATATAAACCATGTTCCTAGATGTAGACTAACATTTATTTATTATTTAAATTTTTATTATCACATTATTGTTATACTGAGGTTCATCATGACATTTACAATAGTGCTTACAATATGTCTTAGTTAAATTCAAACCATACATCATCTTCCTTTTGCCTCCATCCTCCCATTCTTATAATAGTTTCAACAGGTCTCATTTTTCTGTTTTCATACATGAGTACATAATGAATAAAATTTAAAGAAAACTAAAAGCACTAAGTTATTACAGTAAAAAATACATTTCCATTCAAATGGTAAGAAATTTCCATAAAGAATTAATGGAGGGAAAACTATTAAGAACTGGGGAAGATACTTGATACCAGGGTCTAAGCTGAGAGATGTCCCAGGTTTCCCAGCTCTGGCCATTCTTTGTGCCCCTGGCTGCAGAAGCCTAAGGATGATGCCAGCTCTCTCATGAAATGAGTCACTTTGCTGAGGAGTCTTCTCTCATGCAGGCTTCAATAAGAAGGGGGACTTGAGGAAGATCCAAGATGGTGACTAGGTCACAGAAGCAGATGGCATGAGCTCCATGACTCCAAAACCTCACTGAGACACTGTAGCCACACTTGGCAGAAATAAAACAGCAAAGAGAATCAAAACTTCAACACCCTGAACACCTAGCCTGTGGAAAGCTACTCCACGCCACATTACACTGAGAAAACAGGAGAGCTGCAACTCCACCAGATAGTGACTCCAAACCTACTTGGGAGACATTCAGCAGGCATACAGATGAGTACCAAGCATCATGCAGTATTCCCCAAGCACCCCTAGGACAAACCAGCATAGCCCCCTGGGCAGACTGACCCCCCTGCAAAAAAAGAAAACCTGAACAATTAACAAGGAACCGAAAACTAACACACACCAAAGGGACAGAGTTGGTGAAACCACACTGGAGAAGGGGGGAAGAGCAAGGAGCTGATCTCCCACAAACTTTCATAATCAAAAGCTGGAAAGGCAGGAGGGCTGAAAGTGGACAAGTGATAAGCTGCTGCCTGAAATAGGACAGGTAGGAGTCCACAAAGTTCATCTCCTGAGCCAGTGAGCAACATCCAAAGTCAAACAACACTGCAAAATAGAAAAACAATCAGCAAACCATCACAACACACTGACAGCAGGGGGCCGGCTGATGGATCACTGACTTTTCCCAGAGAAAAGGGGTGAGGCAAAGAAACAAGCCCCCAGTAATCAAGCACAGTGAAAACTCACTCCAAAGCAGGACAGTTGATGGGCTACAGAGCTGATTCCAGAACCTGAGGACAACATACAAACTTAAACTACCACACCCCACTGAGGGAGCAGATGACCAAGCAGCTGCCTCTGAAAGACAGAAGAAAAAAATAATAAAAATACACTACCCAACCACCTGGCAAGACTACAACAGAGCTTTTGCTTAAATACCAACACCAGGATTGGATGCTGGAGGAGTAACATCAGACCTTAAAATAACACTGAAATTCTATTATTCCTCAGCCTGGAATATTTGTTTGTTTGTTGTTTCTCTGTTTGTTTGTTTGTTCTATTTCTTGTTTGTGTTTGTTCATCTTTCCAGGTTGATTTCTTGGGGGATTTTTTCTTTGTTTGTTTTTTGTTAGTTTCACTATTGTGAATTAGCAAATACTAAATTACACCCAGACCAGGGACAGAAATAACACACACACGCTTAGCTACAAACCCAATACAGCCACACAACAATATTAAACCAAGGGAAAGAAAACAGGTAACTGAAACCACCAACTAGCATATCAAGAACATAGTTGCACAGTACCAAGTGGAGTATTGGGAAGACAAAAAGGGATGGAAACCATCTCCCTCCAAAAAATAATTTAATAAAGGATTCAGAGGGAAATGAAGAAAATGAATACCCAGTTCTGGACTCCAACAAAACAAAGATAAATGATGCCAAGGAACACAAGTATGCCCATACAAACACCCTCAAAGAAGAAATCCTGCAAAAAATCACTGAGAATTTCATGGAGCTGTTACCAGACATGGTTAACCAAAATGTACAAGAGGCACCCAAGAATTTAAGACACTAAAAGTAAAGAATATGAGAAGACACAAAAATAAATTAATTAATTAATAGGAGCCCTAAATAAACATCAAACTGAAACCAAAAACATTATAAATAGATTGATAAATGAAATAAAAACAAAAACAGACAATATTAAAGAGGTAGTGACTCATGCTATGGAAAACCTCAGAAAAAGAATGAAACAGAAATACAAAACACAATGGAAGGCCACTCCAGCAGACTAGAACAAGCAGAAGACAGAATCTCAGAACTTGAAGATAAAATGGAAATTAAAGGAAAAGCTGAGGAGCTATTAGTCAAACAACTCAAGACCTGTGAAAGGAATATGAAAGAACTCACCAACTCCATCAAAAGACCAAAACTGAGAATCATGGGCATTGAAGAGGGAGAAGAGGTGCAAGCAAAAGGGATTCATAATATAGTCAACAAAATAATAACAGAAAATTTCCAAACCTGCACAAAGCAGTGCACATTCAGGTACAGGAAGCCTTCAGGACACCAAACAGGCTTGACCATAATAGAACTATCCCACAACATATTATCATTAAAACAATGAGCACAGAGAATAGAGAAAGAATATTGAATGCTGTAAGAGAGAAAAAAACAAATAACATACAAAGGTAAACCAATCAAAATCACAGCAGATTTCTCAACAGAAACCTTAAAAGCAAGAAGGGCATGGAGTTCTAAGCACTAAATGAAAACAACTTCAACTCTAGGATACTCCACTGAGCAAAACTATCATTCAAAATAGATGGAGCAATAAAAGATAAACAGAAACTAAAACAATATATGACAACCAGGTCACTACGACAAAAGATTCCCCAAGCAATTCTGCACACAGAAAATGAAAGAAAACAAATCCATGAGAGGACAGGCAGCACAAAAACACAGGAGAAGAAAAGACAAAGAATCAGAAAGCAACATTGATTCAGCTACATACAATCAAACCCTTAAACAACAAAAACAACTAAATGACAGGAATCACCACATACTTATCAATATTAACACTGAATGTCAATGGACTTAAATCCCCATCAAAAGACACTGTTTGGAAAACTGGATTAAAAAGGAAGACCCAACAATCTGTTGTTTAAGGGAGACCCATCTCATTGACAGACACAAGCACTGGCACAGGGTGAAAAGCTGGAAGAAGATTTATGAAGCCAATAGTCCCAGAAAACAGGCAGGAGTAGCAATATTTATCTTGGACAAAGTAGACATCAAATCTCTATTGATCAAATGAGATAAAGAAGGACACTCCATACTAATAAGGGGAAATACACCAAAAGGAAATAACAACTATCAACTTATATGCACCCAATGTCAGTGCACCCAATCTCATCAAACATACACTGAAGCACCTAAAAGCACATATAGACTCCATACAGTGGTAGTGAGAGACTTTAATACCCCCTATCACCAACAGATAGGTCATCAAAATAAAAAAATCAACAAAAAAATCCTAGATCTAAATCATACCATAGATCAAATGGACCTAGCTAATATCTACACAATATTTCAGCCAACATCCTCAAAATATACATTCTTCTCAGCAGTCCATGGAACTTTCTCCAAAATTGGTCATATCTTAGGGCACAAAGCAAGCATCAGCAAATACAAGAAAAGAGAAATAATCCCATGCATTCTATCTGACCACAACACATTTAAACAAAAATCAACAACAAAAACAACAATAAAAAACATGTAAAGAACTGGAAGCTGAACAACACATTGCTCAATGACAAATTGATGAAATAAAAGAGGAAATTGAAAGTTTCCTGGAAGTTAATAAAAATGAAAACACGACCTACCAGAATCTATGGACACAGCAAAGGCAGTCCTAAAAGGAAAGTTTATAGTCATGAGTGCCAATATTAAAAGGACAGAAAGATCGCAAATCGATGGCCCTATGCTACATCTCAAACTCCTTGAAAAACAAAAACAAGCAAAAGGAGAAGCAATAAAAATAAGGGCTGAAATTAATGAAATAGAAACAAACAAAAAAACCCACAAAGAATCAATGAAACAAAAAGCTGGTTCTTTGAAAAAATAAACAAGATTAACAGACTCCTGGAAAATCTGACTAAAATGAGGAGAAAAAAATCCCAAATCTATAAAATCAGACATGCAAAAGGGGTGATAATAGCAAACACCATGGAAATCCAGGAAATCTTCAGAGACTACTTTGAGACTATATATTCTAATAAATTTGAAAATCTTGAAGAAATGGACAAATTTCTAGATACTTATGACCATCCAATATTGAACCAAGAGGATATTAATCATCTGAATAGATCTATAACACAAAATGAGATTGAAGCAGCATTAAGAGTCTCCCAAAAAAGAAAAGTCCAGGACCTTATGGATTTTCTCCTGAATTCTATTAGACCATTAAAGAAGAACTGATACCAAGTTGTCTTTAACTGTTCCATGAAATAGAAAGGGAAGGAACACTGCCAAACTCATTTTATGAAGCCAGTATTACACTCATCCCAAAACTAGACAAAGACACCTCCAAAAAGGAGAACTATAAGCCATTCTCCTTAATGAACATTGATGCAAAAATCCTCAGCAAAAAAAATGTTAAATCGAATGCAACAACGTATCAGAAAGATCATTCACCATGACCAAGTCGGCTTCATCCCAGGGATGCAGGGATGGTTCAACATATGCAAATCTATAAATGTAATACAGTATATTAATAGAAGCAAAGGCAAAAACCACTTGATCATCTCAAAAGATGCAGAAAAAGCCTTTGACAAGATCCAACACCAGTTCATGATAAAAGCTCTACGAAAACTAGGAATAGAAGGAATGTTCCTCAACATTGTAAAGCCTATATATGACAATCCTATAGCTAACATCATACTTTTTTTTGTAGTTGAAATGGAGGAGTATTTTAACAGCCTTTTCTGACACATCAAAAACTAACAAGTAGTCCCATTCCTTCCTTCCTTCCTTCCTTCCTTCCTTCCTTCCTTCCTTCCTTCCTTCCTTCCTTCCTTCCTTCCTTCCTTCATGTTCTTTCATTTTGCTATGTGGCCCAGGCTTGTCTTGGGCTCATGATTCTCTTATCTCAGTCTCCTAGGGAAATGAGATTACAGGCATGCACCACCATGCCAGGCAAGTGGCAATTCCTTTTCTTTTCTTATTTTTATTCTTTTATTCACATGTGCATACATTGTTTGGGTCATTTATCCCCCCTGCCCCCCTCCACCACCCCTCACCCTTCCCCCCTCAGTTCCAGGCAGGTCCTGTTCTGCCTTTATCACTAGTTTTGTTGAAGAAAAGAGACAAGCCTAATAAGGAAGACAAACCATTTTTGCTAGTTGAGGTGAGGATAGCTATACAGAAATATTCCTAGCATTGCTTTCGTGTACACATGTTATGACCCATGTTGATTCATCTCTAATTGATCTTTCCCTGGTTACTGATCCACTTCTCATGATAACTTCTGTTGTTTTAAGGTTTCTGTATTAGCTCCTCTGAAGTGGGGACATCTAACACTTTCTTGTTTTGGGTTTTCTACCTATTTCTATATCACCCAAATGTGCTCTCCCCTTATCATGTGATCCAAGTCCAACCATATTGCTGCATTTGCCCTAGATCTAAAGTCAGCATATGAGGGAGAACATACGATTTTTGGTCTTCTGAGCTTGGCTGAACTCACTCAGAATGATGTTCTCTAGTTCCATCCATTTACCTGCAAATGATAAGATTTCATTCTTCTTCATGGTTGAGTAAAATTCCATTGTGTACAAGTACCACATTTTCTTGACCCATTCAATAGTGGGGCATCTTGGTTCTTTCCATAACTTTGCTATTGTGAATAGTGCCACAATAAACATTGGTGGGCAGGTGACTCTGGAGTAATCTGTGTTGTATTTCTTTGGGTATATCCCCAGCAGGGGAATTGCTGGATCACACAGCAGGTCTATGTTTAGATTTTCAAGGATTCTCCAAATTTTTTTCCAGAGTGGTTGTACCAGCTTGCATCCCCACCAGCAGTGGATTAGGGTTCCTTTTCCCCCACATCCTCACCAACACATGTTGTTGGTGGTGTTTTGGATGATGGCTATTCTAACAAGGGTGAGGTGGAATCTTAGTGTGGTTTTGATTTGCATTTCCTTTATGGCTAGAGATGGTGAGCATTTTTTCATGTTTTTTGCGGCCATTTGAATTTCTTCTTTTGAGAAAGTTTTATTAAGTTCAGTTGCCCATTTTTTAATTGATTCATTGATTTTAGGAGAGTTTAGTTTCTTAAGTTCCCTGTATATTCTGGTTATCAGTCCCTTGTCTGATGTATAGCTGGCAAATATTTCTCCCACTCTGTGGGTGGTCTCTTCAATTTAGAGACCATTTCTCTTTTATTTAGAGACCATTTCAATTTTATGAAGTCCCATTTGTCCATCATTTATCTTAGTTGCTGGGCTGCTGGGGTAGCATTGAGGAAGTCCTTGCCTATACCTATTAGTTCCAGAGTGTTTTCTGCTCCTTCCTTTAGTAAATTCAGAGTTTCAGGTCTGATTTAGGTCCTTAATCCATTTTGAGTTGATACTAGTACAGGGTGATAGACATAGATCTATTTTCAGTTTCTTGAAGATGGATAACTATTTTCCCCAGCAACATTTGTTGAAGAGGCTGTCTATTCTCCATTGTATATTTTTGGCACCTTTATCAAAAATGACCTGGGTATAGTTGTGTGGATTCACATCTGGATCTTCTATTTTGTTCCACTGGTCTTCATGTCTGTTTTTGTGCCAGTACCATGCTGTTTTTATTGCTACTGCTTTGTAATACAGTTTAAAGTCAGGTATTGTGATACCTCCAGCATTGCTTTTTTGCTGTGTATTGCCTTGGCTATTTGCGGTCTTTCTGTTTCCATATGAACTTTAGAGTAGATTTTTCCTTCTCTGTGATGAAAGTCATTGGGATTTTGATAGGAATTACATTTAACATCTAGATTGCTTTTGGTAGTATAGCCACTTTTACTATGTTGATTCTACTGATCCATGAGCACGGGAGACCTTTCCATCTTCTGTAATCTTCCTGATCTCCTGTTTATGGTGTCTAAGAGGTTTTGGGTGGAGTTTTTTGGGTCTTTAATGTATAGGATCATATCATCTGCAAATAAGGATATTTTGACAGTTTCTTTACCTATTTGTATTCCTTTTATTTCTTCTTCTTGCCTAATTGCTCTGACTAGAAATTCCAGTACTATATTGAATAGGAGTGAGGATAGTGGGCACCCTTGTCTTGTTCCTGATTTTAGGGGGAATAGTTTCAGTTTTTCACTGTTCAGTATGATGTTGGCTGTAGGTTTGTCATAAATAGCCTTTACAATGTTGAGGTACTTTCCTTTTATTCCTAGTTTTCTTAGAGCTTTTATCATGAAGTGGTGTTGTATCTTGTCAAAGGCTTTTTCTGCATCTATTGAGATGAACAAGTTGTCTTTGTCTTTGCTTCTATTGATTGCTGTATTACATTTATAGATTTGCATAAGTTGAACCATCCCTGCATCCCTGGGATGAAGCTGACTTAGTCATGGTGTATGATCTTTCTGATGGGTTGTTGGATTTGGTTTGCCATTATTTTATTAAGGATTTTTGCATTGATATTCATTAAAGAAATTGGCCTATAATTCTCCTTTTTGGAGGTGTCTTTGTCTGGTTTTCAGATGTGAGTAATATTGGCTTCATAGAATGAGTTAGGCAGTGTTCTTTCCCTTTATATTTTGTGGAACAGTTTAAGGAGAGCTGGTATTAGTTCTTCTTTAAACGTCTGATAGGATTCAGCAGTGAATCCATTGGGTCCTGGACTTTCTTTTTTGGGAAACTCTTGATTGTTGCTTCAATTTCTTTTTGTGTTATAGATCTATTCAGGTGATTAATATCTTCTTGGTTCAGTTTTGGGTGGTTGTAAGTTTCTCAAAATCTATCCATTTCTTACAGATTTTCAAATTAATTACAGTACAGGTTCTCAAAGTAGTCTCTGATGATTTCCTGGATTTTTTTAGTGCTTGTTGTTATCTCCCCTTTTGAGTTTCTGATTTTACCAATTTGGGTTTTTTCTCTCCCCATTTTAGTCAGGTTTGTCAGGGGTCTGTTAATCTTATTTATTTTTTCAAAGAACCAGCTTTTTGTTTCATTGATTCTTTGTATGTTTTTTGGTTTCTATTTCATTGATTTCAGCCCTTATTTTATTTTACTTTTTTTCTTTTTACTTTTTAAAACTGTTTTATTATTCATATGTGCATACAATGCTTGGGTCATTTCTCCCCCCTGCCCCCACCCCCTCCCTTATCACCCACTCCACCCCCTCCCTTACTACCCACTCCACCGCCTCCCTCTCGTCCCAACCCCTTCAATACCCGGCAGAAACTATTTTGCCCTTATCTCTAATTTTGTTGAAGACAGAGTATAAGCAATAATAGGAAGGAACAAGGGTTTTTGCTAGTTGAGATAAGGATAGCTATACAGGGAGTTGACTCACATTAATTTCCTGTGCGTATGTGTTACCTTCTAGGTTAATTCTTTTTGATCTAACCTTTTCTCTAGTTCCTGGTCCCCTTCTCCTATTGGCCTCAGTTGCTTTTAAGGTATCTGCTTTAGTTTCTCTGTGTTGAGGGCAACAAATGCTAGCTAATTTTTTAGGTGTCTTACCTATCCTCACGCCTCCCTTGTGTGCTCTCGCTTTTGTCATGTGCTCAAAGTCCAATCCCCTTGTTGTGTTTGCCCTTGATCTAATGTCCACATATGAGGGAGAACATGCAATTTTTGGTCTTTTGGGCCAGGCTAACCTCACTCAGAATGATGTTCTCCAATTCCATCTATTTACCAGCAAATGATAACATTACTTTAATTATTTCTTTCCTTCTGCTTGTTTTGGGATTTGCTTGTTCTTGTTTTTCTAGGAGTTTGAGTTGTAGTATTAGGTCATTGATTTGAGATCTTTCTGTCCTTTTAATATTGGCACTCATGGCTATAAACTTTCCTCTTAGGACTGCCTTTGCTGTGTCCCATAGGTTCTGGTAGTTCATGTTTTCATTTTCATTAAGTTCCAGGAACCTTTTAATTTCCTCTTTTATTTCATAAATGACCCAATGATGAACACATTCATCATTGAGCAATGTGTTGTTCAGCTTCCAATTCTTTACATGTTTTTTACTGCTGTTTTTCTTGTTGATTTCTAGTTTTAATGCATTGTGGTCAGATAGAATGCATGAGATTATTTCTATTTTCTTATATTTGTGGAGGCTTGCTTTGTGCCCTGAGATATGATCAATTTTTGAGAAGGTTCCATGGGCTACTGAGAAGAATGTGTATTGTGCAGAAGTTGGATGAAATATTCTGTAGCCATCAGCTAGATCCATTTGATCTATGGTTTGGTTTGGTTCTAGAATTTCATTATTTTTTGTTGGGATGACCTATCTATTGGTGATAGGGGAGTATTAAGGTCTCCCACTATCGCTGTTTTTGAGTTTATATATGTTTTTCGGTCCTTCAGAGTATGTTTGATGAAATTGGGTGCATTGACGTTGGGTGCATATAGGTTGATAATTGATAATTGTTATTTCCTTTTGGTGTACTTACCCTTTTGTTAGTATGGAGTATCCTTCTTTATCTTGTTTGATCAATATAGGTTTGAAGTCTACTTTGTCTGAGATAAGTATGGCTACTCCTGACTGTTTTGGGGGGCCATTGCCTTGGTACATGTTCTTCCAGCCTTTCACTTTCATCCAGTGCTTATTTCTGTTGATAAGGTGTGTCTCCTGTAGACAGCAGATTGTTGGATCTTCCTTTTTAATCCAGTTTTCCAGTTGGTGTCTTTTAATGGGGGAATTTAGTCCATTAACATTCAGTGTTATTATTGATAAGTACGTGGTGATCCCTGTCACCACGTTTGATTATGTGTAGCTGAAACAGTGTTATTCTTTACTTTCTTGCCTTTTCTTCTCTTGTGGTTTGGTATTGCCTCCCTTTTCATGGTTTTGTCTCCTTTCATTATCTGTGTGCAGAATTCATTGGAGAATCTTTTGTAATGGTGGCTTGGTGGTCATATATTGTTTTAATTTCTGAATATAATGGAAGACATTTATTGTTCCATCTATTTTGAATGATAGTTTTGCTGGGTAAAGTATCCTAGGATTGAAGTTATTTTCATTCAGTGCTTGGAGGATCTCACCCCATGCTCTTCTTGCTTTTAATGTTTCTGTTGAGAAGTCTGCTCTGATTATGATGGGTTTACCTTTGTATGTTATTTGTTTTTATCTCTTACAGCCTTCAATATTCTTTTTCTAGCCTCTGTATTTGTTGTTTTAATGATGATATGTCATGGGGTAGCTCTATTTTGGTCAGGTCTGTTTGGAGTTCTGAAGGTTTCCTGTACCTGAATGGGCATAGTTTTCTCTAGACTTGGGAAATTTTCTGTAATTATTTTGTTGAATATATTACACATTCACTTTGCTTGTATCTCTTCTCCTTCTTCAATGCCCATGGTTCTCAGGTTTGGTCTTTTGATGGAGTCAGTGAGTTCCTGCATTTTCTTTTCACAGGTCTTGAGTTGTTTAACTAATAGTTCTTCAGTTTTTCCTTTGTCATTTCATCTTTAAGTTGTGAGATTCTGTCTTCTGTCTGTTCTATTATGCTGGAATGGCCTTCCATTTTGTTTTGTATTTCTGTTTCATTCTTTTTTTTTTTTTTGAGGTTTTCCATATCATGGGTTACTTCTTCCTTAATATTGTCAATTTTTGCCCTTAATTCATTTATCTCTTTGCTTATGGTGATCTTTGTTTCAGTTTGGTGTTTGTTTAGGGCTTCTATGATTTCATTTATTTGTTTTTGTGTTTTCTGATATTTTTGAGTTTTGTCATCTTTGAATTTCTTGAGTGCCTCCTGTACATTTTGGTTGACCATGTCTAGTAGCATCTCTATGAAATTCTCATTAATTACTTGTCGAATTTCTTCTTTCAAGGTGTTCTTGTGTTCTTCATTGGGTTCCTTGGTATAGTTTATCTTTGTTTTGTTAGAGTCTGGGTCTGGGTATCCATTTTCTTCATTTTGCTCTAAATCCTATACTACTTTATTTTTGGGACAAGAATGGTTTCCATCCCTTTTTTTTTCTTCCCATATTTCCACTAAGTACTGTTACTGTCCCTGGACTATGTGTAATTTGGTATTAGCTGTGTTACAATATTAATAACAATAAAATTGTAAGAGAAGGATAAAAAAGAGAAAGAGAAGGGAAGATAAAAGCAAGAGAGAAGAGAGAAAAAAGGAAAGAAATAAGATGGTAGGTGATCAAACAGCAAACCAAGCTGGCAAGCCCTTAATGAAGGGAGAAAAAAAATCACCAGTTCTGGAACATTAGGATTGCAGGCTTAGTTGTTTTTAGTTTTTTAGTGTCCAACACTTGGAGCCCTCTAGTGGCGGCTGAGCAGGAGCCTGTTGGAGCAGTTATCTGGAACGACTGTAGGGCTGGGGCTGGCTCTGCATAGGAGGTGGGGTTCCTGGCAGGCTGGTGGGTGTGTCTCTCTCACACCAGGATGGTGACTGTCCCAGCAGGGTGGGGTTCCAGTTGTTCTACACGGAGCTGGACCCAGGCAGGTCCTGATGGGCTGGGTGTGTTCTGGTTGTCCTACGCACAGCTGGGGCTCAGCAGGGCCTGAAGGGCAGTGGGCTCAGTGGGAGGGGCAGGTATCCCTGCCAGCTGTGGGACCAGCTCCAGGCTGGGGTCTGGCGCAGACCGGTGGTGGGGATCCCAGTGGTCCTGGGTCTGGCAGCATGGCCAAGGGGCGGGTATTCTGGCATGGTGTGGCCGGCATGGCTGAGGGATGGGTATCCTGCCATGTGTGGGTCTAGAACAGAGCTGTGGCCTGGTGCAGCCAGAGGGGTGGAGAACCTGGCAGAACGGAGCAGTGGCTCTGCAGACCTACAGTGTGGTGATTTGGCAGGCCATCTGTTCTTTTATTAGATCATGGTGTGGTGAAGCCTTCCATGATCTAAGTCTTTAGAGTGCCATGTTTTTGGCTGTCCCTGGAGCTTTACCTCAGTCAGACGTGTCTCCAGCTTCTCCGCAGGATCTCTGGGTCAGCTCATGAGGTCTGTGGCTCTGTCTCCATTGCCATCTTCACTAACATCATACTTAACAGAGAAAACAAACCATTTCCCCTAAAATCAGGAACAAGACAAGGGTACCCACTATCCCCACTCCTATTCAACATACTCCTGGAATTTCTAGCCAGAGCAATAAGGCAAGAAGAAGAAATAAAAAGAGTACAAATAGGTAAAGAAATTGACAAAATATCCCTTTTTTTCAGATGACATGACCCTATATCTTAAAGACCCAAAAAACTCTGCCAAAATACTCCTAGACACCATAAACAGCAACAGCAAGGTGGCAGGACACAAAATAAACTTACAAAAATGATTAGCTTTTCTATACACTACTAACAAACTAACTAAGAAAGAATATATGGAAACAATTCCATTTATAATAGCCTCAAAAAAAGTCAAATGCCTAGGAGTAAATTTAACAAAGGATGTGAATGATCTCTACAAGGAGAACTACAAACTCCTGAAGAAATAGATCGAGGAAGACTAGAGAAGGTGGTAAGATCTCCCATGCTCATGGATTGGTAGAATCAACATAGTAAAAATGATTATACTACCAAAAGCAATCTACATGTTTAATGCAATTCCCATCAAAATCCCAATGACATTCACCACAGAGATTGAAACATCTACCTTAAAGTTCATTTGGAAACACAAGAGACCACAAATAGCCAATGAAATACTCAGCAAAAAGAGCAAAGCTGGAAGTATCACAATACCCAACTTAAAACTATATTACAAAGCAATTACAATAAAAACAGCATGGTATTGTCACAAAACAGATATGAAGACCAGTGGAACAGAATCGAGGACCTGGATATGAGTCCACACAGCGATGCCCACTTTATTTTTGACAATGGAGAATGTTGCTGGGAAAAGTGGTTATCTGCCTGCAAAATCTGAATCTAGATCCTTGTTTATCACCGTGTACTAGCATCAACTCAAAATGGATCAAGGACCTTAATATCAGACCTGAAACTCTGAAGTTAATGCAGGAAAGATCAGATGTATACTCTGGAAGCAATACATATAGGCAAAGACTTCCTCAATAGAATGCCAGCAGCTCAGCAACTAAGATAAAGGACAGACAAATGGAACTACATAAAATTAAAAAGCTTCTGCAAACAAAAGAAATGGTCTCTAAACTGAAGAGACCACCCACAAAGTGGGAGAAAATATTTGCCACCTATACATCAGACAAAGTACTGATAACTAGAATATACAGGAAGCTCAAAAACCAAACTTTTGCAAAATCAATGAACCAAAAAAGAAATGGGCAACTGAGCTAAACAGAACTTTTTCAAAAGAAGAAATTCAAATGGCCAAAAACACATGAAAAAAATGTTCACTATCTCTGGCCATAAATTAAATGCAAATCAAAACTCACTAAGATTCCACCTCACCTCTGTTAGAATAGCTATCATCAAACACACCACCAATAGCAGGTGTTGGTGAGGATGTGAGGAAAAAGGAACCCTTATACACTGCTGGTGGGAAAGCAAGCTAGTACAACCACTTTGGAAAACAATATGGAGGCATCTTAAAAAACTAAACATAGATCTTCCATATGATCCATCAAGCCCACTCCTAGGGATATAGCCAAAGGAATGCAATTCAGGTTACTTCAGAGACACCTGCACATCCATGTTTGTTGCTGCGCTATTAACAATAGCCAAGTTATGGAAACAGCCAAGATGCCCCACTATTGATGAATGGATTAAGAAAATGTGGTTTTATACACAATGGAGTTTTACTCAGCCATGAAGAAGAATGAAATCTTATCATTCGCAAGTAAGTGGATGGAACTGGAGAACATCATTCTGAGCGAGGTTAGCCAGGCTCAGAAGAACAAGAATTGTATGTTCTCTCTCATATGTGGACTTTAGATCTAGGGCAAAGACAGTAATGTTTTCAGACTTGGGTTACACGCTAAGGGAATAGTACATATAGAAGGAATGGGGCTAGTTAGGATACCCAAAACTTGAAAGTGTTTGATGTCCCCACTGCAGAGGAGCTAATAGAGTAACCTTAAAGTGATAGAGGTCAATATGGAAGGTGACTGGCAGTAGTGAAAAGGTCAGGTAGAGATGAATCAATTCAGGTTGTAATACACTTGTGCATGGAGGCAATGCTAGGAATCTCTCTGTATAGCTATCCTTATCTCAACTAGCAAAAATGCTTTGTCTTTCTTATTATTGCTTATATCTACTCTTCAACAAAATTGGAGAAAAGGGCAGAGTAGGTTCTGACTAGAAACAAGGGAGTTGGGGGGGAAGTGGGAGGGGGAAGGGGGAGAAATGGCCCCAACAATGTATGCACATATGAATATATGAATAAAGAAAAAAAAAGAACTGGGGAAAATGGACTGCCTCAGAAATTTTGAAGAATAAGGCAATAATTAAATTATATGGAAATGGTAAATTATTTCAGTGCTATCAGCTGGGTTCTAAAAGCATTGTACATGAAGATTACTATGACAATATTAAATTACAGGAAATTTTTGACATTGTAGTGATGAATACAGTCAAGTTGACCAGAGGTTAACTTTTGCAAAGATTGGGAAATCTTTGTTATATTTACTAAAGGGAATATAAAAAGACATTTTCTCAAAATATATTCAACTAACTTAGGAAATAAATGTATATGAGATTAATAAGAAAAGAGTAGAAAAATTCTGAAGTAACCAAAAAGTAATTTTAAGTATAAATGTGTGACAAAATAGAAAACTTGACTATGGAATTTTTAGGGAAATAAAGTAAAAAATACAGCCACATAACTTCAGCCATAGTTCAACATAACAGATAAGAATCAGTAATAAATATGCAACAACCTACATAGACTGTAGAGTTACTTCAATAACAACTGAAACAATTATAAACCAGGTAGTAAGCAATCCAGAAAAGGATAAAAAATATTTTTTCCTGATTGACGGAGTTGTCTTTCAACTCTGTGTAATCAAAGGATGTCATGAAAATTGAATATTGAGTAAGGTGCAAAACTCAGGTTGAAATTTATGAAAAAAGACCAGCATATAAAATGTTTTATAGAAGTAAAAAAATGCATAGAAAACAATAGAAAGAAATAATCATTCAGATATAACTAGAAAATATATTGTGATAAGAATGGTAAGAAATGGTTAGTTTCTATGAAGACAAAAGGAAAGGTAAATTAATTATCAGGGAAAGAATGGAAACAGGGTGTTGATTATGAGTTTATTATAGACAAGAAAGAATAAATAAAACCCTCACTGTTTCATATCTGAATATTTATGAAAGAAACATACCGTTACCTAGATACCATATGCCAAATTTTGCCAGGAAAATAATATGGTAAAAATTTAATCAGTGTCCAAAGGCATAAACCGTGATGGGAAGGTGATAGTTCAGGTTGTCATAACCTGACTTCTAATCACATTGTACACAGAGATGACTGGGAAGTTATTAATATATGGAGAACTCCTAGAACTTTAATGAAAATCTCCAAAGAAGTAGAGGGGACACTCTAAGGCACTGCATTTTTTACTCAAGTTTTGATAGAAATGTAAAATCTCAAGAATTGTTTTGAGATTTTAAATAAGAAATTTTAATGTGATTGCACAAGTAGAAAAACTAATAATTATAGAAGGAATAATAACATTGAGAAGTGCACATGAGAGTGATGGTATATAAACTTTACAAAAACAATTTCAAAAACAAATTTCCAGAGAGCACTTATTTAAAAATTATCTTACATATACCATAGTAATGAAGAAAGATTATATATAAATAGAATTGTATGCACCTACTACTTTCAAGAATTTAGGATCAACTGAAAATGATAGAGACATCTGGGAATGCAGCAAAAATGTATCATGTACAAACAGTAAATTATTAGAGCATTTTCAGTTGTTTGCTTAACACAGTATACATGAAGCCTATCAATGAATATAGAATTTTGAGGAAGTTTCTGTTATCACTATGGTAAAGAGAGTCAAGGAAACCACAGTTTACCTGTGCCAGGAACACCATATCTATTAGACATTTAGAATAGGAGAAGAACCAAGCAGCGCTCTGGCAGCAGCTTCTGGAGCAGCCAAGGTTCAAGGAAGGAGAAGCAAGGAAGAAATTCAAGGTCAATGGCTGCAGCTTCCCCTGGGAAAGGGAATGGTGGCGAGGCTAAGCAGGAGATGGAGCTCATCCACTGCATCCAGACCAGCACTGAGCACCTCCAGGTCAAAGCCACTGAAGCTTCTGGTGTCAGCCAGCAAAGCCAAAGGGCAGCATTGGCTCCTCACCCTGAGAAGCAGCTTCTCCCACTCTACCATCGCTGCCAAGGGGTGCTCATCTGCAGCCTGGAGTGAGGAGCCTGAGCTGGAGGTGGAGGAGAAGCTGCTGGTTTAGGCAATGGAGCCGGCAGAAGCCTATGCCTCATCCAGGGCCTGACCTTCCTGTTTCCCCAGCACCTCTGCCCAAGCAGCACCTGGCTCCAGAGGAGGGATAGCAAGGAGATGCCAGCTGCCCCAGTCATCAGCCCAGGCACTTTGCTGCCCTAGGGTGTGAACTTAGTGGTGTAGCAACTGATCCCTGCTGGGAGATGCTGGTCACCCTGGACCACAGCAAGAATGCACTCCTCCTGTACTTCTACCTAGGGGAGAATATTTTCTCTGGAATCTTCCTGAATCTGTCCAAGAAGTTTGGGTTCTATGGGATCCCTGTGAAAGTATTTCCCAAAAGATAGTACAAGTATAAACCAGAACCAAGGAGCTCCAAAGTAATATACTCCAAGAAGGGCCACAAGTCAGCCATGAGGTAAGTGATGCTGTTCCCTAGGACCATTCTCCTATCTCTCATCCTGAGCTGAGCCTGGCTGAAAACCTGTGAACTTCCAAGCCACCACCTTTCTTTTTTTCATCAGGGAGACATGACCAATAAATAACTCAGACATGTCCTCAGAGAATTAAGTGACCCAAACAAAAAACATACAAGGAAAAACCCATTTTGATAATGAATGCTATTAAACTACGTCTCAGGGAAGTCCTATGTGATAAGTGTAAAACCAGTGTTATTGCCAAAAAAAAAAGGAAATTAGAAAAGGTAGAAGTGCAGTGACTCTTCTAAATATGAAGATAAACAAAAACAGAGAAATGAAACTATAACTACTGTGAATAAAAAACTGAAAACTGACCATAAAGTGGACGGGAATAACCAAAGTTAAATCTAGAAAAGACACTGTGGTTAAGGCTTCATATTTGCTCACAGCCAAGGCAGATTAGTAAAAATTTCTGCTCAGGTGAATTTATTGAAAGCTCTGTTAAGTACTAAGGAAGTGTTCTTGTTTATTATTATCTATAATAATGAAAACAGAATTTTAAAAACAGACCTAGGTCAAATCCTAATGCCGGTTCAGCTCCCAGAACACTCTCCCCATGAATGTGATTTTTGCCACATTTTTTCCATCTCTTTCCCACCTAGGTGAACACAGAGCAGCAGCCCTGTTGTATTTTATAGTGTGCTTGGTGGAGACAGCTGCAGATGCTTTTCCAGGAAAACCCTTCCAGATGGAGGCTTGAAAGAAGGTGGGGAAGGCTGTAGGGTGGAGTGGCAGCCACCCCAGTGATAGCCCAACACTGTCAGGTGCTCTCATTATTTAGATAGTAGAGTGGGATTCAAGTTTTTCAGCCCTATATCCAACTCTGTTATTGTAAGCAAGTCATCCACATATATGATTAATACTTCTTATACTGTGCAGTGTTGATAACACTAACATAGTTGCCATGTGGGGGTGTAGCTCAGTGGTAGAGCGCATGCTTTGCATGTATGAGGTCCTGGGTTCGATAACACTAACATAGGCTTGTTGGAAGATTTGTAGAGAACACAATAGGTGTTCTATAAATTTACCAGACATTGTTTCCCTTCAGTGATTGCAGCTATCTTCTACACATGGGGAAACTAAGGCCCAGAAAGAGGCAGTGACTTGTCCAAGGTCAGAGCCTATATCTAGCTGGTTCCAGCTGCAGACTTAGACATTCTTCCGTCCAAGCCCAAAACAATGGGCAAGGCTGGGAATGAAGAAGCCTAGGTAGGGATCTCCTTGAGTTTAGAAGTAGGATGGGAGGGGTGGAGTTAGCTTCCCCACTGACATCCACCAGGGGCACCAGGAAACATCTCAGCCTCTAATTCCCCTAAGGATAACTGGTAAATCGCAGGTTCTGACAGGAAAAGGCAGAATGCCCACCAGAAAATGTGACCACCTTTGGTATGAACACCCATCCATCAGGCATTTTTAATGTAGGGGACAATCTACAGACCTGAATTCCCAGTACTGTCACTTTCTTGTGACTTTTGGTAAATTCCTGTCCCTCTCTGATCCTCATTTCCCTTAACTCTGCTATGAGAATACTTAGATTTTTCTAAACATGGAAGAAATTGGCCTTCCTCTTCCCACCTATGCCTGTCTGCTACTTATGACCCCTCAGCTCTCTGAAGCCATTTTCTTGCATTACCATTAAGAATCCTCAGGAAAACTTCTAAAGGACAGGTAACCCATGTGGCCATTGTATCAGTCAAACAATAAAAGGTCATGACTCAAATCTTTCAAAGGACACAGAAGAGGAATGTTTCACAGAAGACCAACAGGGACCCTGGATTTGGGAGACAAAGTGTGAGGTTAAGAAGTGGCATTGTGTGAGGAGTTGGAGAAAGACTGTTGATAGGGTGGAGGGAGCTTGTGTAAAAGCTCTGAGGTGGAGGAGAGCCCTCTGGCATTCACAGTCTCTGATCAGGTAGTGTTACAGAGAGTCTGACTAGGGTTCTGGGTAATGGGTCAACCATACAGAGTCTTGTTAGCCATTATGAGGAGAGTGCTGATGGTGCTGGGAAGCTATGGAGATGTTTCATACTCTATGAGGAAGTGGCAGCATTTGCCTCCAGATTTAGGCTGTGAAAAGTTAATCAACTTAAATTAAAATTAAATTCTTCTGTCACAGGTGTCTAATTTCAAGTGTTGATTAGCTAGATGTGCCTTTGCTAGTGAGGAGCAGAGGCACAAAACATTTCTATCTGCTAAAATTGTGTAGAGACTTCTGTGCTAAAGAATATGCAAGGTTTGGAGTGGAAAGTGTGTTGATTAGAAGAGAGCCAGTAAGGGTGGCTCACAATGATTCAGTCAGATATCTGTGGTCAGTACCTGGAATGATGCCTGGCACACAGTAAATGTGACTCAGGAATGACTGCCTATGTCTATGACATCACCCAGCAATGCAAACTTCCAAATATTCATGGACTCATGCAGTCATTTTCCTTACTGAATCATGGCTGGATAGAATGAAATGAGGCAGGCTAAAAATCAGGGAAAGAAATTATTGAGCATTTTAGTTGCCATGTAATATTTCCTAGTGCATTTAAGATTAGATACCCTCTCTCCGTAAACTTCTTAGCAGTTCACAGAGCCCTTTTCAATTGCAAATCCCCTGTAGCTTCAGGGAAATGATAGGAAATTCTGACTCAGAGGCAAATGGAAGGAAAATTCTGACATGCATCTAGTACATGAAGTCAGAATACCTAAAAATTAGCCTAGGTGTATGCACAGAGTGAACCATCACCCTACCCTATCCCACAGTGACCACTCACATTGTTTTCCTTGCCTATGGTCCTTGTGATTTAAATGAACTGTTTTCTTCCTCCATGCTCCTCCATTCCTCCTGGCAGGAACACCAGAACATTTTTGCAGTCTTCACTCACCTCTAATGAACTTTATCATCACCCCTACTACATCTACATGTCCTGTGTAGGATCATTACATATGGAAAATCTGACCAGAGACTGCTGGTCCAGCAAAAAAACAAAGCACAGAGATGACATTGTGACTTTCATGGCTGGGTTATAAAAGTGTTGGGGCTTCTCATTTGGTGTCTTGAACTGATTTCCTAAAAGAGAGTTTAGATGATTTACTTCAAATTTTTCTTATTTAATATATCCATTCATTGCTAAAATATTTCTCTAAGACCTTCTTTTATCACAGTTAAGACATTTTGATATTGTATATTCATTTACCTTTAATGGGAAATATTTAAATTTATCCTAAAGTTTCTAATTGATTCATGTGTTTTTAATGTATTGTTTAATCTCAAAATATTTGGGGATTTCCCAGCTACCTTTCTTTTTTTATTTCTTCCTTTAAAGTCACTTTGTGGCTAGCATATAAGTCAGTGTTAGAACACTTGCTTAGCATGTGTGAGGACCTGGGTGCCATTCCCAGCACCACACACTGACACAGAAAAAGTTTTATTTGAGAAAAATTTTCTATATTTCTATTATTTTAAGTTGATGGATTGCAGTTGGCTTATTGGGGACCAATCTCGGTGGCTATTCCATGTGTGCTCACAAAGAATACATATTCTACTGATGCCAAATGCAATATTCTGGAAATGTTAAGCACAGACAGTTGTTTGGTGATGCAGCCCATTTCAACTATATTCTTATATCTTATTTGAATCCTATGTCTATTGTAATTAAGAAGGCAATGTTTAGGTTGCCAACTCTAATAGTAGATTTGTCTATTTCTTTTTGCAATTCTGTAAGTTTTTGCCTTACCTGTTCTATTGTTATATGCATATATGCCAAAGATTCCTGTTATCTCTTAAAGAATTGATTCCTTTAATACCATAAAGTGTCTGCTCTCTTATTCCTGATAATTCTTTGCATTGAGACATCTTCTTTGGCTGACATTAAAGTAGCTGCTCTAGCATTATTTTCATTTGTAATAGCATTCCAGGCTATTCTTCTAAATCAAGCCTTTTAAGTATGTTTTTACTTTTAAAGTGGTTTGTTTCTGAACATAGCATATTGTTGGGACTTGTTTTTATTGTTATTGTTGATGTTGTTTAATCCATTCTGAATGTTTGTGTTTTAGAATTTGTTACTTAAGCCATACATACCTAAAGGGATTATTGGGTTAAAAATGTTCAACCCTCTATGTTCCATGTGAATAATTAAACAGCCATAATCTTCATGTACAAGTATTTAGCAGCCATTAAAATACACTCTAATAAATTACCTTCTTCACTTTTGAGATTTCCACAAAATTTTGACTTGATCCTAAATTATGATAACTTTTCTCCATGATTATTCTGGTATGCTGAGTCATTTTTAATATGTGTCCTCTGGTATTCTTTCCCTGGTTTTGGAAGCAATTTTATAATGGTTATAATTTCAGCACTCTCCTGCACACTTCTCAATATGTAATTGTTCTATCCAAATTAATGACTTTTTAAAAATCTCTTTTATTATGTCATTTATAATTTAATATCTGAAAGTCTTGTTTTCTTAGTTTCTTCTATAAATTTCCATCAGCAACATGGTGAAAATTTAATGTCCTAGGACAGGTCTATCCTCATGCTTGGATCATTTTCTAAAAATTTTAGGAAATTACTTGTTAGTCCTCTGAAATTGAACATTTGTAAATTTCTCATACCTGTGCATTTTCTACTGTAAAATTTAAATGGTTATTTAATTTCTGTGTTTCCTTGTTAATTTTGGTCTACATAAGAGTATTTATTTGGCAGTACAGGCATATCCTGGAACCTTAGATTGTGGTTATCCTCTTTGGATAACTTTGTATCCTGAGATTATGACAATTCTCCATGTTATTAGTTCCCCTGAGTCTTTCTACATATAGGTTTGACAGCCAACTTAGTTCAGTATGATGTTGACCATAGAAAGGGATATCTTTCCCTTTTCTGGATTGGTATTGGGTTTAGATTTTTCTCCATTTTTGTGAGGGAGAGTCAATGTGGATTTGAAGTTTTTATTTTTTTTCTTATACATGTTGAAATGTATATTAATTTGTGTGCCTGTTTTTTTTCCTTCTTTTCCCCTTAAATATGGAATGGTCAGTTTATCAGTTTTATCTCACATATGTAAATAATGTATTTGCCATGTCAAAACTTTTTTGTTGGTTACAC
Source organism: Castor canadensis (assembly GCF_047511655.1). NCBI lineage: Eukaryota > Metazoa > Chordata > Mammalia > Rodentia > Castoridae > Castor > Castor canadensis. The sequence continues at coordinate 52,806,553 of NC_133401.1, read as the reverse complement.
TCAATATATTTTTTATAAATAGTAGACATATCTGAAGAAATAATTTTATTTAAAACTTATGACACCCATGTTTCTGACATCACAATGTTTTATATATATATATATATATATCAATGTGGGCACAAGCTAATTAACCCAAATGAAAAATTTATACAAAAGAGATATACATTTTTAAAAACTATCCTCATATCCACTATACTGTTACAGGAATCTCAAACATACAGGACACCAAGGCTTTTCAGGAAGTAATATTTATTAGCATGCCAGTAGCAGCTCAGCTGGTTCACATCCAAAGGCTGAGCCCTGAGAACAAAGGGTTCTCACCTTACATAACCTTGCAAGCAGGTTACAGAAGCAAAAAGGAAGGTTTAATACACATATGGTTGCATGCAACTCTATCAGCTACTTTACCCCCAGTGACCTTCTTCACATTTAGATTTTTTTAAGTTTTAGCTCCCTGTTATGCCATCCCCTGCCCCCTGATACATTATCATAACACAGACTTGCTTGTTTCCTTTTTTTGGCCCTCCTCCCTGATAAAATACTATTAAAGAACCATTTTAATTTTTTATATTTTTGACTCAAAATGAAAAGAAAATTAAGTAGGCTACAGGTTATCTGTGGCAGAACTTTCCACTCTAAGGAAATATTTACAAAAATGATCATATAAATTTAAAAGGAAATCATTTCAATTGAACACATTCCTCTATTTACAAAAAATGTATAACTCTAAACAGATTTAAATAAAATTCTTGAAGTAACAAAAAATAGCACTAAGTAAATATAGATGCAAGATTAATTTTATAAATTGACCACAGCATCTGTAGAAAATAACAGGAAAATAATCCTTTACCATGAATTAGTACAAAAGGACATATAAATACACAAAATGAAGTTGCCATAAAACTACATAGATTGTATTGCAGTTTTCATAAGGAAGGAAAAATTGTCAATCCAGTATAATCCATAAATTGAAAAATTCATTCCACCCTGTCATGGCAAAGTATGACATAACTAAGACCCATTTCAGCCCTGAGTACAGAGAGGCTGACAGAAAAGCTTAGGATATGATTCAGATCACAGGGGAAAAGGCTAAGAAAGGAGGGCCAAATTTCCAAGTGATTTGATTTACAATACACAGATATAAAGCATGTTCTTAGAATAGAAATCCACAGTGAAACAGAGGAAGAAAATAGTCATAATAGAAATAGAAAATAATCATTATGATAAATTACTAATTTCAAAGATATGTAATAGAAAAAGAAGTACTTCTGATTAACTTGTGCAAAAGGCAACATTACCACCATATTCTAAAAAAGCAGGAAACATTTAAGCAGTCATATAGAAATATCTTCACTTCCACCTGCCTAAGTAACTACAAAAGAACAGAGCAAGTAATTTAGATGTACCATACACAAATTTTCACTACAGCGGGGATCTCCTTTAATCCAATCAGCAACTGCAAAGGCCAAAACTTATGGGAGGTGAATTATCAGGCCATCATGACCTGCTATTTATTACACTACAAGTGAAAGTGACTAGAATATGTGAACATTTGAGGAAAATTCACAATGAAATGTCCTTAGAACTTCAGTATATGTTCCAAGCATCAAAATAAGCAAGGCTTGGATAGTGAATTTTCATTTACATGCTGATAGAATTATACATACACATCAAAAATGTTTTCAAATATTAATGTATACATTATCCTATGACAAAGACTTGAAAAAAGCCAATAGTTAAAATGTAGCAATAATATATGGATGAATGTGCAGGAGAGTGTTGAAATAATTACCATTATACTGTCAATTCCAAAACACAGAAAAATTATCAGAAGACACATATAAAAGTCAGCCCCGCACACCAGAATAATGATGAAAAGATTATATAGAACTCTAAATGCACACTTCTTGAATTTTTAATTCCAAGATCAACTGAAATAGCTTTAGAAATCTAAGAAGTTTGAAATAAATGAATTATCACCTACAATTGTAAATGTTTAAGGAGCTTTAAGATAGGTGCTAAACTCTGTGGCTGTGAAGTTTCATAGGACAACCTGGAAGTTTGAATTAATTTCTTTTTCTTTTTTTTTTTATTCATATGTGCATACAATGTTTGGGTCATTTCTCCCCCCTTCCCCCTGGGCCCAACCTTACTACCTCCCCCTCCGCTCCCTCCCTTACCCACCCTAACCCCTCGCTACAAGGAAGAAACTATTTTGCCCTTATCTCTAATTCTGTTGAAGAGAAAGTATAAGCAATAATAGGAAGGACCAAGGGTTTTAGCTAGTTGAGATAAGGATAGCTAAACAGGGAGTTGACTCACATTGCTTTCCTGTGCATGTGTGTTACCTTCTAAGTTAATTCTTTTCAAACTAACCTTTTCTCTAGTTCCTGGTCCCCTTCTCCTATTGGCCTCAGTTGCTTTAAAGTATCTGCTTTAGTTTCTCTGCATTGAGGGCAACAAATGCTATCTAGTTTTTTAGGTGTCTTACCTATCCTCATACCTCCCTTGTGTGCTCTTGCTTTATCATGTGATCAAAGTCCAATCCCCTTGTTGTGTTTGCCCCTGATCTAATGTCCACATATGAGGGAGAACATGTGATTTTTGGTCTTTTGGGCCAGGCTAACCTCACTCAGAATGATGTTCTCCAGTTCCATCCATTTACCTGCAAATGATAACATTTCATGCTTCATGGCTGCATAAAATTCCATTGTGTATAAATACCACATTTTCTTAATCCATTTGTCAGTAGTGGGGCATCTTGGCTATTTTCATAACTTGGCTATTGTTAATAGTGCTGCAATAAATATGGGTGTGCAGGTGCCTCTGGAGAAACCTGAGTCACATTCCTTTGGGTATATCCCTAGGAGTGGTACTGCTGGATCATATGGTAGATCAATGTTTAGATTTTTAAGAAGCCTCCAGATTTTTTTCCAGAGTGGTTGTACTAGTTTACATTCACACCAGCAGTGTAAGAGGGTTTCTTTTTCCCCACAACCTCGCCAACACCTGTTGTTAGTGGTATTGCTAATAACAGCTATTATAACAGGGGTGAGGTGGAATCTTAGTGTGGTTTTAATTTGCATTTCCTTTATTGCTAGAGATGGTGAGCATTTTTTCATGTGTTTTTTGGCCATTTGAATTTCTTCTTTTGAGAAAGTTCTGTTTAGTTCACTTGCCCATTTCTTTATTGGTTCATTAATTTTGGGAGAATTTAGTTTTTTGAGTTCCCTATATATTCTGGCTATCAGTCCTTTGTCTGATGTGTAGCTGACAAATATTTTCTCCCATTCTGTGGGTGGTCTCTTCAGTTTAGAGACCATTTCTTTTGTTGAGCAGAAGCTTTTTAGTTTTATGAAGTCCCATTTGTCTATGCTATCTCTTAGTTGCTGAGCTCTTGGGGTTCCATTGAGAAAGTTCTTACCTATACCTATTAATTCCAGATTATTTCCTACTCTTTCCTGTACCAACTTTAGAGTTTGGAGTCTGATATAAAGTTCCTTGATCATTTTCAGTTAGTATTGGTATAGGGTGATAAACATGGATCTAGTTTCAGTTTTTTGCAGACTGCTAACCAGTTTTCCCAGCAGTTTTTGTTGAAGAGGCTGCTTTTTCTCCATCGTATGTTTTTACCACCTTTGGTAAAGACAAGTTGGTTATAGTTGTGTGGCTTCATATCTGGGTCCTCTATTCTGTTCCACTGGTCTTCATGTCTGTTTTTGTGCCAGTACCATGCTGTTTTTATTGTTATTGCTTTGTAATATAGTTTTAAGTTGGGTATCGTAATACCTCCAGCATTGTTCTTTTGACTGAGTATTGCCTTGGCTATTCGTGGCCTCTTGTGTTTCCATATAAATTTAACAGTAGATTTTTCAATCTCTTTGATGAATATCATTGGGATTTTGATGGGAATTGCATTAAACATGTAGATTACTTTTGGGAGTATAGACATTTTTACTATGTTGATTCTACCAATCCATGAGCATGGGAGATCTCTCCACTTTCTATAGTCTTCCTCAGTCTCTTTCTTCAGAAGTGTATAGTTTTCCTTGTAGAGGTCGTTCACATCTTTTGTTAGGTTTACACCTAGGTATTTAATTTTTTTTTGAGGCTATTGTAAATGGAATTGTTTTCATATATTCTTTCTCAGTTTGTTCATTATTAGTGTATAGAAATGCCAATGATTTTTCTATGTTGATTTTATATCCTGCTATCTTGCTATAGCTATTGATGGTGTCTAGGAGCTTTTGAGTAGAGTTTTTTTGGGTCTTTAAGGTATAGGATATTATCTGCAAATAGGGATATTTTTGACAGTTTCTGTACCTATTTGAATTCCTTTTATTCCTTCTTCTTGCCTAATTGCTCTAGCTAGGAATTCCAGTACTATGTTGAATAGGAGTGGAGATAGTGGGCATCCTTGTCTAGTTCCTGATTTTAGAGGGAATGGTTTCAGTTTTTCACCATTAAGTATAATGCTAGCCGTAGGTTTGTCATATATAGCTTTTATAATGTTGAGATATTTTCCTTCTATTCCTAGTTTTCTTAGAGCTTTTATCATGAAATGGTGTTAGATCTTATCAAAGGCTTTTTCTGCATCTATTGAGATGATCAAGTGGTTTTTGTCTTTGCTTCTGTTAATGTGGTTTATTATGTTTATTGATTTTCATATGTTAAACCATACCTGCATTCCTGGGAAGCCTACTTGGTCATGGTGAATGATCTTTTTGATGTGTTGTTGAATTCAGTTTGCCATTATTTTATTGAGGATTTTTGCATCAATGTTCATTAAGGAGATTGGCCTATAGTTCTCCTTTTTGGAGGTGTCTTTGCCTGGATTTGAGAAAAGTGTAGTACTGGCTTCATAAAATGTGTTAGGCAATATTCCTTCCCTTTCTATTTCATGGAACAATTTAAGGAGGGTTGATGTCAGTTCTTCTTTAAAGTTCTGATAGAATTCAGCAGAGAATCCATCAGGTCTTGGACTTTTCTTTTTAGGGAGACTCTTGATTGCTGCTTCAATTTCATTTTTTGTTATAGACCTATTCACTGATTAATGTCCTCTTGGTTCAGTTTTGGATGATCATAAGTATCTAGAAATCTGTCCATTTCTTTAAGATTTTTGAATTTATTTGAATACAGGTTCTCAAAGTATTCTATGATGATTTTCCAGACTTCCATGGTGTTTGTTGTTATCTCCCCTTATGCATTCCTGATTTTACTAATTTGGGTTTTCTTCTCTCCTCATTTTAGTCAGGTTTGGCAGGGGTCTGTCTATCTTGTGTATTTTTTCAAAGAACCAACTTTTTGTTTCATTAATTCTTTGTGTGTTTTTTTTTTCTATTTCATTTATTTCAGCTCTTATTTTTATTATTTCTCTCCTTCTCTTTGTTTTGGGATTTGCTTGTTCTTGTTTTTCTAGGAGTTTGAGATGTATCATTAGGTCATTGATTTGAGCACTTTAAGTCTTTTTAATATATGCACTCATGGCTATAAACTTTCCTCTCAGGACTGCCTTTGCTGTGTCCCATAAATTCCGGTAGGTTGTGTTTTCATTTTCATTGACTTTCAAAACTTTTTAAATTCTTCTTTTATTTCATCAATGACCTATTGTTCATTAAGTAATGAGTTAGTCAGTTTCCTGCTGTTTGCATATTTTTTGTCCTTATTTTTGTTGTTGAGTTCTAGTTTTACTGCATCATGATCAGATAGAATGCATGGTATAATTTCTATTTCCTTATATTTGCTGAGGCTTGCTTTTTGCCCCAGGATATGATCTATTTTGGAGAAGGTTCTGTGGGCTGCTGAGAAGAATGTATATTGTGTAGAAGTTGGATGAAATGTTCTGTAGACATCAACTAGGTCCATTTGATCTATGGTATATTTTAGATCTAGGATTTCTTTATTGATTTTTTGTTTGGATGACCTATCTATTGATGATAATGGGGTGTTAAAGTCTCCCACAACCACTGTGTTGGAGTTAATATTTGCTTTTAGGTCCTTGATGGTATGTTTGATGAAATTGGGTGTGTTGACATTGGGTGCATATAGGTTGATAATTGTTATTTCCTTTCAGTCTATTTCCCCTTATATTAGTATGGAATGTCCTTCTTTATCTCATTTGATCACTGTAGGTTTGAAGTCTACTTTGTCAGAGATAAGTATTGCTACTCCTGCCTGTTTTCAGGGGCCATTGGCTTGGTAAATCGTCTTCCAGCCTTTCATCCTAAGCCTATGCTTATTTCTATTGGTGACATGAGTCTCCTGTAAGCAACAAATTGTTGGGTCTCCTTTTTTAATCTAGTTTATCAAATGGTACCTTTTGATGAGGGAATTAAGTCCATTAACATTAAGTGTTAGTACTGATAGGTATGTGGTGATTCCTGTCATTTAGTTGTTTAGTTGTTTGAAGGTTTGATTGTGTGTACCTACATTGATGTTACTTTCTACTTTCTTGCTTTTTCTTTTCCAGTAGTTTGGTGCTGCCTGCCCTTTCATGGTTATGTTGGGTTTCACTTTCTGTGTGCAGAATCCCTTGAAGAATCTTTTGTAGTGGTGGCTTTGTGGTCATGTATTGTTTTAGATTCTACTTATCATGGAAGACTTTTATTGCTCCATCTATTTTGAATGAAAGTTCTGCTGGGTAGAGTATCCTAGGGTTGAAGTTTTTTTTCATTCAGTGCCCAGAAGATCTCACTCCAAGCTCTTCTTGCTTTTAATGTTTCTGTTGAGAAGTCTGCTGTGATTTTGATGGGTTAACCTTTGTATGTTATTTGTTTTTCTCTCTTACAGCCTTCAATATTCTTTCTTGAGGATCTGTACTTGTTGTTTTAATGATAATATGCTATGGCATTTTTCTATTTTAGTCAGGTCTGTTTGGAGTTCTGAAGGTTTCCTGTACCTGAATGGGCATAGTTTTCTCTAGATTTGGGAAATTTTCTGTAATTATTTTGTTGCATATATTACACACTTGCTTTGCTTGTACCTCTTCTCCTTCTTCAATGCCCATGATTCTCAGGTTTGTTGTTTTGATGGAGTCAGTGAGTTCTTGCATTGTCTTTTCACAGGTCTTGAGTTGTTTAGCTAATAGTTCTTTGGTTTTTCCTTTAATTACCATTTAATTCAAGTTCTGAGATTCTGTCTTCTGCTTGTTCTATTCTGCTGGATCAGCCTTCCATTTTGTTTTGCATTTCTGTTTTGTTCTTTTTTCTGAGGTCTTCCATATCCTGAGTTTCTTCCTTTTTAATGTTGTCTATTTTTGTCCTGAGTTCATTTATCTCTTTATTAATCATGTTCTTTGTTTCACTCTGGTGTTTACACAGTGCTTCTATTGTTTCTTTTATTTGTTCTTGTGCTTTCTCAAATTCTCTATTTTTGTTGTCTTGGAATTTTTTGAGCGTCTCCTGTACATTTTGGTTGACCATATCCGGTATCATCTCTATAAAATTTTCATTGATTACTTGCAGAATTTCTTCTTTCAGGTCGTTCTTGTGGGTTTCATTGGATTCTTTGGCATAGTTTATCTTTGTTTTGTTGGTGTCTGGCTCAGAGTATCTGTTTTCTTCATTTCCCTCTGGCTTCTGCACTAATTTATTGCTGGGGGGAAACTGGTTTCCCTGTTTTTTCTGTCTTCCCATCATTGCCCTTGGTATTGTTACTGTCCCTACACTGTGTGCAATTAAGTATTTTCTATCTTGTAAAAATAACAATGGTGATATCTACAATGGAAGGGTGAGAGTAGAGGGAAAGCAAAGAAGGTAAAGAAAACAGGAACAACAAACAAACAAGTTAAAAAAACAAAACAAAACAAACAACAAAAAAAAGTGTCAAAGAAATAAACAGGGAGAGATAGTGTACTAATCAACAGTAAGCTAAAGAGGCATTAGAGAGACAGAGAAAGGATAAAAAAATAAAACCCCCAAGTTCAAATGCAATAAAGCTTCAGTCTTAATAATTTTGGTCTTAGTCCCTGAGGCTCCAATCCTGCAGATGGTGTCTCAGAAGTAGTTCTGTCATTGTCTCATCAAAGGTGAAAAAAAACCAAAATACAAAACAAACAAAAAAAGAAAACACAACAAAATATCCCAAATTCAAATGCAATACAGTTTCAGTAAGTCTTTCAGCATGCAGTTGTAGTTCAGTCATTGTCTCATCAAAGGAAGAGAAAAAGAAAAAAGAAAAAAAAGGTTTCTGGAGACAGTTCTGTGAATGTCTATCTGAGGCTGCAGCTCACCTGCCTGCTACTGTCAGTCAGCTGTTGCAGGAGGCTTTATTGATTGCAGACCTCAGGAGTGAGCTTAACACTCACCGAGCCCCACAGACTTTGTTTATTTAGAGTTCTCCTGTGTGTTACTGCCACTCTTACAAGGTTTTCCCTTTCCAAGCACACTGGGGGAGGTGGCACTACACCCGCCTTCTCCAGCCAGCTTGTTTATTTACAGTTCACATGGGAAGTGTCCCTTTCCCCCTCTCCAGTGGAGTTTTCCTCCCACTGCCACTTTACAAGCTTTCCTGCTCCAAGGTTGCTGGGCGGGGCCTGCCACTCCTGCCTTCTCCATCTGGCTTGTTTATTTACAGTTCCATGAGGGATTGCCCCTCCCCCCTTCAGCACTCAGCATGCTATGTGTCTTTGTTGTTGTTGTTGTTTATTCTGTTTATTTTCTCTTTTTCCCCTGGGTAGGGAGTTCAGTCTGTCCAGGGGGCTACACTGATCTGGCCCAGGGTTGTTTGTGGGAGTACTGCATGCCACTTAGCTCACCTGGTGGTCTGCTTCTCTCAAGCTGGTAGAAGCTGGTGTCTGGTGGCGTGGGAGCCCTCCTTGTTTCTCCATTTACCATGGAGTAGGGATGCTATGCACAGGCTGGGGATGTGGAGGTGTTGGGATTTTGCCTCTTCTAGGTGGTTTTGCCCATAAGGTGTATCTCCAGTGTCTCTCCAAGATTTTACTTTAGGAAGCATGCTTTCTGCTTCCTCCCTCTAGTCTCCATCTTGGAATCTCTTGAGTTAATTTTTGACATCACATGGTGAGGTTACTGTTACTTAAAACAGTGATTGCCAATCTAGATAGATAAATACTTGGATAATGGAATATAAAAATTTAAATATAAACTTCTTTTAAAACTGCCAACTATTTAGGAAAAGATATTTAGATTAAACAAAAAAGAAAAAAATTTGAAGGGACTAAAAAACCAGTCACTATATATGTAAAATAAAATTGAAAAATTGACCAGTGAATTTTTAGGGATAAAAAGAAAATTCTAATATACAAATTAATAAATACCATAGCACATAAAAATAGAGATGCCATAACCTACACTAGCTCTATTGTAACTTTCTTAAGAAAGAAAAGAATTGAAAACCAGTACCAATCTCAATAGAGTAAAAAAGTGTATTCATCAACAAAGTACAAGCTTAGAATGAAATAAGCTGGCATTCATCCTACTGTATAGAATGAAAATCCTACTGTATAGCAGGAAAATTGAGATTATGACAGTCATTTTAGATGACAGTATGAAAAATCCAATAAAAAGAGGTATAACATTTCATTTTCCAGGATGGATTTATACCAGGATATAAAACATGTTCACAGAGATTGAAAAATTATAGAAAACAGAAAAAGAAATCAGCACTCATATATTACATTTCAAAATACTTTGGTATGATAATGATATGAGGAGAGACAGGGATAAAGGAGAATGGGAGAGGATTCAAGTATACCATATTTATATATTGTAAGAAATTTTATAAATGCTACAATGTACCCCTATCAAGCACAATATGAATAAATAAATAAATTGCTAATATCAAAGAAGAAACATAGAAGAAAAATCTCTTATCAGTAAGTGGCACAAAAGGGATCACTACATTCTAGGAAAGAACAAAACATTAAGATGTAATTTTAAAAAACTCAGTATACATGCATAAATCTTTACTAAAGAAAGACATCAATACCTGGATACAGTATATTCAGATTTTCACAAGAAACATTTTGGTAAAATCCAATCAGTGCATCCATATATATGCACATCCTATGCATATTTGTATAGCTATATATGTATGTGTGAAAAAAATATATATATATACATACACATTTACAAAATGTGTGTATAAAACAGTTATAATTTCTGTTGTACATTTCTTAAGCAAATAGAGAAGGACAATATGTGTAGGAGAAACAGCTTCATTGTGTTCTGAAACTAGGCCTCTGCTTTAGGTTCTTCAGCAACTCAAAGCTGTATTGCACGTGGTTTGCTCTTCCATGCTTCTTGGCTCACCATTAGGGTCTACTAGTGATTCAGAGACCCCACCCCTTTGAGGGTCTCCAGAACAACTGTTGCCATGACTACATTGTTTCATACATAGAAGCTATCTACAATAGCCTCAGGCTCAGCCAACAGAAAGGAGACAGCATTCATGCGGTGAAAAAAGTAATGCTCTGGTGGATTAGGTTTAACCTACCAGCTTCATCTGGGAGATAAGCTGAACCATTTGGAGTCATGTGGCTCCAAAACTATCAGAGGTAACCATTGTCCCAAAAACTGGCCAAGTGTTTACTTTTTTTATTTTGGTAAGGTACAGATCAGTTGCAGACATGTTTAATATACCCATATTGGATGTTCTCCCTTTGAATTTTGACCCTATGATGTCATTGGCTATCATGGTGCACTCAAAATTCAATTTAACTTCAGGAAAGGCCACCTTGAAGGAGAACTTTGCAAGAGAAAAAGCCCAGAACAAACATGATAGCTTATATTTGTACTTCCCTATTAAGCCTGTACCTTTAATGAGGTGTGAAGATATGGAGACACTTTGTAATAATCTTTTTGAGTGGGAAGTAAAAGTCACACCCAGTGAATAGCCAATGCTGATACCTCAGCCCTCATTGAACCCAAGGGAAACTAGAGAGAAAATTCTCATGTTTGAGAAATTTGGTGTGCCTGCACCTTACCTATCCTACAATGCAGTGAAAGTGCTCTAATGCCTCTGACTGTGTCACAAGCCAGGTGATGGACAGTGGGGATGTGGTCACTTGCACTATCTCCATTTGTGAGGGTAACTTCTTGCATCATGCCCTCACTATGCTCTATGGTACAGGGAGGGACATCACTAAGCAACTCATCAAGCTTCTCTTACTTAGAAGATTTTCCTTCCCTTGCTTACTCCAAAACAGTGTGTTGGTTTACTTGAAAGGTACATGTGCTTTGTCATATTGGACTCATAGAAAGAGGTACGTAGGAGGCAACAGCAGATCCTGAAACAATATCATATGCTAGATAGGAAGGTGTCCCACATTAGTGACCATGTGTGTAGTTAGTGTTTCTTTTGCACTTGACCAACTAGGCATTCATGACACAGGACTCTTCAAAATTGTCTGAAGCAGCATTATGAAGCATGACATTGATATGTCACTCTTTGCAGAAGTGGTGCTCTCTGGAGGCAAGACTTTCTTTCTTGTTCTGTAATAAAGGCTGCAGCCTTCGTTTTCATAGGAACCCCCATCAAGATAATTGCTGCTCTGAATATGTGTTTTTCTTATTCTTTCCTGACCAGTATGAAGACATTGAAGCAGATGTGCATCACTTTAAGGAGTTTGGGGAATCTCTGGCCTAGAGAAAATACTTTTATAATGCACTGAATACAAGAAGCAGCTCAAAAAGCCAGATGACAGTAGTACTGAAGGTAGATATTATTGTTCCTTGGGCTTATGTATAGTAATCAATAAATGTGTATCCCTAGTTCAGTTTTCAGTTATCTATAATTGAACATTTAAAGCATTGTTTTACTAAGTGCTTGCTTATTTTAAGTGTATGCCTTTGAAAATTTCTGAGTTGTAACCTAACTCCATTTTTCCTTAAGATTTTTCCATTTTTATTAGCATATATAACTTATAATTATAACATTTTCATGACTCCTAAAATGTTCCCCTAGCAGCTTCATCATTTACATTCTCATCAACTATGTACACATATATTTGATCACATTCCTACCAACTGTTGTTAATTGGGGGTGTGATGAGTAGTTTAAATAGCAAGAAATGGCTCTCACATAGTTTTAGATTTACATTTCCCAAATGATTAATAACTTCCTTCATTCTTATATGCTCATTTGGTATTTTTATTTTCTTTAGAAAAATATTTATTCACTCATCTCATTTTTTAATTGTTCCATATTTTGATTGTCTAGTGGTAAGAACTACAGGTTGGATATTAGCTGTCATAATGTGAGAATTCTGTTTCTTTTTTTGCTTTTCACTGCTTACTCTCTTGATATTTTTATGAACTGAATATTTTAGTGTTATTGAAGTGCAAATTTCCAGTTTTTCTTTTGTACCTATGTTTTCATTATCATTATGTAATCATTGAAAATTGTGAGTCATGAAGATTTCACTGCTTTCTTACAAGAGTGTGTGAATTTGGATATTAAAGTTGTTTTTGATTCATTTCAGATTAAATTTTTGTTTGGTATAAAATAATTTTCCAGCACCACTTTTTTGTGTGTCAATACCCAGTTTTGTTGACATTCATTTCTTGAAAAGTCTTTCCTCCCTCCCCATTGTATCATCGTGATACATTGGTTGAAATTTCATTGAACATTTATGTAAGGGATTATTTATGATCATTCTATGCTTTTCCATTCATATATATGGTTATCTTTATTCTACTATCATACTGTTTTGATTTACTGTTGCCTTATAATAAAATTTAACTTAGCAAGTGTGTGTCCTCCCACTCTGTTCTGCTTTTATCAAGATTCAGACTTCAGCAGCACTGTGGGTTTGTTGATGGGTCCTCTTTTCTATTTCATTGTTTCACTTGTGTAATTTTGTGCTAAAACTAGAGATTATTGGTCACTGTGACTCCATGGTGTAATCTGAATTCAAATATTGTGATATTTTATCATTCTCTTTTTGCTCAGAGAGATTGGACATTCTTGGTATTTTGTGCCTCATGTGAATTTTAATGTTTTTTCTCTAATTATGTAAAGAATGTCATTGGAAGTTAGATGGGGTTTGGATTAAACCTGTAGGTTTCCTTTGATAAGATATCTATTCTAACAATATTAATTGTCATGCTCCATGAACATGGGAAATCTTTCCATCTTCTAGTTTCTTCTTCTATTATTTTCTTCAAAATTTTATACCTTTCATTATAGAGGCAACTTAGCCTCTAAGTATAAAAGGAAACTCCATTTCAAAATATATTACACTATTTAGGAATAAAAAATTGAGGTTAAACAAGCGAAAATGGTATTTTTTAAGTTGTAAAAATGACATTAAATGCATGCATGTCATAAAAATTTGGGGGAATAAATAAAAAAAATCATGCACATAAATAAATCAACATTGCAAAATATGCAAATAGTTACAAAAACCAGTCTCTTTATTCTCTGTGGCAACCTTAATAAGACAGAAAATAATTCAAACCTACAACCAATCCAGAAATTGAAAAAAAATGCAATTTCAAAGAGAGTGAAAAACTTTCAGCTAAGTTGCCTTTCAGCAAAGGAAATCATGGAAACTGAGAATATGGAGTATGGTTAAAACCTCAAGATGAAAATTCCTAAAAATAAAGCCATAATTCAATGTGAAGAATGGACCATTAATGTGATATAGAGCATATATCTGAAGGAGTCTAGAATCATGTTAAGTTAAATAACTCTGAATCAGAAAGAGAAATGTTGCATGTCTTCACTCATATGTGAAATCTAGAACAACCACCACAAAAATAACTGCTAAATAGGATTTTGGGGGGACATAAAAGGTACCAAATTGTGGGATGGGTTTGGGTGGTGGTTGGTGAAAATAATCAAAGTTCTTTGTTTACATTTGTGAAAAGGAATAAGGAAACACATTTAAATGTATAAAGAATAGTAGAAAAGATGTACAGAATAAATTAATATGAAAAATGAATTATATGTATGTATGTAAATGACAAAATGAAACCCATTTCATTATTAATGTCCACTAATAAAAAACAGAAGGTAGAAAAAACAATCTTTAGCAAGTCAAAAGGAGATAAAAATAAAAACAAAGTGATGTATTAGGAACGAGAAAAAAAAATGAAAATAAACATAGTGGAGATTTTAAAGACAATGGCATTGAGAATCCTCTAGTTAGACATACTAATTTAAGCAAAGAAGAAATAAATTTCCAGTGCCTTCCATAGATAGGCAACATGAAAAGGAGTACTTATTTACTAAAGAGCAACAAAGTAGGCATTTTAAATTGTCATTTGAAGATACTGTTAGAGAAATATGGGGAGAATTTTACAGAAAAAGATAGTCACTGATATTAATCTGGAGAATATACATTGAAACATAAAGGGAATTAATAATTAATTTTAAAGAAGACCTTTGAAAAGAAAAACTATCACAGACAGGAGAAAGGGGACCACGATGACTAGGTTCAGGAAAAGTTATAAACAAAAAAACTTCACTGCCATAAATCTGACTAATATTAAATAAATTAATAATATCAAATTTTAACAAGAAAAGGATCTGGTTGAAATCCAATCGCCAAAACCAGTTGGAAAATGTGAATTGTTACATTGTCATCACCTAGCTTGCAATCACCATGCATTTCAAAAAGATGAGGACATATGTAGATTTGAGGGAATCAGAGAACTCAAAGAACTCTCCTACGGTAGGGATATGTTCTTTCAATCAATATGGGTCCGACCTTGGACATTAAATTTTCACCCAAGTTCTGATAGAAATGCACATACAAAATTAAAGAAGAAGTGCTTTCAGTTATTAAGTAATCATTTATTATGTGATAAAAATAGTTTAAAGATCAATAATATGTAAGGAGAAAATGTATATTTTGAAATGTGCATGAGAATACTGATTTAATAACTACTGCAAAATCTACTCAAGGTGGTAAGAAGATAAAGAAGAATCATGGAGGGGTGAATTCAATTATGACAAATTTTAAGGAATTTTGTTAATGTCACAATCCCCAGTACAATAATAATTTAAAAAATATTTTTAAAGTCAATAATTTATTTAAAAAGAAGGAAATTAAGAAGGTGAATATGGTTCATCTACTTTTAATGCAAGAATGAATATAGAATTTCTGAACCTGTTGAAATCATCATAAGAAGGGTACTAATGTCAAAAAGAAAAATTGAGGGGATGAACCAATTCTGGAGATATATATATATGGAAATGTCACACCAAAACCCCTTGTATACTGATCTTAAACAAACAACAGTTATTAATTTAAAAAGAAGAAATAAATTGCCAGTGTCAGATAAAAGAGAAGAGATATCAGAAGAAAACCTTTACTCACTATAAAAGTTTAACAAAGTGCTATCTTAAAACCCGTTTTTATGGTGGTACTGAGGTATGAACTCACTCCTCACATTTGTTAGTCAGGTACTCTATCACTTATGCCACTCCTCCATCCCATTTTTGTTGGGTATTTTTGAGACAGGTTATCACTTTTTTTGTCTGAACTGTCCTGGAGCCAAGATGCTCCTGGTCTCTGCCTCTTGAGTAGCTAAGATTACAGGCATTTGTCATCACCTGGCTAAAATTCTCATTTTTAAGATAGTGCTACTTAAACTATACCTGGAGGAATTTGTTTGTACCTGACAAAATAATTATTCATAATATACATTTGTAAGGAAAAATTATTCAGTAAATTTACAAACTGTCTTTGTAGATCCTCTCAAACATGCTAGAAAAGTGAATAGTAAATATTATTTACCCAATTGCTATTCATCAAATCATTTATTAAGTGGATTTTAATTCAGTAGTACAGCAGTAGCGTAGCAATCACAATAACCCAAGCTTAATCCTCAGCACCACCAAAACAATTTTATACTATAAGTTCTTTCAATTTATATTGAAGTGTTACTGTTCCATAATTAATAGTTGAGAAATAATTCCTTAGTATTTACAATAAATGATATACATGTGAGGGGTGAAGAGGAGTCTATTTCATGTTTTAAGAATAATGAACTAGGGGGGATTCCAAGATGGCGGCTAGAGGTAGGAAGCAGAAAGCGACCCTCCTATAGTGAAATCTTGGAGAGACACTGGAGACACACTTTGCAGGCATAATCACTGAGAAAAGGCATAACTTTGACTCCTCCACATCTCCAGCCGGCGCAGAGAATCTCCACTTCACGTTAAACGGAGAACCGAGGAGGGCCCCAGGGGGTGCCAGTGGCCGGCGCACATATGGCTTGGGAAGACGCGGACCAGGTGAGCTTCGCGGTACCCCACAGACAAGCCTGGGCCAGAGCAGCATAGCCCCCTGGACAGACTGACCTCCACCCGGGGGAAAAAAAAGAGAAACTGAGTACTAAGCAATAAGAACAGTTAAGACACGCTGGAAAGAGGGTGGGGCGCCCTGAGCGCTGAAGATTGGGGGAAGGGAATCCTTCCCGGGACTGTAAATAAACAAGCCGGGCGGGCCGGAGAGGCTCTGGCGGGAGCAGGGCGCGCCCAGCAACCAGGAGCTGGGACGCTTGTGAGAGGAGGGAAGACCCACTTCCCACGTGAACTGTAAATAAACACACAGGCCTGACAACGCGGGGCAGTGTCACCTTTCCCAGTGCTTGGAAAGGGGAAAGCCTGTGGCAGAGGCCCCCACACAGGAGAACTCTGAGCAAACAAAGCCTGTGGGACCAGGTGAGTGCTAGCTCACCCCAGAGATCTGCATAAATAACGCCGCCAGCTACAGGCTGAGAGCAGCAGGCAGGCAAGCCACAGTTGCAGATACCACTCTCAGAACTGCCTCCAGACGCTTTTTTTTCTTTTTCTCCCTACCTTTGATGAGAGAACAACCGAATTACACCTGCAAGCCGAAAAACTTACTGAAACTGTATTGCATTTGAACTGGGGACACTTGGTGGGGCTTTTCTTTTTTTCCTTCTGTGTGTGTGTGAGTGTAGTTTTGTTCTACTTTATGCATCCCCTTTGATGAGACAACTACAGAACAACATCTGAGGCACCGACTCCAGGACTGGAGATTGAGACGGACATCCAAATTATTAAGACTGAAACTGCATTGCATATAAACTTGGAAATTTTTTGGTTTTTTTTTTTTAATTTTAATTCATTTTTATATATAGATATTACTTTCATATACTTATTTTTTATTTTTTTTATCTTTGATTTTCAATCCTCTCTCTGTCTCTCTACTGTCTGTTCAGTTTACTGTCGATTAGTACACTAACACTCCCTGTTTATACCTTTGAAATTCTTGTCTGACACCTTGTTCTGCTTTCTCCCTCTTGTCTGTATATTTGTTTTTCCCTTTTCTTTAACTTCTTGCTTTCCATCTCAGCTCACTCTTCCATTCTCAATATTACTATTACAAGCTAGAAAATACTTAATTACACACAGTACAGGGACAGTAACAACACCAAGGACAATGACAGGAAGACAGAAAAAACAAGGAAACCAGTTTCCCCACAGCAAAAAATTAGTACAGGAACCAGAGGGGAATGAAGGGAACAGAAACTCAGATCCACACTCCAACAAAATGAAGATAAACTATGCTAAAGGACCCAATGAAGCCCACAAGAATAATTTAAAAGAAGACATACTACAAGTACTCAACGAGAATTTTATAGAGATGATACTGGATAGGGTCAACCAAAATGTACAGGAGACACTCAAGAAATTCCAAGACAATAAAAATAGAGAATTTGAAAAAGCAAAAGAAGAAATAAAGGAAACCATAGAAGCACCGTATAAACACCAAAGTGAAAGAGAGAACACAATGAATAAATGGATAAATGAACTCAGGACAAAAATAGACAACAATAAAGAAGAAAACAGCCAGGATATGGAAAACCTCAGAAAAAAGAACGAAACAGAACTGCAAAACAAAACGGAAGGCCAATCCAGCAGAATAGAACAAACAGAAGACAGAATCTCAGAACTTGAAGATGAAATGGTAATTAAAGGAAAAACTGAAGAACTATTAATTAAACAACTCAAGACCTGTGAAAAGAAAATTCAAGAACTCACTGACTCCATCAAAAGACCAAACTTGAGAATCATGGGCATCGAAGAAGGAGAAGAGGTGCAAGCGAAGGGAATGCGTAATACATTCAACAAAATAATAACGGAAAATTTCCCAAATCTAGAGAAAGATATTCCCATACAAATGCAAGAGGCCTCCAGGACACCAAACAGACCAGATCAAAATAGAACTACTCCACGACATATCATCATTAAAACAACAAGTTCAGAAACTAAGGAAAGAATATTGAAGGCTGTAAGAGAGAAAAAACAAGTAATATACAAAGGTAAACCCATCAAAATAACACCAGACTTCTTAACAGAACATTAAAAGCAAGAAGAGCGTGGGGTGAGATCTTCCAGGCACTGAATGAAAATAACTTCAACCCCAGGATACTCTACCCAGCAAAGTTATCATTCAAAATAGATGGAGCAATAAAAGTCTTCCATGATAAGCAGAAACTAAAACAATATGTGACCACAAAGCCACCATTACAAAAGATTCTGCAAGGGATCCTGCACACAGAAAGTGACACCCAACTTAACCATGAAAAGGCAGGTAGCACCAAACCACAGGATAAGAAAAAGCCAGACAGTAGAGAGTAACATCAAGTTAGGTACACACAATCAAACCTTCAAACAACTAAGATAACTAAATGGCAGGAATCACCACATACCTATCAGTGCTAACGCTAATGTTAATGGACTTAATTCACCCATCAAAAGACACCATTTGACAAAATGGATTAAAAAAGAAGATCCAACAATTTGTTGCTTACAGGAGACTCATCTCACCGACAGAAATAAGCATATGCTTAGGATGAAAGGCTGGAAGAAGATTTACCAAGCCAATGGCCCCCGAAAACAAGCAGGAGTAGCAATACTTATCTCTGACAAAGTAGACTTCAAACCTACATTGATCAAACGAGATAAAGAAGGACATTCCATACTAATAAAAGGGGAAATAGACCAAAAGGAAATAATAATCATCAATCTGTATGCACCCAATGTCAACGCACCCAATTTCATCAAACATACCCTGAAAGACCTAAAAGCATATATAAATGCCAACACAGTGGTTGTGGGAGACTTTAACACTCCATTATCATCAATAGGTAGGTCATCCAAACAAAAACTCAATAAAGAAATCCAAGATCTAAAGTATGCAATAGATCAAGTGGACCTAGTAGATGTCTACAGAACATTTCATCCAACCTCTACACAATATACATTCTTCTCAGCAGCCCATGGAACCTTCTCCAAAATAGATCAGATCCTAGGGCACAAAGCAAGCCTCAGCAAATATAAGAAAATAGAAATAATACCACGCATACTATCTGACCACAATGCAGTAAAAGTAGAACTCAACAACAAAAGTAAAGACAAAAAACATGCAAACAGCTGGAAAATAAATAACTCATTACTTAATGAAGAATGGATCATCGATGCAATAAAAGAGGAAATTAAAAAGTTCCTAGAAGTCAATGAAAATGAAAACACAACCTACCGGAACCTATGGGACACAGCTAAGGCAGTCTTGAGAGGAAAGTTTATAGCCATGAGTGCATATATTAAAAAGATTGAAAGATCCCAAATCAATGACCTAATGATACATCTCAAACTCCTAGAAAAACAAGAACAAGCAAATCCCAAAACAAATAGAAGGAGAGAAATAATAAAAATAAGAGCTGAAATCAACGAAATAGAAACCAAAAAAACCATACAAAGAATTAATGAAACAAAAAGTTGGTTCTTTGAAAAAATAAACAAGATCGATAGACCCCTGGCAAACCTGACTAAAATGAGGAGAGAAAAAACCCAAATTAGTAGAATTAGGAATGCAAAAGGGGAGATAACCACAAACACCATGGAAGTCCAGGAAATCATCAGAGACTACTTTGAGAACCTATATTCAAATAAATTTGAAAATCTAAAAGAAATGGACAGATTTCTAGATACATATGATCATCCAAAACTGAACCAAGAGGAAATTAATCACCTGAATAGACCTATAACACAAAATGAAATTGAAGCAGCAATCAAGAGTCTCCCCAAAAAGAAAAGTCCAGGACCTGATGGATTCTCTGCTGAATTCTATCAGACCTTTAAAGAAGAACTGATACCAACCCTCCTTAAACTGTTCCATGAAATAGAAAGGGAAGGAAAACTGCCAAACACATTTTATGAAGCCACTATTACACTTATCCCAAAACCAGGCAAAGACACCTCCAAAAAGGAGAACTATAGGCCAGTCTCCTTAATGAACATTGATGCAAAAATCCTCAACAAAATAATGGCAAATCGAATTCAGCAACACATCAAAAAAATTATTCACCACGACCAGGTAGGCTTCATCCCAGGGATGCAGGGTGGTTCAACATACGAAAATCAATAAACGTAATAAACCACATTAACAGAAGCAAAGACAAAAATCACTTGATCATCTCAATAGATGCAGAAAAAGCCTTTGATAAGATCCAACATCATTTCATGATAAAAGCTCTAAGAAAACTAGGAATAGAAGGAAAGTTCCTCAACATTATAAAAGCTATATATGACAAACCTACAGCCAGCATTATACTTAATGGAGAAAAATTAAAACCATTCCCTCTAAATTCAGGAACCAGACAAGGATGCCCACTATCTCCACTGCTATTCAACATAGTACTGGAATTCCTAGCCAGAGCAATAGGCAAGAAGAAGGAATAAAAGGAATACAAATAGGTAAAGAAACTGAAAATATCCCTATTTGCAGACAACATGATCCTATACCTTAAAGACCCAAAAAACTCTACTCAAAAGCTTCTAGACATCATCAATAGTTATAGCAAGGTAGCAGGATATAAAATCAACATAGAAAAATCATTAGCATTTCTATACACTAACAATGAGCAAACGGAAAAAGAATGTATGAAAACAATTCCATTTACAATAGCCTCAAACAAAATCAAATACCTAGGCGTAAACCTAACAAAAGGTGTGAAAGACCTCTACAAGGAAAACTATACACTTCTGAAGAAAGAGATTGAGGAAGACTATAGAAAGTGGAGAGATCTCCCATGCTCATGGATTGGTAGAATCAACATAGTTAAAATGTCGATACTCCCCAAAGTAATCTACATGTTTAATGCAATTCCCATCAAAATTCCAATGACATTCATTAAAGAGATTGAAAAATCTACTGTGAAATTTATATGGAAACACAAGAGGCCACGAATAGCCAAGGCAATACTCAGTCAAAAGAACAATGCAGGAGGTATCACAATACCTGACTTCAAACTATATTACAAAGCAATAACAATAAAAACAGCATGGTACTGGCACAAAAACAGACATGAAGACCAGTGGAACAGAATAGAGGATCCAGATATGAAGCCACACAACTATGAGCAACTTATCTTTGACAAAGGAGCTAAAAATATACGATGGAGAAATAGCAGCCTCTTCAACAAAAACTGCTGGGAAAACTGGTTAGCAGTCTGCAAAAAACTGAAACTAGATCCATGTATATCACCCTATACCAAGATTAACTCAAAATGGATCAAGGATCTGAATATCAGACCCCAAACTCTTAAGTTGATACAAGAAAGAGTAGGAAATACTCTGGAGTTAGTAGGTATAGGTAAGAACTTTCTCAATGAAACCCCAGCAGCACAGCAACTAAGAGATAGCATAGATAAATGGGACCTCATAAAACTAAAAAGCTTCTGTACATCAAAAGAAATGGTCTCTAAACTGAAGAGAACACCCACAGAGTGGGGGAAAATATTTGCCAATTATACATCAGACAAAGGACTGATAACCAGAATATACAGGGAACTTAAAAAACTAAATTCTCCCAAAACTAATGAACCAATAAAGAAATGGGCAGGTGAACTAAACAGAACTTTCTCAAAAGAAGAAATTCAAATGGCCAGAAAACACATGAAAAAATGCTCACCATCTCTAGCAATAAAGGAAATGCAAATTAAAACCACACTAAGATTCCACCTCACCCCTGTTAGAATAGCCATCATCAGCAACACCACCAACAACAGGTGTTGGTGAGGATGAGGGGAAAAAGGAACCCTCTTACACTGTTGGTGGGAATGTAGACTAGTACAATCACTCTGGAAAAAAATTTGGAGGCTACTTAAAAAGCTGGACATCGATCTACTTTTGATCCAGCAATACCACTCTTGGGGATATACCCAAAAGACTGTTACTCCAGAGGCACCTGCACATCCATGTTTATTGCGGCACTATTCACAATAGCCAAGTTATGGAAACAGCCAAGATGCCCCAGCACTGACGAATGGATTAAGAAAATGTGGTATCTATACACAATGGAATTTTATGTAGCCATGAAGAAGAACGAAATGTTATCATTCGCTGGTAAATGGATGGAATTGGAGAACATCATTCTGAGTGAGGTTAGCCTGGCCCAAAAGACCAAAAATTGTATGTTCTCCCTCATATGTGGACATTAGATCAAGGGCAAACACAACAAGGGGATTGGACTATGATCACATGATAAAAGCGAGAGCACACAAGGGAGGGGTGAGGATAGGTAAGACACTTAAAAAACTAGCTAGCATTTGTTGCCCTTAATGCAGAGAAACTAAAGCAGATACCTTAAAGCAACTGAGGCCAATAGGAAAAGGAGACCAGGAACTAGAGAAAAGGTTAGATCAAAAAGAATTAACCTAGAAGGTAACACTCATGCACAGGAAATCAATGTGAGTCAATGCCCTGTATAGCTATCCTTATCTCAACCAGCAAAACCCTTTGTTCCTTCCTATTATTGCTTATACTCTCTCTACAACAAAATTAGAGATAAGGGCAAAATAGTTTCTGCTGGGTATTGAGGGGGTGGGGGGGAGAGGGAGGGGGCTGGAGTGGGTGGTAAAGGAGGGGGTGGGGGCAGGGGGGAGAAATGAACCAAGTCTTGTATGCACATATGAATAATAAAAGAGAAAAAAAGAATAATGAACTATTCTTAACAGACACTGTGACCCCAAATATTCAACATTTTCTTATGATTAAATGAGTTTATATAAGTGTGAATCACTCTATGAGAAGTAAATGAGATATTTTTAAACATTCTTTAATGCAAAAATTAGTTTTGAGTATAACAATAACAAAAAGATTTCTAAGGAGATATTTCATTTGTTGTTCTATCTTACCTTTCCTCCTAGTTCATTAGTTTCTGAAACCAAAAACTTACAAGTTTCCATAAACAATTTCAAGTGACAATTTCATACAACTGATTATTTGCCTCAATGTGAATCTAAAAGCTGGAGACAAAGTTTTAATGTTCCATTACTTGAGGCTTAGGATCTGTTTTTAGTGTTTATATCATACAGATGCCATGAACTGAAATAAACAGAGATTGATTTGTAGTTTACATGTTTTTATATTTAACAAATAAACCTCAGAGTACACCCAAAATTCACAACCATGTCATATGATTATGATTATCATTTTAGGTCTAATTTCCACATATGTTCAAAAACATGAGATATTTGTCTTTTTAATTTTTCATGGTACATTTCTTTACCTAGCTATAACATAATGTCAGTATTCTTTCTGGCTGAATAATACTCCATTGTTTACAAATACCACATTTTCTTTACCCATTCTTCATTTCCATCACAAGTAGGATGATTCCCTAGATTGGCTATTGTGAATAGTCCTGCTATAAACATGGATGTGCAAGTAGCTATTTTGAATGCTGACTTTCACTTCTTTGGATATATGCCCAAGAATGTTAGAGCAGGGTCATACAGCACTTCTATGTTATTTTTTAAATGAAGCTCCATACTAATTTCTATTGTAACTGCATACAATTTATGTTCTCATCAACATTGTAAAGTATTCCTTTTAACTCCATGCCTCAACAGCATTGATTTATTGATGATAGCCATTCTGACTGGGGAGCAATAGATTCTCAGTATTGTTTTATTTTGCATTTCCTTTATTGACTCATAGCCAACATTCATTGGCTATGAGTGGTTCTTCTTTTGAGAACTGTCTGTTCAATTCATTTACCCTTTTATAAACTGGATTCTGTCCTTTGGTGCTTAATTTTTTCATTTTTCTATTTTATTTTTTCCCCTTTATTGTTGTGCTGGGCAGGGGTGCACTGTGGCATTTCCACAGGTTTTTACAATGTATCAAACATATCGTGGATTCACCTATCCAAAATGATTAACAATCACTTGTCTGATTATTGGCTTATAAAGTTATGTTCCCATTCTGTCAGTCATCTCTTCATTCTAGTAGTTGTTGCCTATGATGTGCAGAAGCTTTTAAATTGGATGTAATCATATTTGTCAATTTTTGCTCTTAGTTCCTTAAGTCTGTTGAAACCTTACACAGAAGGTCACTGACTATGCCTATACTTATATTTCCACTGCAATTACCTCTAGTAATTTCAACATATTAGGTCTTAAAATAAGATCTTTGACACATTTCATATTCATATTTTTGCAGGGTGCAAGGGATCTAATTTTAGTATTCAACATACAGTTTCTAATTTTGCCAACATTTTTTATGATACTCTCCTTCCAATGAATGTTTTTTCACCTTCATCAAATATCCAACAGCCATAGCTTTGTGGGTTTACTTCTATGTCTTCTAATTTATTACCTTATTGCATATCTCTGTTTTTGTGCCAGAATCATTTATTGCTATCTCTGTACCATAATTGGGATACCTCCAGCATTCCTCTTCTTGTTCAGAATGCTTTGACATCTTGTGGTCTTTTATACATCCATATGGATTTTATTACTTATCTTTCTATTTTTATGAAAATGACACTGGATATTTGATCATGATTTCATTCACCCCATAGATACTTTTCTCTGTTGCAACAATCATGTGATTTTTTCCTATATTCTGTTTATGTGCTGTAGTATAGTCAATTTTACAATATTAATTATGTCACTTCATGAACACTAGGGGTTTTCCAAATTCTAATGTCTTCTTCAGTTTCTTTCTTCAATTTTTATACATTTCATTGTAAAGTTCTTTCACATCTTATTTAAGTTTATTCTTTTATATTTTATTTTTAAGGATATTTTGAATGTAATTGTTTTTCTGATTTCTCTCTTTTGCATTTCCTTGTTGACAAATGAAAAGTGTTCTGAATTACACATGTTGATTTTGTATCCTGCTAATTTCTCAAAAGTACTTATAAGATTGAAATGTGTTTTGGTGCACTCTTTAGGATTCTTTAAATATAGGGTAATACCATCTGCAAATGAAAACTATATAATTTCCTGTTTGAATCCTTTGAATTCATTTATTTACCACATTGCTCTTTCTAGGAGCACAATACTGAATAAGAGTAGAGAGAATGAACACTTATTTTGTTTCTAATTTTAGAAGAAATAGATGAGCTTATTCCTATTTAGAGCAATGTTGAAAATATGATTGTCCTTTATTGCTTTGAGCCACGTTCCTTCTCTTCTAGTTTCTTTATAGACTTCATCAAGCCTGTCAGAGTGGCTCAAGTGGTATTAGCACTTACCTAGAAAGTGTGAGGTCCTGAGTTCAAATGGCAATGGTGCAAAAAAGAAAAAAATCCTTTAAAGACTTCATCATGGAGGAAGGGGTGACAGATTTTGTCAGAGGAGTTTTCTCTTTTTGTTGCAATGATCATGTGATTTTTTTCCTATACTGTGTTTATGGCTGTATTATGGTTATTGATTTTAATGTTGAAGCATCAAAATGAAACATCATTGGAATGAAGCTAACCTGCTTATGTCCTTTATTTTATTTTATTTTTGTTGTTTTGCTGGGTGGGGGTACATTGTGGCATTTACCAAACTTCTTACATTATACCAATATATCATACATAAATTCACCCCCTCTACCATTCTCCTTTATCCTTCCCTCCCCCCTTCCTGGATCACCTTCAGTAGGTATCATTTTTCTATTTACATACTTGTGCAAACATTATTTACACTATATTCACCCTCCTATGCTCTTTCTCCACCTCTTACCCTATCCTACTGGTACCAACCTCCCCAGGCAGGACCTCATCTCCCCTCCTGTCTTCCAATTTTGTAAAAGAAAAAACATTACATTTTTGTTTGTTTAAGATGCTTTTAAT
This sequence comes from Castor canadensis, assembly GCF_047511655.1. NCBI lineage: Eukaryota > Metazoa > Chordata > Mammalia > Rodentia > Castoridae > Castor > Castor canadensis. The sequence goes on along the minus strand of NC_133401.1, from coordinate 52,780,476 downwards.
TTCTTAAATTCAATTTTAAGTATTTCATGGAGACATATTTTGTCTATGTTCATAAAGGAAATTGTTCAATAAATTTCTGTTTAATTTTTGACTGTATATATTTTTATATCAATGTAATACTGGCTTCATACCAGGAGTTTTCTATAACTGCTTCTCTATTTCATGGAATAAGTTGAGGAACATTGCTGTCAATTCTTCCATAAATGTCTTGTAGAATTTGGCAGCCACCCCACCCAGTCCTAGGCATTTCATTCTTGATTCTCTATTCATTACTGCTTTAATTTCATCATTCATCATAGGTATGTTTAGATGGTACATATTCATTTAGGCCAGTTAAAGTAAGTCATATGGATGTAGAAATTAATTTAATTTTTTTCACATTTTACCATTTTTAATGTAAGTTTTCCAAGTAATTCCTTTATGTCTAATGTGGTTTTTTTTTTTGCATTTGTGTGATATCCCTTGCTTCATCTCTAGTTTTCTTAACTTGAGTCTTCTCCCTGTTTTTTTGGATTATTTCAGTAAGGGTTTATCAATGTTCTTGGTCATCCTGAAGAAACATTTTTCTTTCCTTGATTATTTCTATTCCTTTTTTGTCTTCATTTCATTAATGTGTGCCCTTATCTTTACTACTGTGTCCTATGTACTGATTTTGGGTTTTGATTCTTCTTGTGTTCCGAAGAACTTGAGGTCCTTTTTAACTGTCTTTATTTGAAGTATCTCTGATTTTTTAAATGTAGACACTCATAGCTAAAAACCTGCATATAGCATTTGCTTTCCTTTGTCCCAAAGTTTCTGGTAAGTTAATTTCATTTTGTTGCTGGGAAAAGTGGTTATCTGGCTGCAAAAACCGAAACTAAATCCATGTTTATCACCCTCCACTAGTATCAACTCAAAATAGATCAAAGACCTTAATATCAGACCCAAACCTCTGATGTTAGTACAGCAAAAAGCAGGGAATACTCTGGAAGTAATAGGTATAGGTAAGGACTTCCTCAATAGAACCTCAGCACCTCAGCAACTAAGAGAAAGAATGGACAAATCACACTTCATAAAATTACAAAGCTTCTGCACAACAATAAAAATGGTCTCTAAACTGAAGAGACCACCCACAGAGTGGAAGAAAGTATTTGCCAGCTATACATCAGACAAAGTGTTGATAACCAGAATATATAGGGAGCTCAAATTACTAAACTCCCCCAAAATCAATGAACCAATAAAGAAATGGGCAACTGAACTAAACAGAACTTTTTCAAAGGAAGAAATTTAAATGTCCAAAAAACACATAAAAAATGCTCACCATCTGTGGCCATAAAGGAAATGCAAATCAAAACTGCACTAAGATTCTAACCTCACCCCTATTAGAATACCTGTCATCAAAAACACAAACAACAACAGGTGTTGGTGAGGATGTGGGGAAAAAGGAACCCTCATACAGTGCTGGTGGGAATGCAAGCTAGTGCAACCACTCTGGAAAACAATATGGAAGCTTCTTAAAAAACTAAACATAGTCCTGCCATATGATCCAGCAATCCCACTCCTGGGGATATACCCAAAGGAATACAACTCAAGTTACTCCAGAGGCACCTGCACACCCATCTTTATTGCACTGCTATTCACAATAGCCAAGTTATGGATACAGCCAAGATGCCTCACTACTGATGAATGGATTAAGAAAATGTGATATTAATACACAATGAAATTTTACTCAGCCATGAAGAATGAAATCTTATAGTTCACAAGTAAATGGATGGAAATGGAGAACATCATCTTGAATGAGGTTAGCCAGGCTCACAAGACCAAAAATCATATGTTCTCCATCATATGCAGACTTTAGATATAGGGCAAATGCAGTAATGTTGTACTAGGGTCACACGCTGAGGGAGAAATGGGGATAAGGAGGAAACCCAAAACTTGAAAGTGTTTGATGTACCCACTGCAGCAGAGTTAATACAGTAACCTTAAAACAACAGAGCTCAACATGGGAAGGTGACTGGGAAGTAGTGAAGAGGTCAGGGAGAGATGAGTCAATTTGGGTTGTAATACACTTGTGCATGGAAGTAATGTTATGAATCTCTCTGTATAGTTATTGTTATCTCAACTAGCAAAAATGCTGTCTTTCTTATTATTGCTTATGTCTACTCTTCCACAAAATTAGAGAAAAAGGCAGAACAGGTTCTGCCTGGAAGTGAGCAGGTGGGAGGAGAGGGAAGGGACAGGGGGATGGGGGGAGAAATGGCCTCAACAATGTGTGCACATAGAATAAATAAAGAAAGAAAAAAATTTAATGTCCTAGACAGTCCCATCCTGATGACTAGAACATGTTCTCAACTTCTTAGGCAATTTCCATATTATTTCTCGAATTCCTACAATTTTAAGTTGTCCTCATCACCTTTATGTTTTCTGTGATTGGAAGCTAGGTTATGACAACATGCAAATCACCTTTTCCATTGTTTTGGTCTTTGGAAATGATGATTGGATTTTCATCCATATCCTATTTTTAAAATCCGCATTTATTATTTTACATCATGGTGTATTTCTTTGTTACTCAGGTATGTAGTGATGATGGTTTTATCAATGACTTCTTTTTTTTAAGTTTTGCAAATATAATTAGTTTTCAAATTGCAGTAGATGTACAATTTCTACATTGATATAAAGAATTTGGTATTTCTTTTTTTTTAATTATTCATTTATTCACATGTGCATACATTGTTTGGGCCATTTCTCCCCCTTGACCCCTGCCCACCTTCCCTCCCCCACTC